>NC_141694.1:876593647-876966147 GCF_964263255.1 Lissotriton vulgaris
GATTATACAGGCATATTGTGGGAGAGGCAGAATTTCGATTGGCAGAGGATATTCTTCTTCATATTCTAAATCATTCAGTTCTTCAAATTGCGGGGCAAAATAGTATTTCACGTCTTCCGCTCCTAGAGAATCTATGCACTGTATCCATTTCGGATCCAGTGACACTGTAGGCAAATTTACTGGGCTGAATAGCGCCTCGATGGCGGATTCCGCTGTAAGGATATTAATCCGTTTGCCGTGTGCTAGTTCTCGTTCATTTGCTAATGCGATTTGCACTGCTTTCACAGTTCTTTCTGTGTGACTGAATGCTTTTTCTGCTTGTGTGTACAAGTGAGATTTAATTGAAATAGGTACCTTTTTTATCCCTCATTAGAGGTTAGGTATGTGAATCCGTATCTTCCTGGGATGACTCGGATTACAAGATCGATCGTGTTGTCACGTGTATCTAATTTTGTTTTTGCTAACATGTCTGTTTGCAGTGATCTCAAAATTTCTGTGTGTTTTTGAGTCCAATTGATTTGTTTAAAATCAGGTTTAATTAGTTCGTAGAGTGGTTTAACCCTCTCTGCGTAATTTAGAATGTAAGTTCTTCCGAAATTCAGAAAACCTAGAATGGATTGTAAATTCTTCAGCGTTTTTGGAGCTTGGAGTACAGCGCACTTCTCTAAGAAGTTGTCCGCTAGGCTTTTCCCTTCACTTGATAATTCGTACCCTAAAAACAGTACTGTCAGATGGGCAATTCGAGACTTTTTAAAGTTGAATTTGTAACCCTCTGCTGCGAACCCAAGTATAATGGTGTTCACTCTTTTCAAGTGAGTATCCAAGTCGTCGTCTGTGAAATAAATATCATCTACGTAAGATAATGCTTCATCATCATAGATTTGTAGTAACTCTGTTACCCTAGCTGAGAATAGTCCTGGGCTGTTCTTGAACCCCTGTGGGAGTCAACAGAATTTTTTCTGTGACCCAAATGCAGAGAAAGCGGTCAAATATCTGCTTTCTGGTGCAATGTTTTGACAAAAGAAACCATTAGAAATGTCTAATGTTGTTTTATATTTTTTCCTAACTATGTTATTCATTAGGGCTGCACTATGCGAGTTGTGTACTGCAAAGGTTTTGCAACATGTATTAAGATGTCTGTAGTCCAAAACTAGACGATATGAATTGTCTGGCTTGGAGAAAGGAAACAAAGGATTGTTCATTTGAGAGGTGCATGTTTCAATCACCCCCTGGTACTCAAGTTGATCTAAGATCTCCCTGACTTGTTTTTTAGCTTCTTGCTTTATGGGATACTGCAGTTGGGCAGTTGGTTCACTTTTCAATTGGATTTTGTGAGGAGGAGAATCCTCATCCCATCCTACATGATTTTTATATAATGCAGGTGGCTGGGCTACTGCCCATTTCCTTGCATATGTATATTTTTTGTGAATCGGTATGTGATTCGAGAAGGCAGGCATAATCACTTCTTCGCCACGAGGGCACTCCCTGACAAACTCTGGGGGCCAATCTTTTTCAGCTAACAGAATATCATAGCCTTTTGAGAGCTTATCCCAAAATAGACCCTTAATTTTCCTAGTCTTATCACCCTCCATACGCAATGTTATTTCGTATATTTTATGGGGCTCGCTAAGTCTGGCGTCGGCAGTTTCAACCTGACTGTATTCATTCGTGTCCACTGTCTCCAGATGACTCATCAAGATCTTGCGCGCTATACTGATTTCTGCTGCACTGTCCAACATTGTCAATGCCCACTCCCCGTTTTTCAACTGTGTCCTCAGTATTCTCGGCATGGTTGATTACTCTAATACTGGCTACCTTCTTTTTCTGAAATTGAGATTTCTTATTTTGAGCAGGTTCCTTGTCTTTGGACTTGGTGTGCTCTCCTGGGTCTGACCGTCCTCTTCTTTCCGAATTCTGTGGAAAAGATCGAGAGGGACGTGTATCAATACTTTGATATCTATCAGGTTTTTTCAGATTATCCCTATTTCTAAGGTTATATCTTTTCTCAGAGGGCTCCCGTTGGGGAGACTGGTGTTCTCGAGTCGGAGTTCTTTCCCTCCGTCGAGGAGACCTTCCTCTGGACTGGAAAACTTTTTCCTTGGGAGTGGATTGTTTATTTCCATCCCAGCTCTTTTTAGGAGTGTTTGAATTATTTTTAATAAATAATTTTTCTGGATTTTCGAGCAGTTGGGGCTTTACCGGTTTCCCACCCAAGCTGTCTCTACCTAATTCTTCATAGCACTTTTTTTATGATTTTTGCAAGCTCAACACGATCTTTTATATCTGGTACCTTCAACTTCTGGCGAATCGCCACAGATGCTGCTTCTCCCTTTATGTTGGCCAATAAGATAGCCGTGACCTGCTTGAAGTCTTTCAGTAATTTCATACCTAGATTTAAAGCGGGCTCTGGACCGAATTCATTTTGAATCTGTTTTAGCACTTCTGGTATTACCGCCATAGACGGAACACCGTGTGTTTTTGTGTAAATGGAAGCAAAGACTGTACCCCAAGTGTTGCAGTCCTCCACGTGTGGTGCGATTCCCATAGGAAGGCAGATGGTCAAGATTCTGTGTTTCTCAATAGGGGTAGTATCAGGAAATACTGCCTCTATTTGAGTGATTTTCTGTGCTAACCAGAAAGGAATTTGTTCCCGTTTTACGGGTGTTTTACCAAGACATGACTGTATGTTCTGTGGTGTAATTTTATTTGTGTTCCCCTGATGAGGGGTCACCTGTGGTGTATTAACAGCTGGCTGGACTGTTGCAGTCCGCATTACATATTGGACTAATTGCCTATGTATTTTTATTAATGTGTTTAGCTGTACTAACAGCTCTTCTCTAGACATTTTTGCAATGTCAGGATGTGGTGTGTAGCTGGCTAGAACCGGCCAAGTGGCTCCTGGTCTACCTAGTGGACCGAGCCTAGTTATGTGATCAGTATGTTTTAGGGCGCCATTAAACCAGAGCAGGTGCTCTTGAAATTTAAGTGGGATTTCAATCTCCTCGAAAGGAGCGTACTCTCCCGGAGGTTCCTCTATTTTGTAATAGTGAAACTCTTTTGTTATAGCGTTTACCGCTGGAAAGTTTATCCATGAATAGAATACCTCTGTCTGCCGATACTCGTGAGCCTCTATCACGAAAATTACTGTACCACCTTGAGGTGTCAGTCCGTTTTCTATAAGTTTTAAAGTTATAGATCTTTTTAAGTGGACCGGTATGATAATAGCATCCGGGTCTGTGTATTCAGGACCTTGCTGAGTTGCATCTGCTGCGGCCCCAGAGGTTCCGTTATTTTCTGGCATTGTAAAAATGCAAGGTTTGCAGAGTAGGTCTCCAAGGAGACAAAGATTAGGTGCACAATATTTTGGAACACTGTATCCTTCAACGTTGAATAAACCAGAGCTTTACATAGGAATCTCTTCCTACTGAGTTCGGGCGGATTTTAACCTTTCACCCACTCCAGACGTCTATTGGAGTATTTACGGGAGAAAGGGGTGTGAAATATGCACGACTAAGTTACTCTAACTGCCTTGCGTTAGTTTATCGCCTTACCAAACGTTAGGGCGCCATGTAGTGTAGTTCCTAGTTTCCCACTAGGCCCTGCGCATTGGAATAACATAAACAGTAGTATCGACGTGGAACTGCGGATATTCCAGGCCTCCACTGACTATGCTAAACTTAATTGGGTTGTGTTACCAACTAGCTCAGAGGTCACTGGAAACTTTCTTCTCTGCATAGGAAGTGATCAGCTTCCTTGGCACAGACAAGAAGGGATTCAGTTTTCCAACAACCGTGCAACATGACAACTTTGCTCCTCAGATCAAGAGTCAATCTCTAGGGTCGTGTGAAACAATAGACATGTATTTCACTCAGTCAGTCTAGTGCAGTTTACTTTCACGAGATGTAGAGAATAGAGAGACGGGCGTTTGTCAATAAAGGGTTAACATTTATTGAACAGTCTTTCTTCTCGTACAAGAGAAATGTATTGCCACAATTGCAATAATTGTTATTATAAAAAGTACGTACAGTAAGATAAGTATTGCGAAATAGAACTGTAAAAGCATTGATATGGTTTCTTAGCCATACAATGGTTTAAAAGTAATAAAACATATATACAGTCATATATACATTAGGCTAACATACTCAACTGGTGCTTCTAACTAAGCCTACCCCAGTGTGCCTGACCTAAGCCTAACACGTGAAAGGGGAGTAAGTAAGTAGCTTAAAGTTAAGTTGGTTTTGCCAAGGTTTGTTTCAAGAATTCTCGTCTAAGGGTTTAGTCAACACCATACCTCTGAATAGAATGATGGAGGATTGGTATCTCCTTCAGGGGTCTCTCTCGATATCCCAGTCACCCGCGAGGGTAAACCGGAAACGCCGTGGCTGGATTTCTCTGCACGAGAAAGGCAGCGGCTTCTCTTCAGCGCGTCGAGGAAGGAGGGGGGACAGCGTCCGCGGGCAGCTGGAATCTGCTGGATGTCTTCGCAGAGGGACGGCTGTTCAGCTCCTTAAGCGTACTGCACCATAGTTCGCGCTTTAGCGGCGATAATGGTATCAGCAGCTTCACCACCACAGGATAGCAGGCTGCAGCGACAGAGTGCTAGATTTACCAACACGGGGTCGTGCAGGCAGCTGGCTTCAGTAGCTCATACAACAGGCATTGCTTAAGGCAACGTTGGTAATATTTATACCTGACAGGTGCCGGGTTTGACGCAAGTTTGCTGGACATAAGACGTCAATTAAAGATGTCACTAGGAAGTGATAGTTATCAGTTGCTCATTAGAGTTCCATTACTAATCAAAACATAGCAAGCGGGGATTTCCAGGTTTGCTGAGTTTTTATCTTGTTGAAGAACTCGGAGTGTTATCTAGGAATATCAGATAGTGACTACTGCTCTGTCATTGCACTAATTGGTCGCAAAGGAAGTGGCAGAGAGAACTATGCTGGAATGTGGCTCTGTTCGTGTGAGGCCAGAGATGACTTTTCAGAAAATCGCACTTGAACGGTTATGCCAATATAGGGAATAAATGGATTTATAGCCGAATAGGGGCATAAGGTCACAGTATCGATCAGGAACCTAGATAAACACGCAACAGTGCTACATGTCAAAGTAAGTACATATGTAAAACACAGTACATGTGAGAGTTGACATATATAAATAACTGTGCATGAGAGCCAGTGAATGTGTGAGTGGCTGTATGGATCATTGTGAACTTGTATCAGGGATTGTATAAGAGAGTAAATGTGTGTTAGTATATGTTTGAATAAGTAAGGTGTGTATAACTGTATAGTTGAGGAAATGGAGGTGTGATTGATTCTTTGCATGACTGACTAGGTGTGTGAGTAACTCCATGGATGAGTGACAGTCTGTGAGTGTCTGTTTACACTGATTGTATCTAAGGTTATATTAGAGTCTGAAGAGGTTCATCGTATTATCACATGAATGATATCATCAGTGATGTGATCAGTAATATCAAATGAGATGTCATCAGTGATGTCATTTGAGATGTCATCAGTGATGTCATTTGAGATGTCATCAGTGATGTCATCAGTGATGTCATTTGAGATGTCATCAGTGATGTCATCAGTGATGTCACTGACCATGTCATGAATGATGTAATATTTGACATCATCAGCAGTGGATTGCGGGTGCGCGATATATAGTTAGCGCAACTAACTATATATGAAATTTCAATGGTTTTATGCGAGTAAAATAAGGTTTTGTAAATGCTAATCCCTAACTATATATGGTCTATAACCTATGGTTTTTTCAGTGAATTTTCAAGGTTTTGTAAATGCAAATTCCTAACTATATATGGTCTATAACCTATGGTTTTTTCTGTGAATTTCATTGGTTTTTTAAAAGCTAACATCTGTAGCTGTAAAATGTATTCTTCTTTAAATCCCAAAATATATTTTAGATGTTTATTGATAATTTTTTTGTAATATTTTTTTTCTTCGCTTCCGGTAAGCGAACTGGGAAGCTTTCCGTTAGCTCATCTTGATGCCGCGACCTAGTCCGCGAACCGGTAAACGTTTCGTTAGCGCAACTGTGACGCGTCGCGGAAGCGCGACGTATCATTGTCGCGTAATGCGTCTTATGACGCGCCGCGTTAGCGCTCCCGGAAGTGTTCCGGACCGCGAACCGGAAACGATCCGGGACGCGGCGCGCACCGCGTAACGTAAGCGGAACAGGTCATGTGACTTGTTTATCAAACTTTTCATTGGTTTATTTCACTTTTGGTTTCCAAATGATGTATGACTAGGTCATGTGACCTAAAAATAACACCTTTCATTGGTTCAGAACTTTTGCTTTTCCCAAATCATGAAAACCCCTCCTTCTTTCCTCACTCTGACTTTCATCTTGGTGAGAGAAAGACCATTTTCCTGTAGTTCAGCAATGGCTTCTATCCTTGCTTCAGCTGGTGGACCCCCACCACCACCTCCACCTCCTCATGAGAAGAGAGGACCACCATCTCAATTCATCTCCAACAGAGAGGAGGAAGAGGATGACCTAGAAGAAGAGGACACAGATGAACCACAGTTTATACAGGAGTTGCCCCGTGTTTCCCGACGGAAAACAAGTTTCATATGGCAGTTTTTTTCAATCCCTCGAGGGGAGAAGAAGGTCAATGCGAAGTATGCCACCTGCCTCATTTGCAAATCCAGATTATCTAGAGGCACTAAATAAAAGTATAGTATGGGAAACTATACTATGCATCGCAATATGGCCAGGTGGCATCCACTAAACTACAGCCGGGCAGAGTTGCGTGACCTGCAAGATAATCCCCCAACAACTCCTGTGGCCAGGTCAACGTCAAATATCTCTTTGACAGGAAGAGAGGCACAGGAAACCGTGCCAAACATACAGCAAAACTTCAAACACATGAAGTTTACCTGCATATATTGTGGTGCTCTGCTCTCATGTGGGAACATGAGCGTGAAATTAATCAACATTGCGTACGAAAACCACAGTTGCCCTAACCCACCCAAACAGTAATTTTTTTTTTGCTCCTGTTGAGCCCTTTTCAATGCCTGTTTTTTGTTGTTTCCCCTCCATGAAAAACACAAAAAAAACATAAAACTGTTCTAAAAATACAAAAAAAACAAAAAATGTTCAGAAAAAAAACAAACAAAAAAAACAACAAAAACATAAAAAAAAGTTCTTTTCAGAACTACCTCCCCTTTTAAATAAAATTGCTAGAATGTTTAGCACTCTGGCAAGCTCTATTTCTTTTGGTTCGTTTCCGGTTCGCTGCCCGGTTCGCGAACTTGAAGCGAACCAAAAAAATATTTTTTTAAAAAAAAGAAGAGTTAGTATAAGGGAAGTAAACAGAGAGTAATGTTAAAAGAAAGACAGCTATGGGGAGTAAACCAGATATACTGTTTAATAGATCTATTTATTAATTCAGGATGACGATAAGGTGTGATCTCTCCTGAGGTTTGTTTAAGGTGAGACCTACTCAGGGTTACAGATCAATTTTACACTTGTTGAAGAATACAGAGCAGATAATGCATGTGAAGGCCTACCAATGAAGTAAGTCATGTCCTCTTATTACATCATTCATGACATGGTCAGTGACACCATCAGCAGTGCATTGCGGGTAAAAAGAGTAGAAAACATTTACCTTATAATTCTTGTTAACTTTTTAAAATATTTTTTCATACTTTCAATCTGTAAAAGAGAGAACAAACATTTCCAAAAATATTAAAACATGTATTTAAAAATTAGAAAAGAAAAGGGAAAAGGTTCAAGAAGAAACAGTTTTTCAACAACTTTGACATTTACAGAAGCCTCTGCTTCTCTACGTCCCCTACACAATCCTAAAGATATATATTTTAAACAAACAGTATCTTCATGCTGATGAACTGAGGCCTATTTTGGAACATGGTGCTTCTTTTGCACTGCTGATGTCTCACAATAGTGATGCAATAGCAGCGCAAAAAAGATGTAAAGCCATCATAAAATTGTGTCTAACATTTTAAATAATTGTTTCAGGATGCAAATAAGATGTGTGCTTTCAAGAGCTTTCTTTGAGGTGAGGCCTATTCCTTTTTTAAAAAAAAAAACAGTACCCAGAAGTACAGCACTGTAAGCATTAAAATTGACACTTACAGAAGACTCAGTTTCTCCATATCTACCTAACATTTCTAAATGTATATCATAAGTACAAAAAGCAGAACATTAATTATACATGTTAAATGGTTTATTTTTGCTGTTCTCAGAATGTATCAAATTTCACTTAAATCAGTGACTTGAAGGTATTCATCATGTAACAGCGGGGAAAAAAAACACAATCAAAATGATTGTGTTTAAAAAACCCATACAACCTAAGAAATCTGAATTCAAAACTCCTTAAAATTAACTTACTTTCAATGACGTCGAAGGATGTCCTATGAACAGCGTCCACTCTGTTGTGCTATAAATATTTTCAGCCCGCCACTTTCTGAAAGAAAACCTCCATCGTTTTGAAAAATATGTTACATACAAGAAAAGACTTCTCACATTCTACCACATGTTTCCACTAGGCCAAATCATGTTGCAGCGATTCACAACTCTTGTAATTCTTCCAATCAAATCCCGTCATTTTCTATTTTCGCAACTTTCAAAAAGAAAACATTTAGGATTATTTTCACAATCCTGGACTACTAATATCTTACCCTTCTTTGTCACTCATGTTCTCCTTTTCCTATGACACTGATACTGCTTACTATGAAGCAGACTTACTTGCATCAGGTTTATATAGTTGGATTTTTAAATTGACATTATAATTAAAAGTTTTGGACCAATAATCTAGACAGCATTGAAGACTTACATTCCCTCTACTTGATGAACCTTTTGCAATTCCTCACAGGAAATCCGGAGATTCTTTCTTTAAAATTTTGGTTTTAAAAACACCAGGTAAGTATTTTTAAGGTCAAACGGCAATTTTTTTTTTAAAGTTACAACGGAATCATTGCAGAATGACCAGCCGTTTCGAGACTTTAAATAAGCTGTATAATGTCCTGATGTTGTTGAAGGACCATCGTGATAGATAATTGCTACAGTTACAAAAGTCCTTCCTGATATTGACAGCTGAGAAGCCACAATTTTTTTTATTAAAGTTGACAATTTTGATCCATCAGGCCTACATCGTTGGATCATTAAAATGACATACTGGCCATATCTACGTATAAATAATGTTGACATCATTTCAGATTTACATTGGCTACACTCCATGTTGTGATCCGCTGCATTTACTAGCTTATTAAAGGAGACTGATTTACTGTCTGGCAAAGTTAACTATATAAATCTTTCTGAGTCTACACTAGTAGTACTTGATACCATACAGTTCTCGCAGTCATGCTGCCATTGATAAGAAAGCCCAAACAGGTGATCTACATCTACACCCTCATCTTGCAATACATCAAGCATATACATTAAAAACTCCTGACAATCTTGCTGATTATTTTCAGAGAAGTCTGTTTGACCTGAACATTCATCTAACAGATAACGAACTTCAGACACACTTTCTACTTTTGTTCGATCAGTGCTACATTTCTCGAAAACAGAATTCAACAAACAGCATAACATTTGTTCTGAATTCAACAGAATCTGTTCTTTTAAACTCTCTAGTGAAAAGAGAACATTAACCACTACATTTGCATAGCAGTTGACACCAGAACTGTTTTCAAATTGAAAACCGACAACATCTTCAACAGAATCCACTTTCTTTCTGCTAACAATTTTCGGTTCATTGACTTTTGGTCTTTTTGCTACAACCTCCCTACTATTACTGATATTTCTACGTTTCCGGCCTACCACACATTTCTCAAACAAAGGATATTGAGGCAAATGTGGCGCATACTCTCTTCTTAACCTATTGTATTCCTTAACACAATCTAGATCCGCACAAATGTTTGTGACATCACAGTCAATCAAGTACAATCCCGATAAAGTTCTAACTCGTGACAATGCCACATATGCCATACCCTCCTTGAACACAGAACTGCCAATATTCACCAATGCACTATCTACACTTAAACCTTGCGATTTATGGATTGTCACCGCATATGCCAAGCAAACAGGAAACTGTTTACGGCGAACATATAAGTCTTTAACAAGCAAAAACCTAGCAGAACAACGATCAATTAGCTGTACTTCCCCAATGCCATCAAATTTAATTTTTAAAAATTCTATTCCATCTCTATTTCTGTATTTCTCAAAATCAACAACATTACCCATTGATCCATTTACCAGACCTCTTTCAAAATGTAAATTCCTTCTCAAAATGATTCGGCAATTTAAACACACATTCAAAGTCTTTTCAAAACCCGCTGTTTTAGATATAGTCTTCTCTAATGAATCCAATTTTGATTGCAAATTCTCTGACAAAATAATTGTTGATCCCATATGCTCTATTTTGTCAATAGCTTCAAGTTTCACAATCTCTTGCTTTTCTAAATTCAACATTTTGTTGTTGAAGATGGCACATTCTGCAATAGTTGGCATCAAACATATTCCGGATTTCTTCTCAGTAATTTTCTGAAAAATATTCTCAGGCACAATCTCTTGTTCGGGATATAAATTTGAAAGTAATCGTGCATTTAAAGCTTCTTTTCCATGCTCGGTCACTTTTCCAATTCTAATATCTTGTAGAATATTCTTGTAATCTTCATCCTTCGCCTGACGCATATTTTCATGCAGTTCAGCATAATTGAAGTTTAACCATATTTTGACGTTGCCAATGCTCCCTAGGCACTTCCTGGTATCTTCATGCGTGAGTATTTTGAACACAGGTTGACCTTTTACTGGTGTCAGCTGAAGAAGATCTCCGAAAACAATGATGTGTTTGCCACCAAATAACACATCATATTCAGTTTTAAGTACTTCTTGCATTCTCAAATGCACAAAGGCAAGCATGACATTGGAAACCATGCTTACTTCGTCAATGATAAGTAGTTTCATTTTCCTCAAGACTCTTGAAACTTCACAGCAAGCATCCCCAGATAACTTGTGGTATTGTAATTTGTTGTCATGCTCCACTGGCAGCATCAGTAGACGATGCAAAGTAATACCTTTAATGTTATGTGCTGCCAGTCCAGTAGGAGCGGTGACAACACAAGACAGCGATGACTCAGTCCTTTCCTGCAAATAACAAGAAATTGCTTTAATGAGGAAACTTTTTCCAGTTCCCGCTTCTCCACTCACGTACAGTCGGACAGGCTTCAACGATGTACATGAGCACTCTTTCTTCTCATGACTTAATCCATGCTCAATTTGCTTGGTAACTTCATCATATATTTTCCTCTGCTCAACGTTGAGTTGTTATTACAAGTCTTCTAAGTTAACTGAATCCTCCTGAGCATGTGCCATGGCTCTTTCCACTTCATTCATAGCAGTGGCAGCTTCATTTTCGATAATAGGTCCTCCAAGTGGATCTTGACTCAATGAAACAGAACTCTGACTGTCCTGAGAACTGTCTCTGGCAATCTCGGCTGCAATCGTTGCTTCCTGCTCAATTTCCAAAGTTAGCATTTCTTGATATTTGGGAAAAGCAGGACATTCTATGGTCTCCTTAGCAGCAGTGAAAGAGGCTTCGTAACAGAGGAAATCTCCAAGCAGTTCCTCTTCTGCACGCCAAGGCTTGAAAAGTTGCAAAAGTGCTAAATAGAAAAACTCCTTTTTTCTGGAGATTCGCCACTCAATTTTCGATGGTTTACTAATTGGCATTTTCTTTGCTTGACCAGGCATCCCTCACTTCCAATTACAGCATGCACTCCTTTCTCAATATCTTCTTTGATGTTCCTCTTGAATATATAATTTTGTAGAACCTCATATAGACAAACATTCTCAAGGTGACTGCTTCGATTTGGATAATATGTATCCAACATGTTGGTCTTCAAAATGTCGGTACTGTTTGGTTCCTTTTCTGCCAAATACTCAATTTCCCGGACAGGTTTTAGAACTCGATTTCGCGTTGCAGCAAGACCAAGACTCGCCCAAACGATACTCCTGGATTTGGCATAGAGACTTGCTGAAGACAATCGATCAGAACATTCGTAAGCTCCGATTTCTCGATGCGACAACATCTTCAGACTGAAACTGTACAACTTCTTGCTGAGGCTCTTTTCATGGGAAATGTCCTCCCACATATCCTTCAGTTCTGTCTTTTCTTTTTTGGTGATGTAAGATGTCACATACCGAGCCACAGCCATACAGTTGTCAGCCACAAACTGTATATCCATGTTAGCATTCCACATGGACAAAATCACTGGGTTGTAGTCGTTGATGTACTTGGACTCTTCGTTCCTTTTCAAATTGTATGTATTTTTGGGTGATTTCCTCGTCACATTATGTCGCAGTGAAGACATCAAACTGTTCACTCTTCCTTTAGAAATCACCGGTCGTGGAAAGTTGAAACGACATTTGGTGTAGAACATGTCCTTGTTTCTGAATTTACGACGACAGTACTTTCCACAATGATGGCTTTGGAAACGTAGAACTTGTTCTCTTAGGCTTTTCTTCTCCGTTGCGTTTGGAACAGCACATGTAGAATACTGTTCTATGAAATTCATCACTAAGTCATCCGGATCTGTTCCAAACTTAGGTGCATCCTTGATCCACAACAACATATGTATATGAGGAGCACCTCTTGCTTGGTACTCCTTTCTCCAGAAGAAATCCAACACCTCTCCAAGAGCTGGATTCTTCTTATTTGTGATGAAAGACATCATAGCTTCAAATCTATGATTGAAGTACCTGCATACATTCACTGGATCCAAAGAACACAGTTCTCCAGGTGTCTTGAATTCAATGTTTTCAATATTTCCATTTGCCTCTCGTAGAAATTCAAGTAAGTCTTCCCAGCCATACTCGGCACAGCTCAGAGTGAGGAACCATGTCGGAGTTCCTAAGTTCCTCAGCATACATTTTAAATCACCATGACGATGGTACCAGTACTCATTAGTACCACGCTGACACGCCATGAGATTAATTAAGTGAGAATCCAAAATACTGTCTTGGACATTGACTTTATGCATAAAATCACTTGCCGAGATGTTTCGCATCTGTATACCACTTTTTAAGATGTGGTTCACTGCATATGACAGTCCAGACAGATCGCTTTCAAACAGGAGATGAAACAAATAGGGAATGCATTGACGAAACCTAGGATCTTCTGCATACAATCGTAAAGTCCGGTATTCAGACACAGGAATTTGATGAGGTCGCTCATCATATCTTCCTCCTCGACCTGTGGGAAATAGCTGTGGGAAACACCGAGCTTCCAAACTTTCCTCCCAAACACTAATGGGACTCCCTTTGGCTTGTTTCATTTGAAACAACTCAATAGCATTCCCCATGACTTCCTTGGAATGCAAAGGATGAACACTATAATGTTCATATATTTCTTCACTTTTAGAGGCCTCTACTTTCTCAATTTGGCCAGCACACAAATCGCTATCCTCTTCATCACTTACTTCCTCTTCTGCAACATATACATTCTTATAGTAATTATTATTTTTCTTCAAATACAATGTTGCCTTTTTGATTTTCCTAACATCCACTAAATCTTGCCATATTTTCTTATTCTTTGTCGGAACCCCATTAACCAAGATAACCAGAGGTTCCTCTTCCACTTTTTCTACTCCAATTGTGTTAATGTTTTTGTTCAAATCTAGAGGCAAATAAACAACTCTTCCCTTTAATCCTCTCTGTAAATCTGCTGGAGGCAACTTCCCTGTCTTTGGCTCCATTCTTACAATAGCCTGAAAGGGATGGATACTTTGAATCAAAATAGATTCATAAGTATTTAAATCCTTCAATTCAGAAGGAATCTCAACCAATTCCAGATTATTATGAACTGCCCTTGCAGGCATCTGGTTTTGGTTTAATTTATTACAACAATAAGTACACACACGTTGATCCGATCCCAAATCAAAATAATTTCACTTCCATTCACTATTATTTTCCCTTTCACTTTTTGCATATAAATCCACTAACTTAGTCTGATTCTTATAATAAGTGCGCCGACAACATACACAAGTGAAATTAGGCCTCTCACTTGATTTCATCTGAAACGTGGCAATTTCCTTCTGAAAATTATCTGTACTGGAAACCTGTACATTATCTTCAACATTACCCTCTACTTCTGGGTCAATTTGAACATTCTCATCTTTACTACCAAAGTAACAAAACTCAATTTCTTCACAAATATTCTTCACATCTATTTCAGAACCATGCAAAAGAGCAGCACATAATTGTTTAAGCATAATTGCTGGACTCTTAGCATATTACAACATTCTCACTAATTTTCTCACTTTATTATGATGCACTGCTAGCATCCTGAAATGATGAAAAACACTCTGGCATACTCTCCTGGAAAGACAAGCCAGTGAATGACCACGCAAACCTGTCATTTGTCTCACTCTGCAAGGATCTAAATCTTGCAACAACTTCATGTTCGGCTTCAAACTTTTCTTATTAAATGTCCGTATAAAATCACAAAGCAAATTGATAGAAACCTGTCGCACACTGCAAATAGAACTACACTTCCAAATGTACACAGGACCCTTAAGACGTCTTCCTAAAACCTCATCACTTAGGGCCTCTTCTGTCTCTGTTGTCACAAGTTTTTCTTTTTCAACTGGACAACCATCCTTCACTTCATAAGCTCGACCACTGGTGTCAACTGCAAACACCAAATCATTATCCTGAAATTAACTCTCCTCATTAAAAAATGCCTCACAACTTGAACTATGCATCCATTCTCCGGAAAAAACTTCACAAAAGTTACTACGATTTACTACTCTCTTCCATCTACTTTTTGTTTTGAAATCAGAAATTACCTTGCTTAGTTTCTTAATTCTATTGATTACCAAAATAAACAACTTCCGCTTAATTTCAAAAGCATGATCAATAATTTTCTCTACATTTTTCTTCTTCTTATAAAATGCCACTTTCTGTTGGCCTTTCTTAATATTTTTTAATAAATTAACTATTATCCTGTTACGGAACATTCGTTTTCGAATGTCCCTAAACTGTTGTTTCCTTCTACTATCATGCACAGAGTTATCTCTTCCTCTACCAGTAACATTTATGATGGGTCTTTCCTTTCCATTTAAATTGCTTTTCTTTTTCTGAACTGAAACATTTTTTGGATAAATACTTTTTTTACTAAAAATATTTCTTAAGAATGATTTCTTGCTCTTACCCGGAGCTTTCTTGGTGTTTTGAAAAGTATTTGGGGAAGAGGACTGCTGCAATAAAAGATCATCCTGCTGTCTTTGACGTTTTCTAGCCTTTCTAATTCGATTTTTCGTTGGCATTTTTCAAATTAAGAAAAGATCTGCAGTTGAATCTGTGGAAAAATATAATAAAAAATGTTATTAACCACTATTACCAAACAGTAAATGAATAACAGTCATCAAAAACTTAATGCCCTACTTATTATTTAACATAGCAAATCTTTTGCACCAGCACTGCATCACAAAAATGACACACAGTGGTACAAAACAGGCATACAACAATCATAAATCTCTCCCTAATATTTTAAATGATTAATTCAGGATGACGATAAGGTGTGGCCTATCTAAAGGTTTGTTTAGGCCTAGATCTTTGGACTGGGGTGAATGTGTGTCATTGATCCACATTCGGTCCATCACCTGTTTTGTTTGTTTGAGGTGAGGCCAACACATGGTTGCAGATAAGATTTTCACTGAAGAAAACAAAGGAGATAATACATGTGAAGGCCTACCAATGAAGTAAGTCATTATTTGAAATCAATTACATTTCTGGATATGTACTGCTAGAGCTTCATAGGTTGTTTTGGGTCATATTTATAAGGCATATGAGTGTCTATGATGTTATTTTTCCTTTTTAAATGGAAAGCGTTCTTCATGGTGCAAGTTTCTTGTAAATACGCTCCCACTTGCGCTTGGCAAATTTAGATTTTGATTATGGGAGTTACATAGCCATGTTAATAATGTCCAAACAATGGTGCTAGGGCATTCCAAAAAACGCTTTCATGTGTCTCAAGGACATTTTCAGTCATTTCCTCTTGAATGCAGGTATACAATTGATTTATATGCTGTGTTTAAAAACGATTTTTTGAAATCAATTACATTTCTGGATATGTACTGCTAGAGCTTCATAGGTTGTTTTGGGTCATATTTATAAGGCATATGAGTGTCTATGATGTTATTTTTCCTTTTTAAATGGAAAGCGTTCTTCATGGTGCAAGTTTCTTGTAAATACGCTCCCACTTGCGTTTGGCAAATTTAGATTTTGATTATGGGAGTTACATAGCCATGTTAATAATGTCCAAACAATGGTGTTAGGGCATTCCAAAAAACGCTTTCATGTGTCTCAAGGACATTTTCAGTCATTTCCTCTTGAATGCAGGTATACAATTGATTTATATGCTGTGTTTAAAAACGATTATTTGAAATCAATTACATTTCTGGATATGTACAGCTAGAGCTTCATAGGTTGTTTTGGGTCATATTTATAAGGCATTTGAGTGTCTATTATGTTATTATACCCTTTTTAAATGGAAAGCGTACCTCATGGGGCAAGTTTCTTGTAAATACGCTCCCACCTGCGGTTGGCAAATTTAGATTTTGATTATGCCCTTACACCATTTTTGGGACATTATTAACATGCCTATGTAACTCCCATAATCAAAATCTAAATTTGCCAACCGCAAGTGGGAGCGTATTTACAAGAAACTTGCCCCATGAGGTACGCTTTCCATTTAAAAAGGGTAAAATAACATAATAGACACTCAAATGCCTTATAAATATGACCCAAAACAACCTATGGAGCTCTAGCAGGACATATCCAGAAATGTAATTGATTTCAAAAAATCGTTTTTAAACACAGCATATAAATCAATTGTATACCTGCATTCAAGAGGAAATGACTGAAAATGTCCTTGAGACACATGAAAGCGTTTTTTGGAATGCCCTAACACAATTTTTTTGACATTATTAACATGGCTATGTAACTCCCATAATCAAAATCTAAATTTGCCAACCGCAAGTGGGAGCGTATTTACAAGAAACTTGCACCATGAAGAACACTTTCCATTTAAAAAGGAAAAATAACATCATAGACACTCATATGCCTTATAAATATGACCCAAAACAACCTATGAAGCTCTAGCAGTACATATCCAGAAATGTAATTGATTTCAAAAAATCGTTTTTAAACACAGCATATAAATCAATTGTATACGTGCATTCAAGAGGAAATGACTGAAAATGTCCTTGAGACACATGAAAGCGTTTTCTGGAATGCCCTAGCACCATTTTTTGGACATTATTAACATGGCTATGTAACTCCCATAATGAAAATCTAAATTTGCCAAGCACAGGTGGGAGCGTATTTACAAGAAACTTGCACCATGAAGAACGCTTTCCATTTAAAAAGGAAAAATAACATCATAGACACTCATATGCCTTATAAATATGACCCAAAACAACCTATGAAGCTCTAGCAGTACATATCCAGAAATGTAATTGATTTCAAAAAATCGTTTTTAAACACAGCATATAAATCAATTGTATACCTGCATTCAAGAGGAAATGACTGAAAATGTCCTTGAGACACATGAAAGCGTTTTCTGGAATGCCCTAGCACCATTTTTTGGACATTATTAACATGGCTATGTAACTCCCATAATCAAAATCTAAATTTGCCAAGCACAGGTGGGAGCGTATTTACAAGACACTTGCCCCATGAGGAATGCTTTCCATTGAAAAAGGAAAAAATAACATCAAAGACACTCAAATGCCTTATAAATATGACCCAAAACAACCTATGAAGCTCTAGCAGTACATATCCAGAAATGTAATTGATTTCAAAAATCGTTTTTAAAAACAACATATCTGTTTCAGCTTACATAAGAGACCATGGAATGGGCTCCATGTACAACAATAACTTGTGTTACTGCATGCCAGAATGCTACACCGAATATGCAATTACAATTTCTCAAAGAAACAAAATCTATTTGTATATCACTAGAGACAAAGCCACATTTTAAAAACACAGCTTTCTTCATCATTTTCTCCTTAAATCATACTATTCTCTATCTAAATTAAATAAATCTTTTCTCACCTTAGCAAATACTTTTTGAGTTTTGAAAACAGTCTCAGAAATACACCAAATTGTCTTCAGCAGAAGAAAAAGGATGCACTCCAGAGGCTGCAGCTATTGAAAGCACAGAAATACAGATATTCATTTTATCATATCTCTCATATTAGCCAATCATAACTCTTCCCTCACTTTTTTCAAATCAAAACCCTTCCCCCCTCTGCCCTCTCTGCCTTTTTTCCATAGCAACCACCTCCTGGAAGACCTCTCATGTTTGCAAATTCACACAACAATGTTTCAATTGAACTCTGAACTCTCAGTGCACCTGCGTATCCAGTGCAATCTTTCATTAAATGTTTCTTCCTTGACCATTCAAATTACATCTTTCAAAGAACACATCCATGCACCCTAACTTTCTGTTTTCAGAAATGGAAATGCACCAATCACTGCTAATGAATCATTAGCATTGGAAATCCACAGTTTTTTTTCTTTACAAACTCCTACTGTTTCAACTGCCCTTTCATTACCACACTTCATCTGACTGCAGCACAACCTTCTCCCACCATGTTTAATGTCTGGATTGTTGGACATAGTTACATCCACTGGGCTCAAAGGTATGCTGAGAACAGAAATTTACCTAACCTCAATTTACAAGATGTGGAAATTAAGTGGTTGGGCCAAAGAGGATTAAAATGTCACCAATTGATACCATTGGTGAAAACCTTTATGCATTTGCCAAAACCTGACCTGTTAATTGTGCACTGTGGAGGTAATGATTTGGGCACTTTGACTGGGGTAGGTCTGGAAATGCTTTTAAAGGACACCTTTGAGCAATTAATGGCACTTTTTCCTCAAACTGCCTTGGTATATTCCAATATATGCCAAAGACAGAAATGGAGGTGGTCCAACCAATTTTGTCCACAAATTGAGAAAGCGAGGAAGCATGTAAACAAATCTGTTTCAGCTTTCATGAGAGACCATGGAATGGGCTCCTTGTACAACAATAACTTGCGTTACTACATGCAAGATATCTACAGAGGAGATGGAGTTCACTTCTCAGATGAGGGCAACAGAATTTTCATTCTGAATTTAAGACTGTGCATTGGTACCTACTTATAAGTACCTAAATGTACCATAAACCCAAAAGCTCTTCTCAGAGCTACCCTTCATCTGCTCACTCACAATTATTATTTTTTTCTAACTTTTTTCACTAATTTTCCACAAAATACGCTCCCCGGGGCGCTACCCGGTTCGCTAACCGAAAGCTAACCTCGCGGAATTTTAAAAAAAAATGTTTTTTTTCCGCACATATAAGCCTCCTCAGCCACCCTCAGAAAACCTAGGGGGTCAAGATAAGTCTACCATGACCCCTTCTACCCATTCTAAACATTATTTGCCCTCCATCTTGTATCTTAATGCAACCGAAACACAAAATGGTGGACTCCCGTGACGCTTAAGGTTCGCGAACCGAGCCGCTTTCCGGGAAGCGGTCCTAAAAAAAGGTGGGAAAGTAATTTACAGAAAAACGACTAGAGACACTCTCACCAAATATAGATTAGCTCATACTACATAACAATCCCTTTCATTTTCACAAATTTGATTGAAATTTCATTTAGCCATTTAGCCTGTAGACCTCTCTAAGTACCGTGAGGTAAATTACTTCACAAAACACATCTGAAGTGTTGGAATTGACAACCAATGAAAATGTTACTTTCATTTTCAACTTTTATTACCTGACATTTGATTGGTTATATACCTGAATATATATAAAGGAAGAGAAGGAAACACAGCCATTTTGACTGCTACTTCGTGAAGTGCACAACAAAAAATCAACTGATAACTTCAACTTATATTTAAAAGGTAAGATATTATTTATAAAACTTAAGTATGTTCTGTACTGAAACCTAATTAGAAAAACATTTTCTGAGAATTATATTCTATCACTCTGTAATACTTATAGAAATAAATAGACTACTCTGTTTTAGTTATGGCAGAGCCATTCCAAGAATTTGCAAGACCATAGGCTAAAAAGGAACGTGCGTGAAGCCCCCTCCAATTTACATAAGTGGCCCCTTGCAAGGAGACCATTCACAGGCACTGAGGGGGCCCCATTGTCCAGCATTTTGACGCCCCCACAGTTTTAACTTTAAATCCACACGCATATCTCACACCTTCATAGGTGTGAGAATTGATTGTGGTCTAAAAGTTAAAACTGTGGGGGCGCAAAAATGCTGGACAATGGGCCCCCTCAGTGCCTGTGAATGGTCTCCTTGCAATTGAGGGAGCGTCTCCTTCTCCCTCCCCTATACCTCCTGACACCATCCATGGGAGGCCCAAGGAGGGGGCCCCCTGCAATAGACCTTAATTGCAGGCGACACCTTTCTTTGTGAAAAAAACACTATATAAATAACCAAACTGCCAATCTGTACTGAAACCCAACAATGCCCTTTCTGTACTGATATATTTTTTAAAAATTCATTTTTCAGAATTGAAAATGGAAGAACAACAAAACAACATGAAAACTGAAACAGAAGAAAAAATTGAGACACAAGAGGGACTGTTAGCCCGATGTGCCTTTGCTAGGTCTCAATATATGTGCTTCAGTGGATTTTGAGAAATTAAAGTTTAAAACAAGATATATATCTGTAACAGCGCTCCAGGTAGCACTCCGGTTAGCGAACTTTTCGCGTATCGGAACTTTGCGAAGCGAAGCTGATTGGCTCTCCGGAGTCTTTCAACATTCTAAACAGTCCGGAGCGGCCGCCATCTTGTCTCTCGGTAGGATCGAAAGACAAGAGGAGGCCAAAACAAAGGGGGAAATGAAGGAAAGGGGGCAAGGTAGACCCCTTCTGACCCCCTAGGATTGATGAGGGGGATATTATAGAGCCACGTGGGCCCCAAAAAAAAAAAAAAAAAATCGATTTTTTCACCGTAGAGACGCGTCTTGGTACGCGAACCGGGCAGCTAACCGGGAAGCTAACCGGCAGTGTAACGGGAGTCTGAGGAGTAGCTGATTGGCTGTCAACATTGTAAACAGTCCGGAGCGGCCGCCATCTTGTCTTTCGGTAGGATCGAGAGACAAGAGGAGACCAAAACAATGGGGGAAATGAAGGAAAGAGGGCAAGGTAGACCCCTTCTGACCCCATAGGATTGATGAGGGGGATATTATAAAGCCACGCGGGGCCAAAAAAAAAAAAAAAAAATCTGATTTTTTCGCCGTAGAGACGCGTCTTGGTACGCGAACCGGGCAGCTAACCGGGCAGCTAACCGGGAAGCTAACCGGCAGTGTAACGGGAGTCTGAGGAGTAGCTGATTGGCTGTCAACATTGTAAACAGTCCGGAGCGGCCGCCATCTTGTCTCTCGGTAGGATCGAGAGACAAGAGGTGCAAAAAAAAGGTGTAAATGAATGAAAGGGGTAAGGCAGACCACTCCTGAACCCCTAGGATTGATGAGGGGGCTATTAAAGTTTCCTGCGGGGCAAAAGAAAAAAAAATTGCGATTTTTCGCGGTAAAGGTGCTTCCTGGTACGTTAACCGGGCAGCTAACCGGCAGCGTAACGGGAGTCCGACATATTGTGTTTTTTGAACGTTTGTGATATGTGCACGTGTGGATTTTGTCTAATTAAGGTTAAAAAAATATATATATATCTTTAAGCGTGCTCTGGCGCGCTTACGTTTTGGGTTTGGTTTGCGCTGCAGACGATACGTCACGGTTATGCGATGCATCATGAGGCGTCTCACGGGCTACGTGATACGTCACTTAATAAAGAATACATTTTACAGCTACAAATGTTAGCTTTTAAAAAACCAATGAAATTCACAGAAAAAACCATAGGTTATAGACCATATATAGTTAGGAATTTGCATTTACAAAACCTTGAAAATTCACTGAAAAAACCATAGGTTATAGACCATATATAGTTAGGGATTAGCATTTAAAAAACCTTATTTTATTTGCACAAAACCATTGAAATTTCATATATAGTTAGTTGCACTAACTATTTATCGCGGACCCGCAATCCACTGCTAATGATGTCACATATTACATCATTCATGACATGGTCAGTGACATCACTGATGACATCACTGATGACATCTCAAATGACATCACTGATGACATCACTGATGACATCTCAAATGACATCACTGATGACATCACTGACATCTCATTTGACATTACTGATTACATCACTGATGATATCATTTATGTGATAATACATCTTCAGACTCTAATATAACCTTAGATACACTCAGTGTAAACAGGCACTCACAGACTGTCACACATCCATGGAGTTACCCACACACCTAGTCAGTCATGCAAAGAATCAATCCCACCTCCATTTCCTCAACTATACAGTTATACACACCTTACTTATTCAAACATATACTAACACATATTTACTCTCTTATACAATCCTTGATACAAGTTCACAATGATTCATACAGCCACTCTCACATTCACTGGCTCTTATGTTCAGTTATTTATATATGTCAACTCTCACATGGAGTGTGTTTTACATATGTACTTACTTTAACATGTAGAACTGAGATATCCATTCACTCACCAATATACTCATGCACACAGTCAACTGTCCATACAGCTGTTTCTACATGCACTTTTGAACCCATACACCTAGGGAATCAACTGCTCACACATCTATGCACAGAGTTATACACCTCCCAGCCACCCACACACATACTCAGTCTCCCATACAAATACTTGGGCAACCATTCAATAACCCATATAGTTAATGATATAGCTACTGATTTAAACATGCAGCAGTTTACAGAAGAACATAAATAATGATTGCCAAATTAAGACACTTTAATCACTAACCCATGCATTCAGTGAGACACATTTAATCATTCTCTCATACAGTCAGTCATGCACCTACTAAATCCTTCATCCAGACACTTATACATCCACTCATTCTTCAATATGTAAGACATATTTTAACTTTACAGAAACATACAGTCACTGGGTGTTGTCATCAGTGATGTCATCAGTGATGTCATTTGAGATGTCATCAGTGATGTCATCAGTGATGTCACTGACCATGTCATGAATGATGTAATATGTGACATCATTAGCAGTGGATTGCGGGTCCGCGATATATAGTTAGTGCATCTAACTATATATGGAATTTCAATGGTTTTGTGCGAGTAAAATAAGGTTTTTTAAATGCTAATCCCTAACTATATATGGTCTATAACCTATGGTTTTTTCAGTGAATTTTCAAGGTTTTGTAAATGCAAATTCCTAACTATATATGGTCTATAACCTATGGTTTTTTCTGTGAATTTCATTGGTTTTTTAAAAGCTAATATCTATAGCTGTAAAATATATTCTTTATTAAGTGACGTATCACGTAGCCCGTGAGACGCCTCAGGATGCATCGCATAACCGTGACGTATCGTCTCTGCAGCGCAAACCAAACCCAAAACGTAAGCGCGCCAGAACACGCTTAAAGATATATATATATTTTTTTAACCTTAATTAGACAAAATCCACACGTGCACATATCATAAACGTTCAAAAAACACAATATGTCGGACTCCCGTTACGCTGCCGGTTAGCTGCCCGGTTAACGTACCAGGAAGCACCTTTACCGCGAAAAATCGCAATTTTTTTTTTCACCCCCCAGGGAACTTTAATAGCCCCCTCATCAATCCTAGGGGTTCAGGAGGGGTTTGCCTTACCCCTTTCATTAATTTACACCTTTTTTTTTTCCACCTCTTGTCTCTCGATCCCACAGAGAGACAAGATGGCGGCCGCTCCAGACTGTTTACAATGATAACAGCCAATCAGCTTCTCCTCAGACTCCCGTTACACTGCCAGTTAGCTGCCCGGTTAGCTGCCCGGTTCGCGTACCAAGACGCGTCTCTACGGCGAAAAAATCGGAATTTTTTTGTTTTTGTTTTTTGGGCCCAGCGTGACTCTATAATATCCCCTCATCAATCCTAGGGGATCAGAAGGGGTCTACCTTGCCCCCTTTCCTTCATTTCCCCCTTTGTTTTGGCCTCCTCTTGTCTCTCGATCCTACCGAGAGACAAGATGGCGGCCGCGCCGGACTGTTTAGAATGTTGACAGACACCGGAGAGCCAATCAGCTTCGCTTCGTAAAGTTCCGATACGCGAAAAGTAAGCGGACCGGAGCGCAGCCCGGAGCGCTGTTACAGATATATATCTTGTTTTAAACGTTAATTTCTCAAAATTCACTGAAGCACATATATTGAGACCTAGCAAAGGCACATCGGGCTAACAGTTCCTACAATTTTGCCAAGTTTCGTGGAAATCCATTCAGCCGTTCGGGCTAAAAGTGAGTCCAACCGCCCTATGGAAATTAACATGGGAAAAACGCGTTTTGGGACCCCCCTTTTTTCTCGGCCCCCCCTTGACGAACCCCCCCCAAATTTCCAGGAGCTGCGCAGAAACAAAATGTGCCATTTTCCTGAAAATTTCAGCCAATTCCGTCCACAAACGCCAAAGTTATTAGACATAGAATTTTCAGAAATCCCATAGGGAAAAAATCCTAACTATATATACCTACTGGCTATCGCCAGTAGGTAATATATATATATATATATATATATATATATATATATATATATATATATATATATATATATATATATATATATATATATATATATATATATATATATATATATATATTCACAGAAAAAACCATAGGTTATACTCCATATATAGTTAGGAATTTGCATTTACAAAACCTTGAAAATTCAATGAAAAAACCATTGGTTTTAGGCCATATATAGTTAGGGATTTGCATTTAGAAAACCTTATTTTACTCGCATAAAACCATTGAAATTCCATATATAGTCATAAGCGCTAACTATATATCGCGCACCCGCAATCCACTGCTGATGATGTCACATATTATATCATTCATGACATGGTTAGTGACATCACTGATGACATCACTGATGACATCTCAAATGACATCACTGATGACATCACTGATGACAACATCCAGTGACTGTATGTTTCTGTAAAGTTAAAACATGTTTTACATATTGAAGAATGAGTGCATGTATAAGTGTCTGGATGAAGGATTTACTAGGTGCATGACTGACTGATTGAGTGAGTGATTAAATGTGTCTCACTGAGTGCATGGGTTAGTGACTAAACTGTTTTAATTTGTGCATCATTATATCTGTTGTTCTACAAACTGCTGCATATGTTGATCAGTAGCTATATGAGTAACTGTATGGGTTATTGATTGGTTGTCCAAGTATTTGTATGGGAAACTGAGTGTGTGTGTATGGGTGGCTGGGAGGTGTGTGACTCTGTACATAGATGTATGAGCAGTTGATTCACTAGATGTATGGTTTCAAAAGTGCATGTGGAAACAGCTGTATGGGCGGTTGACTGTGCATGAGTGTATTAGTGAGTGAATGGATATCTCAGTGCTACATGTCAAATTAAGTACATATGTAAAACACAGTACATGTGAGAGTTGACATCTATAAATAACTGTGCATAAGAGCTAGTGAATGTGTGAGTGGCTGTATGGATCATTGTGAACATGTATCAGAGATTGTATAAGAGAGTAAAGTAAATATGTGTTAGTATATGTTTGAATAAGTAAGGTGTGTATAACTGTATAGTTGAGAAAATGGAGGTGTGATTGATTTTTGGCATAACTGACTAGGTGTGTGAGTAACTCCATGGATGAGTGACTGTCTGTTTACACTGATTGTATCTAAGGTTATATTAGAGTCTGAAGAGGTTCATGGTATTATCACATGAATGATATCATCAGTGATGTGATCAGTCATGTCAAATGAGATGTTATCAGTGATGTCATCAGTGATGTCATTTGAGATGTCATCAGTGATGTCATCAGTGATGTCACTAACCATGTCATGAATGATGTAATATGTGACATCATCAGCAGTGGATTGCGGGTGCGCGATATATAGTTAGCGCTTATAACTATATATGGAATTTCAATGGTTTTATGCGAGTAAAATAAGGTTTTCTAAATGCAAATCCCTAACTATATATGGCCTAAAACCAATGGTTTTTTCATTGAATTTTCAAGGTTTTGTAAATGCAAATTCCTAACTATATATGGAGTATAACCTATGGTTTTTTCTGTGAATTTCAATGGTTTTTTAATAGCAAATATCAAAAGCTGTCAAATGTCAAGTACGTGATAGGTAAAAACGTTTTCGTGTTTATGCACGCTGATGTGCTTTGAACGCTGCCCCCCCCCCACTCCCCTCTTTTCTCTTAGTAGTACTCTCTCTTTGCAGATAGTGAACGGTAGTTAACTCAGACCTTTACCCCTGTTGTAATCCGTCGTACCTGCTTGTCTCTCCATTTGATTAATTATTATCCAAGCATTTACTGTTTTACAATTGGTTCTCTTTGGATCATTCTCTATTTACAAACAAGCACAAAGTCGCAATACTCTGTTTAGTCTTTGCAGATAGTGAAAAATCGTGTAAAAAAATAAAAGTAATCGAGCAAAATCAGTAGACCACTAATTCGATCTCTTTTTAACCTCGGTAAAATACAAACATTAGGAATAACCCTTCATGAGAAATACGAAAATAGTGAAATGAACTGAGCTCCACACCATGAGGGCTGCAAAACAGCTCGACTCCGCCACCCACACCGCCCAAAATAACGGCAAACCCTATGCAAATATTATAAATATACACAACACACCACCAAAGAAACAGAGTAAAACATTTTATTAAATAACTATTTACATAACTATTTTATACTTTTTATTGCCCGATCCGGCTAGCTCAATCGATCGAGCATGAAAGTCATGCACTGATAACAAGCGTTGAGAGTTTGTAGAATGATGGCTTCAGATTTTCCACATACGGTGTAGTGGCGCGAACTGGCAGGGGGCGTTTGGATTCTACCCCTTCTCCAAATAAGATTTTCATACGTGAATGTTCGTTCATGCTTTTTGTCCCTGAGTTGCTTCCATGTCACTGCCTTACATAAATGGCATAAGTCCTGGTTGTTGAGTGCCATACTTCAGAGTTCTAAGCAGCTCTTGTAACACTGTTTAAACCTTATTTGCACCTGCTGCAGCTTCACTATTCAAAGTAAGTGGACCTGACTGCATTAGAAAACAATGTGATACGGTGCCTCCCTAAACCGCTTGACGGAGGCCCCCGAGGGGCGGTGAGATGGCGCGGACTGAGAGGGGGCGCTTGGCTCCTGCCCCCTCCCCAAGTCGTGTTGCCCTGGTGAGGCCTGAGATCGCCCCCGGCATAGGCGGCCGGCTCCCGGGGTCCGGCGGAATTTTTTCCCTTTTGAAGAATCTTTCATTCTGGACCTTGTCCCACAATCCGTTTCACCTGAAGACACGCTGTCGTAGGGCGCCCCTTTACCGTTTTAGTTGCCATTCCGCCCGCTTTTGGTACTCTGTGCCTCTTCCGCCATTCAGCTGTTTACCGCTCGCTCTTGCGACTACAACGTCTCGCTCACCATGTAGTTGAGTTGCTCCCGCTCTTAAGATTTGACCGAACTTTTTGGACTGCTGAAAGCGGTGGAATTCCGACCGCTGGTTGGTGGAGACATTTTGACTATATTCTGCACCTGCATTGTCGCGTAATGCGTCATATGACGCGACGCGTTAGCGCACCCGGAAGTGCTCCGGTGCGCAAGGCGCAGCTTCCCGGAAACGATCCAGAGCGCGCCGCGCAGCGCGTAACGTAAGCATAACAGGTCATGTGACTTGTTAATAAAACTTTTCATTGGTTCATTTTACTTTTCTTTTCCTAATTATGTAAGACTAGGTCATGTGACCTAAAAATAACACTTTTCATTGATTAAAACATTTTTTTTCCCCAAACGATGAAAGCCCCACCTTGTTTCTGGATGTTTCAGACTGAAGCTGGCGTCACCATGAGAGCACCACCATCTCGTAGCTCCGTCGTGGCCATTCCGCAAGCAATCATGGCAGCCGCTCCCCACCGGAAGCCTGCGGGAGTCGAGGGCCCCCAAGACTTTTGTACAATCTTCAAGGCTGAGGGGACGCTTTCGAGAATGGAACCCAAGCCCTGGCAGACAAGCGTCCGAGTTCCAAGGTGTCCCAGGGCCATTTTACTGGACCAGGCCCAAATCCGAAGAGCCGGCCGCCATTTTAAGAGTCCTGTGGCAGCCGCCTATCGCTGCACCGCAAGAGTGGGAGCAACTCAACTACATGGTGAGCGAGACGCTGTAGCCGTAAGAGCGGGCGCTAAACAGCTGAATGGCGGAAAAGGCACAGTGTAGCAAAAGCGGGCGGAATGGCGACTGAAACGATAAAGGGGCGCCCCACTACAGCAGACAAGCCTCCGCCATGTGCTTCAAAACTGCATATGTATCTCGTGATATCAAGGTTGGGCAACCAGTACAGAACAAGCAGTTACGAGTCCCATTTACACCGGCGCCATTTTGGGCGCGGCCGGGCAGGTCCAGGATCTACTGAAACATAAAAAATGAGGCTGACGTCTCTGAAGCAGTTGACGAACAGCAGGACATAGCAAATAAACATGAACTCTCTAAAGCTGTTAACTCACTGCAGAACAAAACAAGTGAACCTGAAACCTCTGGAATAATTGTCGCTCAAAAGAACAACACACAAAACTCTGTAGTGCCTGAAGAAAAAAAAACAGAAGGGCACTGTAGTTTCAGACACACTTAACACTAATGACTAAACAAAGATATCGTCTGTTTATAAAGCAGTTATCATCTTGACAGAATTGACAAAGAAGTGTATAGACACCAATGCATCAGCATTCTAGGAGATAACATCTTAAGGAACAAAGAAAGACCTGTTCACTCTTGACACCCCAGGTG
Source organism: Lissotriton vulgaris (assembly GCF_964263255.1). Classification (NCBI taxonomy): domain Eukaryota; kingdom Metazoa; phylum Chordata; class Amphibia; order Caudata; family Salamandridae; genus Lissotriton; species Lissotriton vulgaris. The sequence goes on from NC_141694.1 coordinate 876,622,559, forward strand.
CTGTGTATATTGCACTATAGTGCTGCATCGAGAAAACGGGCAACCCTATTGATGTGGATTTTTCATTATTGATTATTGTAAAGAAATGGCGACTCCCCCCTTTAGCAGATTAGCTAAATGTTTGCGTAATTTAGGCATAAAAGTTATATTATTGTTGTTGTTGTTGTTATCGTTATAGTTCTGGTTAATTTAAAAAAATGGTTAAATATATTTACAGTTTTTGTTGCGTTCGTTATATTTAAATATTAATAAAGTTTTAAAATGTAACTGTCTTGGAGTACTATATTTTTTAAAAAAATCGGGTGAATGGGGCCTTGAATCGGGTTATTGTCATGTGTGGGCTTTGCAAGTGTACTGCTACAAGATCGGACATTTCAAACTCAAATGCACGTTCTTTTTCTTACCTTTCCGAAGCATGGAGCGCAATAGCAGGCAGAGAAAGGGTGATGCACGTGTTGAACACTGCCTGGCCTGCAAATTGCTGGCAGTGCCCCCCCGCCCGCTCCTGAAAGAGGGCACACACACACCGCCGCCCCGAGTACTTCACAAATCTTTAAAAGACCATGCGCTTGTTCAATGGGAAGTGGATAACATGGCTAAGAGCATTTGCTGACTAATGCATGAATATCGCTGACTTTTCAGCGATATTCATGCATTGCGGCCGTTTTTTATCGCATTTGCGATAAACCTTGCTAATAGCAAGGTTTATGTGCGATAAAATTCGCCGAAGTGCGGCGATAATTATTGTCTCTAAACAAGTTAGAGACAAAAATTACCGCTAGTTGTTGGTAATATGCCCCCGGGTTTTTCCTTGCAGGAATCGGGAAGCGAAAGACTAGCACTGAAATCAGTAGTCTCACACCTGAATCGGGAGGGTTGGCATGTCTGGATACTCTACAGCTGGGGCCATAAACTACATCCGCAGGGCTAGGTGATAGCCTAGGTCCGGCCTGGACAATCGGACACAGAGGAAGAGGAGTGTCAGAGGGTGCGGTAGTGAATAGGGTGAAAGGGAGGTGTCGAGCGGGCACAGGGTGTGATTCTCAGAGAAGAGCAGTGCAGATGGGAGAAGTATATGGCCCATGCATGAGAGAGAGAGCGGGGGTGACCATTGCGTGGGGGAGATGCGTGCGAGGGTGGGGAGCCATGCTGAGAATCGGCGGCGTGCAGAGAGTGGCCCTGGTCAAGGCATCTAAAATGGCTGCCGTGCACGACAAAATTGTGGCATAGGACAAAAACGCAAGATGGCGCAGACAATGTTTATCAATAAGGATTCATTTATAACAAAATATTTACTCGCAGTGACAAAATGGTGTTCAACACTTCCTGATTTCCATCGAATCGAACGTTAACAAACGTCACGCAGCCAAAAAAAAAAAAAAAAAAAGCTCACGCACAGAGCAGTTTTTAGCCATGTTATCCAATGGAAGGTGGATAACATGGCTAAGAGCATTTGCTGGATAATGCATGAATATCGCTGACTTTTCAACGATATTCATGCATTGTGGCCGATGTGCGGCGATAATTTTTGTCTCTAAACAATTAAAACGAAGCACAAAATGGCGAATTCCCGTTTCGCTACCAGTTTGCGGCCCAGTTCGCGGCCCGTGAAGCGCTTCTACCGTGAAAAATCATTTTTTTTTTATTTTCCCCACGGGACCCTTTAATAACCCCAACAACATTCCTAGGGGGTCAAGAGGGGTATACCTTGCCCCCTTTCAATAAATTCCCCCTTCGTTTTTCACCTCTTCTTCTCTCTCGATCCTACCGAGAGATAAGATGGCGGCCGCTCCGGACTGTTTAGAATGTTGACAGACACCGGAGAGCCAATCAGCTTTCTGTTATCCAATGGAAGGTGGATAACATGGCTAAGAGCATTTGCTGGATAATGCATGAATATCGCTGACTTTTCAACGATATTCATGCATTGTGGCCGATGTGCGGCGATAATTTTTGTCTCTAAACAATTAAAACGAAGCACAAAATGGCGAATTCCCGTTTCGCTACCAGTTTGCGGCCCAGTTCGCGGCCCGGGAAACGCTTCTACCGTGAAAAATAATTTTTTTTTTATTTTCCCCACGGGACCCTTTAATAACCCCAACAACAATCCTAGGGGGTCAAGAGGGGTATACCTTGCACCCTTTCAATAAATTCCCCCTTCGTTTTTCACCTCTTCTCTCTCGATCCTACCGAGAGATAAGATGGCGGCCGCTCCGGACTGTTTAGAATGTTGACAGACACCGGAGAGCCAATCAGCTTTCTGCGCGCAAAGTTCCGTTTCGCGAAAAGTAAGCGGACCGGATCGCTGCCCGGAGCGCTGTTACAGATATATATCTTGTTTTGAACGTTAATTTCTCAAAAACTACTGGAGCACATATATTGAGACCTAGCAAAGGCACATCGGGCTAACAGTCCCTACAATTTTGCCAAGTTTCGTGCAAATCCATTCAGCCGTTCGAGCTAAAAGTGAGTCCAACCGCCCTATTGAAAAATGAATTGGAAAAACGCGTTTTGGGACCCCCCTTTTTTCTCAGCCCCCCCTTGACGAAACTCCACCAAATTTTCAGGGGCTGCTCAGAAACAAAATGTGCCATTTTCCTGAAAATTTCAGCCAATTCCGTCCTCAAACGCCAAAGTTATTAGACATAGAATTTTCAAAAATCCCATAGGGAATTAATCCTAACTATATATACCTACTGGCGATAGCCAGTAGGTAATATATATACATACATAGATACATACATACATACATACATACATACATACATACATATATATATATATATATATATATATATATATATATATATATATATATATATATATATATATATATATATATATATTCAATGAAAAAACCATAGGTTATAGACCATATATAGTTAGGAATTAGCATTTTCAAAACCATATTTTACTCACACAAAACCATTGAAATTTCATATATAGTTAGTTGCCCTAACTATATATCGCGCACCCGCAATCCACTGCTGATGATGTCACATATTACATCATTCATGACATGGTCAGTGACATCACTGATGACATCTCAAATGACATCACTGATGACATCACTGATGACATCACTGATGACATCACTGATGACATCTCATTTGACATTACTGATCACATCACTGATGATATCATTCATGTGATAATACGATGAACCTCTTCAGACTCTAATATAACCTTAGATACACTCAGTGTAAACAGACACTCACAGATTGTCACTCATCCATGGAGTTACTCATGCACCTACTCAGTCATGCAAAGAGTCAATCACACCTCCATTTCCTCAACTATACAGTTATACACACCTTACTTATTCAAACATATACTAACACATATTTAGACTCTTATCCAATCCCTGATACAAGTTCTCAATGATCCACACAGCCACTCACACATTCACTGGCTCTTCTGCACAGTTATTTATATATGTCTACTCTCACTTGTACTGTGTTTTACATATGTACTTACTTTGATATGTAGCACTGAGATATCCATTTACTCAGCAATACACTCATGCACACAGTCAACTGCCCATGCAGCTGTTTCCACATGCACTTTTGAACCCATACATATAGTGAATCAACTGCTCACACATCTATGCACAGAGTCATACACCTTCCATCAACTCACACACATACTCAGTCTCCCATACAAATACTTGGGCAAACAATCAATAACCCATATAGTTACTCATATAGCTACTGATCAACACATGCAGCAGTATACAGAACAACAGATATAATGATGCACAAAATAAGACAGTTTAGTCACTAACCCATGCACTTAGTGACACACATTTAATCACTCTCTCATACAGTCAGTCATGCACCTACTAAATCCTTCATCCAGACACTTAAACATCCACTCATTATTCAATATGTAAGACATATGTTTACTTTACTGCAACATACAGTCACTGGATGATGTCATCAGTGATGTCATCAGTGATGCCATTTGAGATGTCATCAGTGATGTCATCAGTGATGTCACTGACCATGTCATGAATGAGGTAATATGTGGCATCATCAGCAGTGGATTGCGGGTGCGCGATATATAGTTAGGGCAACTAACTATATATGAAATTTCAATGGTTTTGTGTGAGTAAAATATGGTTTTGAAAATGCTAATTCCTAACTATGGGGCCGATTAGGATGGCGGACGGACTTGCGTCCGTCCGCCACCCTTGAGGAGGAGGGAACGTCCGCAGGGGCTGCGGCGTTCCCTCCGTCCTGATTAGGATGTGACCGCCAGGGTGGCGGTCACATCCTCTATATTTAACATTGCGGCGGGTGCAGCTTCAAGCTGCACCCGCCGCAATGTTAAAAAAGCATGTGTTACATTTACATGCACAAAGCGGCAGGGACCGCACGGTGCCTGCCGCTTTGTGCACGCAAATGCAGGGGGGTACCATAGGTACCCCCCATGTGCACCCCCCACCCCCCATTCACCCAGGGGGCCCGCAACGGGCCCCCAAAGTGAATGTCCGTATGCTTTTCCATGGCGGAAAAGCCGCCGTGGAAAAGCAGTTTTACACAAACATCATAATATGGCGGACGGTGTCTCATAGACACCGCCTGCCATGTTATAGCTTTTCCGCCGCGGTCGGAAGCCGACCGCGGCGGAAAAGCGGCGGACGGAATTCCAGACCCACCAGCCATCCTAATTTGGCGGTGGGTCTTTGGTGACTCCGCAGAGGATTTTCCGCCTCCTCCGGGCCGGAGGTGGCTTCCGCCGGCCCGGAGGAGGCGGAAAATCCTCCATCCTAATCGGCCCCTCTATATGGTCTATAACCTATGGTTTTTTCATTGAATTTCAATGGTTTTTTAAAAGCTAATATCTGTAGCTGTAAAATGTCTTTTTCTTTAAATCCCACATTATATTTTATATGTTTATGATTTTGTAAAAAAAATATATTTTTGGAATTCGCTCCTTGTTCGCGTACCGGGAAGCTTTCCGTTAGCTCAATTTGAAGCCGCGACCCGGTCCGCTAACCGGTAAACGTTCCGTTCACGCAACTACCGCATCAGAAATCAACATCGTGACGCGTCGCGGAAATGCGACATATCACGTTGTCGCGTAATGCGTCTTATGACGCGCCGCGTTAGCGCTCCCGGAAGTACTCCGGAACGCGAACCGGAAGCGATTCGAAGCACGGCGCGCTCCGCGTAACGTGAGCGGAACAGGTCATGTGACTTGTTTATTAAAGTTTTCATTGGTTCATTTCACTTTTGGTTTCCTAATGATGTAAGACTAGGTCATGTGACCTAAAAATAACACTTTTCATTGGTTTAGAACTATTTCTTTTCCCAAATAATGAAAGCCCCCACCTTTTTTCTCACTCTGACTTTCAACTTTGAGAAAGGAAGACCTGATCATTTTCTCTGATGGCTTCAATAGTAGCTTCAGCTTCTGCACCCCCACCACCACCACCACCATCTCCTAATAGGAAGAGAGGACCACCTGCACAATTTATTAGAAACACAGAGGAGGAAGAGGAACAAGAAGACGGAGAGGAAGAAGAGGGACCACGATTTGTCCAAGAGTTACCCCGGGTATCTCATCGGAAAGAAAGCTTTATCTGGCAATTTTTTAGCATTCCTCCAGGAGAAAAAAAAGTCATTGCATGCCATGCTACGTGCCTTATCTGCCAAGAAAAGTTATCCAGGGGAACTAATAAAAAATACAGCTTTGGAAATCACACGATGCACCGACATATGCAGAGGTGGCATCCAATCAACTATAGTCGTGCAGAGATGCGTGAACTACAACAGAACTAGAACATCTTCTGATCTCTCTCTCTCAGTGGCAGAGGCAAACGAAACAGTGCCAAACATACAAAAAAAATGTGTCCATCTGAAGCTGACATGCTTATATTGTGAAACACTAATTTCATACGCTAACATGAGTGTGAAATTAATTAATCTGGCTTTCGAGAAACACCAATGTTCCAAACGCAAGAAGTTTTAATTTTTTTTTGCTCCTGTTGAGCCATTTTCAATGCCTCTTTCTGTTCTTTCCCTTTGAAAAAAAACAAAAAAAACAAAAAGTGTTCAAAAAATACAAAAAAATGAAATAATGTTCAAAAAAGAAAAAAAAATATAAAACAAAAAAAAAAAGTTCTTTTCAGAACTACCTCCCCTTTTTTCAAAAATTGCTAGAAAGTGTAACACTCTGGCAAAATGTTTTTTTTTTAGTTCGCTTTCCGGTTCGCTCGCCGGTACGCGAACCGGGAGCTAACCCCAAATTTTTTTTAAAAAAAAATAAAGGAGTAAGTACAAGAGAAGAAAACAGAGAGTGATGTAAAAAGAAAGACAGCTATAAGGACTAAACCAGAAATGGTGTTTAATAGATTTATTTACCTAAGAAAAGAAGTAAGAGGATATAATTGTGGAAAACAAAATACATAAGGAAGTGAAAGAATCAAGCATTGAAAATGCAATAGGTTTCACAATAGAAGAGTTTGTTCGTTTGGTTTTGCAAATGGATGAGTGGCGTTGTGTGGATGAGAGGCATTGCGTGGATAATTGGTGTTGTGTGGATTATTGGTATTGCGTGGATGAGTGGTATTGCGTGGATTAGTGGCATTGCGTGGATGAATTGCGTGTGTGAATGGCGTAGTGTGTGTGAGTGACGTTGTGTGTGTGAGTGGCGTTGTGTGTGTGAGTGGCGTTGCGTGTGTGAATGGTGTTGCGTGTGTGAATGGCGTTGCGTGTGTGAGTGACGTTACTGTGAGGGGGGGAGAGAGGAGAAATGCACACGGCAGACAGGAGAGGGGACGAAGCGAGGACAGTAGAATGAGAAGGTAAAGCAGCCGGGGCGTTTATAGTGAAGCTAAACTTCACTTCAAAGGTGTGGGAGGAGTACGCCTGAGGAAACAGACGGCGATTTGGTAATATGCACACGCATTTTAGGTCAATGCACTTGTGTATTGAACCAAAACCCACGGGCACAGCTCCAAATTTGCACATTTAAATAATCTTTGTTTAAAGCTCTATAGTCTGAAGCCCTAAAGTAGGTGAATGTGATTGAAATGTAACAAAAAGAGTAGAAAACATTTACCTTATAATTCTTGTTAACTTTTTCAATTCTTTTTTCATACTTTCAATCTGTGAAAGAGAGAACAAACATTTCAAAAATATTAAAACATGTATTTGAAAATTAGAAAAGACAAGGGAAAAGGTTCAAGAACAAACAGTTATTCAACAACTTTGACATTTACAGAAGCCTCTGCTTCTCTACGTCCCCTACACAATTCTAAAGATATATATATTAAACAAACAGTATCTTGATGCTGGTGAAGTGAGGCCTATTTTGGAACATGGTGCATCTTTTGCACTGCTGATGTCTCACAATAGTGATGCAATAGCAGCGCAAAAGAGATGTAAAGCCATCATAAAATTGTGTCTAACATTTTAAATGATTGTTTCAGGATGCAAATAAGATGTGTCCTTTCAAGAGGTTTGTTTGAGGTGAGGCCTATTCAGTTTTCAAAAAAAAACAGTACCCAGAAGTGTAGCACTGTAAGCATTAACTTTGACACTTACAGAAGCCTCAGTTTCTCCATATCTACCTCACATTTCTAAATGTATATCATAAGTACAAAATGTAGAACATTAATTATACATGTTAAATGGTTTATTTTTGCTGTTCTCAGAATGTATCAAATTTCACTTAAATCAGTGACTTGAAGGTATTCATCATGTAACAGCGGGGAAAAAAAAACACAATCAAAATGATTGTGTTTAAAAAACCCATACAACATAAGAAATCTGAATTCAAAACTCCTTAAAATTAACTTTCTTTCCATAACGTCGAAGGATGTCCTATGAACAGCGTACACTCTGTTGTGCTATAAATATTTTCAGCCCGCCACTTTCTGAAAGAAAACCTCCATCGTTTTGAAAAATATGTTACATACAATAAAAGACTTCTCACATTCTACCCCATGTTTCCACAGGGCCAAATCATGTTGGAGCGATTTACAACTCTTGTAATTCTTGTAATCAAATCCCGTCATTTTCTATTTTCGCAACTTTCAGAAAGAAAACATTTAAGATTACTTTCACAATCCTGGACTACTAATATCTTACCCTTCTTGCTCACTCATGTTCTACTTTTCCTATGACACTGATACTGCTTACTATGAAGCAGACTTACTTGCATCAGGTTTATATAGTTGGATTTTTAAAATGACAATATAATTAAAAGTTTTAGACCAATAATCTAGACAGCATTGCAGACTTACATTCCCTCTACTTCATGAACCTTTTGCAATTCCTCTGAGCAAATCCCGAGATTCTTTCCTTAAAATTTTGGTTTTAAAAACACCAGGTAAGTATTTTTAAGGTCAAATGGCAATTTTTTTTTGAAAGTTACAACAGAATCGTTGCAGAATGACCAGCCGTTTCTAGACTTTAAATAAGCTGTGTAATGTCCTGATGTTGTTGAAGGACCATCGTGATAGATAATTGCTGCAGTTACAAAAGTCCTTCCTGATATTGACAACTGCAAAGCAACAAAATCTTTTATTAAAGTTGTCAATTTTGATCCATCAGGCCTACATCGTTGGATCATTAAAATGACATACTGGCCATATCTTCGTATAAATAATGTTGACATCATTTCAGATTTACATTGGCTACACTCCATGTTGTGATCAGCTGCTTTTACTAGCTTATTAAAGGAGACTGATTTACTGTCTGGCAAAGTTAAATATATAAATCTTTCTGAGTCTACACTAGTAGTACTTGATACCATACAGTTCTCGCAGTCATGCTGCCATTGATAAGAAAGCCCGAGCAGGTGATCTACATCTACACCCTCATCTTGCAATACATCAAGCATATACATTAAAAACTCCTGACAATCCTGCTGAATATTTTCAGAGAAGTCTGTTTGACCTGAACATTCGACTAATACATAACGAACTTCAGACACACTTTCTACTCTCGTTCTATCAGCACTACATTTCTCTAACACAGAATTCAACAAACAGCATAAACTTTGTTCCGAATTATTCACAATCTGTTCTTATAAACTCTCTAGTGAAAAGAGAACATTAACCACTACATTAGCATAGCAGTTGACACCAGAACTGTATTCAAATTGATAACCGACAACATCTTCAACAGAATCCATTTTCTTTCTGCTTACAATTTTCGGTTCATCTACTTTTGGGCTTTTTGCTACAACCTCCCTACTATTACTGATATTTCTTCGTTTCCGGCCTACCACACGTTTCTCAAACAAAGGATATTGAGGCAAATGTGTTGCATACTCTTTTCTTAATCTATTGTATTCCTTAACACAATCTAGATCCGCACAAATGTTTGTGACATCACAGTCAATCAAGTACAATCCGGATAAAGATCTCACTCGTGACAAAGCCACATATGCCATACCTTCCTTGAACACAGAACTTCCAATATTCACCAATGCACTATCTACACTTAAACCTTGTGATTTATGGATTGTCACCGCATATGCCAAGCAAACAGGAAACTGTTTACGGCGAACATATAAGTCTTTAACAAGCAAAAACCTAGCAGAACAACGACCAATTACCTGTACTTCCTCAATGCCATCAAATTTAATTTTTAAAAATTCAATTCCACCTCTACTTCTGTATTTCTCAAAATCAACAACATTACCCATTGATCCATTTACCAGACCTCTTTCAACATGTAAATTCCTTCTCAAAATGATTCGGCAATTTAAACACACATTCAAAGTCTTTTCAAAACCCGCTGTTTTAGATATAGTCTTCTCACATGAATCCAATTTTGATTTCAAATTCTCAGACAAAATAATTGTTGATCCCATATGCTCTATTCTGTCAATAGCTTCAAGTTTCACAATCTCTTGCTTTTCTAAATTCAACATTTTGTTGTTGAAGATGGCACATTCTGCAAGAGTTGGCATCAAACATATTCCGGATTTCTTTCCCATGCTCGGTCACTTTTCCAATTCTAATATCTTGTAGAATATTCTTGTAATCTTCATCCTTTGCCTGACGCATATTTTCATGCAGTTCAGCATAATTGAAGTTTAACCATATATTGACGTTGCCAATGCTCCCTAGGCACTTCCTAATATCTTCATGCGTGAGTATTTTGAACACAGGTTGTCCTTTTACTGGTGTCAGCTGCAGAAGATCTCCAAAAACAATGATGTGTTTGCCACCAAATAACACATCATACTCAGTTTTAAGAACTTCTTGCATACTCAAATGCACAAAGGCAAGCATGACATTGGAAACCATGCTTACTTCGTCAATGATAAGAAGTTTCATTTTCCTCAAGACTCTTGAAACTTCACAACAAGCATCCCCAGATAACTTGTGGTATTGTAACTTGTTGTCATGCTCCTCTGGCAGCATCAGTAGACGATGCAAAGTAATACCTTTAATGTTATGTGCTGCCAGTCCAGTAGGAGCGGTAACAACACAAGACAGCGATGACTCAGTCCTTTCCTGCAAATAACAAGAAATTGCTTTAATAAGGAAACTTTTTCCAGTTCCCGCTTCTCCACTCACGTACAGTCGAACAGGCTTCAACGACGTACATGAGCACTCTTTCTTCTCATGACTTAATCCATGATCAATTTGCTTAATAACTTCGTCATATATTTTCCTCTGCTCAACGTTGAGTTGTTTTTCCAAGTCTTCTAAGTTAACCGCATCCTCCTGAGCATGTACCATGGCTCTTTCCACTTCATTCATAGCAGTGGCAGCTTCATTTTCGATAATAGGTCCTCCTAGTGGATCCTGACTCAATGAAACAGAACTCTGACTGTCCTGAGAACTGTCTCTGGCAATCTCGGCTGCAATCATTGCTTCCTGCTCAATTTCCAAAGTCAACATTTCTTGATATTTGGGAAATGCAGGACATTCTATGGGCTCCTTTGCGGCAGTGAAAGAGTCTTCGTGACAGAAGAAATCTCCAAGCAGTTCCTCTTCTGCACGCCAAGGCTTGAACATTTGCAAAAGTGCTAAATAGAAAAACTCCTTTTTTTCTGGAGATTCGCCACTCAATTTTCGATGGTTTACTAATTGGCATTTTCTTTGCTTGACCAGACATCCCTCACTTCCAATTACAGCATACACTCCTTTCTCAATATCTTCTTTGATGTTCCTCTTGAATATGTAATTTTGTAGAACATCATATAGACAAACATTCTCAAGGTGACTGCTTCGATTTGGATAATATGTATCCAACATGTTGGTCTTCAAAATGTCGGTACTGTTTGGCTCCTTTTCCGCCAAATACTCAATTTCCCGGATAGGTTTTAGAACTCGATTTCGCGTTGCAGCAAGACCAAGACTCGCCCAAACGATACTCCTGGATTTGGCATAGAGACTTGCTGAAGACAACCGGTCAAAACATTCGTAAGCTCCGATTTCTCGATGCGACAATATCTTCAAACTGAAACTGTATAACTTCTTGCTGAGGCTTTTTTCATGGGAAATATCCTCCCACATATCCTTCAATTCTGTCTTTTCTTTTTTGGTGATGTAAGATGTCACATACCAAGCCACAGCCATACAGTTGTCAGCCACAAACTGTATATCCATGTTAGCATTCCACATGGACAAAATCACTGGGTTGTAGTCGTTGATGTACTTGGACTCTTCGTTCCTTTTCAAATTGTATGTATTTTTGGGTGATTTCCTCGTCACATTATGTCGCAGAGAAGACATCAAACTGTTCACTCTTCCTTTAGAAATCACCGGTCGTGGAAAGTTGAAACGACATTTGGTGTAGAACTTGTCCTTGTTTCTGAATTTACCACGACAGTACTTTCCACAACAATGGCTTTGGAAACGTAGAACTTGTTCTCTTAGGCTTTTCTTCTCCGTTGCGTTTGGAACAGCACACGTAGAATACTGTTCTATGAAATTCATCACTAAGTCATCCGGATCTGTTCCAAATTTAGGTGCATCCTTGATCCACAGCAACATATGTATATGAGGACCACCTCTTGCTTGGTACTCCTTTCTCCAGAAGAAATCCAACACCTCTCCAAGAGGTGGATTCTTCTTATTTGTGATGAAAGACATCATAGCTTCCAATCTATGATTGAAGTACCTGCATACATTCACTGGATCCAAAGAACACAGTTCTCCAGGTGTCTTAAATTCAATGTTTTCAATATTTCCATTTGCCTCTCGTAGAAATTCAAGTAAGTCTTCCCAGCCATACTCGGCACAGCTCAGAGTGAGGAACCATGTTGGAGTTCCTAAGTTCCTCAGCATACATTTTAAATCACCATGACGACGGTACCAGTACTCATTAGTACCACGCTGACACGCCATGAGATTAATTAGGTGAGAATCCAAAATACTGTCTTGGACATTGACTTTATGCATAAAGTCACTTGCCGAGATGTTTCGCATCTGTATACCACTTTTTAAGATGTGGTTCACTGCATATGACAGTCCAGACAGATCGCTTTCAAACAGGAGATGAAACAAATAGGGAATGCATTGACGAAACCTAGGATCTTCTGCATACAATCGTAAAGTCCGGTATTCAGACGCAGGAATTTGATGAGGTCGCTCATCATATCTTCCTCCTTGACCTGTTGGAAATAGCTGTGGGAAACACCGAGCTTCCAAACTTTCCTCCCAAACACTAATGGGACTCCCTTTGGCTTGTTTCATTTGAAACAACTCAATAGCATTCCCCATGACTTCCTTGGAATGCAAAGGATGAACACTATAATGTTCATATATTTCTTCACTTTTAGAGGCCTCTACTTTCTCAATTTGGCCAGCACAGAAATCGCTATCCTCTTCATCACTTACTTCCTCTTCTGCAACATATACATTCTTATAGTACTTATTATTTTTCTTCAAATACAATGTTGCCTTTTTGACTTTCCTAACATCCACTAAATCTTGCCATATTTTCTTATTCTTTGTCGGAACCCCATTAACTAAGATAACCAGAGGTTCCTCTTCCACTTTTTCTACTCCAATTGTGTTTATGTTTTTGTTCAAATCTAGAGGCAAATAAACAACTCTTCCCTTTAATCCTCTCTGTAAATCTGATGAAGGTAACTTCCCTGTCTTTGGCTCCATTCTTACAATAGCCTGAAAGGGATGGATACTTTGAATCAAAATAGATTCATAAGTATTTAAATCCTTCAATTCAGAAGGAATCTCAACCAATTCCAGATTATTATGAACCGCCCTAGCAAGCATCTGGTTTTGGTTTACTTTGTTACAACAAAAAGTACACACACGTTGATCCGATCCCAAATCCAAATAATTTTCTACCATCAAGTATGTGGCAAAATCCTTCCATTCACTATTATTTTCCCTTACACTTTTTGCATATAAATCCACTAACTTAATCTGATTCTTGTAATAAGTGCGTCGACAACACACACAAGTGAAATTAGGCCTCTCACTTGATTTCATCTGAAACGTGGCAATTTCCTTCTGAAATTTTTCTGTTCTGGAAACCTGTACATTATCTTCAACATTACCCTCTACTTCTGGGTCATTTTGAACATTCTCATCTTTACTTCCAAAGTAACAAAACTCAATTTCTTCACAAATATTCTTGACATCCATTTCAGAACCATGCAAAAGAGCAGCACATAATTGTTTAAGCATAATTGCTGGACTCTTAGCATGATACAACATTCTCACTAATTTCCTCACTTTATCATGATGCACTGCTAGCATCCTGAAATGATGAAAAACACTCTGGCATACTCTCCTGGAAAGACAAGCCAGTGAATGACCACGCAAACCTGTCATTTGTCTCACTCTGCAAGGATCTAATTCTTGCAACAACTTCATTTTCTGCTTCAAACTTTTCTTATTAAATGTCCGTACAAAATCACAAAGCAAATTGATGGAATCCTGGCGCAGACTGCAAATAGAACTACACTTCCAAATGTACACAGCACCTTTAGGACGATTTTCTAAAACCTCATTACCTAACACCTCTTCTATCTCTGTTGTCACAAGTTTTTCTTTTTCAACTGGACAACCATCCTTCACTTCATAAGCTCGACCACTGGTGTCAACTGCAAACACCAAATGATTATCCTGAAAATAACTCTCCTCATTAAAAAATGCCTCACAACTTGAACTATGCATCCATTCTCCGGGAAAAACTTCACAAAAGTTACTACGATTAACTACTCTCTTCCATCTACTATTTGATTTGAAATCAGAAATTTCCTTGTTTAGTGTCCTAATTCTATTGATTACCAAAATAAACAACTTTCGCTTAATTTCGAAAGCATGATCAATAATTTTCACTACATTTTTCTTTTTCTTATAAAATGCCACTTTCTGTTGGCCTTTCTTAATATTTTTTATTAAATTAACTATTATCCTGTTGCGGAACATTCGTTTTCGAATGTCCCTAAACTGTTGTTTCCTTCTACTATCATGCACAGAGTTATCTCTTGCTCTAGCAGTAACATTTTTGATTGGTCTTTCCTTTCCATTTAAATTGCTTCTCTTTTTCTGGACTGAAACATTTTTTGTTGAAATACTTTTTTTACTACAAATAATTCTTATGAATGATTTCGTGCTCTTACCCGGAGCTTTCCTGGTGATTTCACAAGTTTTTTTGGGAGAGGACTGCTGCAATAATATATGATCCTGCTGTCTTTGACGTTTTCTAGCCTTTCTAATTCGATTCTTAGTTGGCATTTTTCAAATTTTGAAATGATCTGCAGTTGAATCTGTGGAAAAATATAATAAAAAATGTTATTAACCACTGTGAGAAGTTGGCCCGATATGCAGCGTTCGCTATTCTAGCGACCGCTATGTATCGTTCCAAACGACCCTTATGGTGATTGGTTGTAAGTCAACCTATAGACCAGCTATCCTAGTAGCGTGGATACGAGCAGTCTAAGGCTAAAGACTCGAGAGGGCGTGTTAAGCCAGCTGTTTACCAGACATGTACCCCTTGAACACCAAGTGAAAGGACAACACACAAGTGTTATGAAAATAAACAGTTATTTATTAAAGATCACAACAGCCCTGTACTCTTTATGAGGACAGGGTACTAAGCACAAACCAAATCTCTCAGGAAAATACTTTAAGTGCACAAGTAAAACAAGTGTCCGAGGACACGGAAAGTTTAGTGGTCTCGGGCGGACCCAATAAGGCAAGTCGGAAGCGAGGGACTCGGGACCCTAGAGTAAAGAGGCTATGCAGGCACCGAAATGCCGAGTTACCTAGCCACGAGGGCTGCGGCTGCACAAGTCTTACAGGCGTCGGGGTCTTCGCTGACGAGCCGGGAGCCGGAAGAAAAGGAGTTGCTGGCCGGCGACCAGTGATGAATAGTTCGCAGAGATCCAAGCCTGGATCAGAGATCGTTGACACCTGAAAGCAGAGGGGACCAAGTTCGTACTACTAGCCAGTAGTCAGAGGGTACCAGGAGGGCACCGGTTGGCCGTCACCTCGACCAGGTGAGTGGGCGACGCTAGGCTCTGCAGTCTCACGGACCAGGAGGCGTTGTCGGCGACCAGGATGGAGGTGCGAGCTGTCCCACGAAGGATGATGCTGTCAGCGTCGCTGGGCCCAGGATTGGGGCAACAAGCCTTGGCAGATTTCAGGGCCACGTGGTGGGCCTAGAATGGCGTTTTGAGTGGACCAGGAGGGTCCGGGGTGCTTCTCTCAAAGATGGAAGCAAAGGCCAGTCTGGAGCAACCAGACCAGCAGTGTTGGTTGTCGGATGTCGTCACAGAAGGGCACAAGCCAGCGGCTAGTGACCGGACAACGTGCTGAGCAGCAAGCAGAAGGGCCCCACGCAGATCGTGGAGATGCTGGGAGGCTGCGCTTCGGTGCTGGAGCGGCTCAGGGTCGGGGCTTCTCGGACCCCAGAGCACTCACCAGAGAATTACTTCGATGGTCGTGCTGATTAAGAAAGCGTGCAGGTTTTGATGATGGCCGGTCCCTCGAGGTCTCGTCGCACCCACAGATCACAGCTGAGCTGATGACGTGGGTAGAGGTCAGAGGTACCAGGGAAGCCGGTTCTCGTCGAGCTGGGCCGTCGGATTCCTGAGGAAGGACTTGCAGCAAACCGCAGAGTTCTTAGATGGTGCCTGCGGATGCAGGGTGACTACTCCTTAGTCACAAGGGAGAAATCTTGGGAAGAGTCTCGAAGGTCCTTTCGTAGAAAGTAGTTCTTGATTCAAAGATGATCTAATTTGGAAGGGTCCCCGCTCCGGCCTTTATCCTAAAGAAAGGGGTGGGTACATGACTAGGTCCTGCCCTAAGGGTGGGACCAGGAAGGGGGGTAGTTACACCCCTCTCCCCTGCCGGACTTTCCCCAGGCCAGGGCTGGCGCCCCTGGAACTGGTTCTGACCGGCAGATGCGTAGTGAGCACCGGGGTGCCACTCCGCAGTCACCTTCTCGCAAAAGCCCTACCTACCCAGAATACACAAACCCTGTCTGGGACGGTGCGAACACCGCCCTCGACAGGAAACCCTTTGTCCAAGCGCTCCTCGCTGGAAGGACTCCCAGCAGCAGGAGGTCAGACTCGTGTCTGTGCTGGCAGCATCCATTTTGTGGAGCTGAGGCTTTCGTTAACTTTAACCGGGGTTCACAGTTACGTACATGTCGTGTCCCTCTAGAAGGGCGGAATGCTAACCTCGTCGCCAGAATTGGTGAGGGGGCAGTATCCCGATTCGTATGACACCTTACTCGACATGTCTTGATAACGCGATACCGAAGTTACCGATATGGTACGCGTTATCATGGAACAGCCATTGGGTCTGGATTCCGCAAGCTGCAACCGAGCTCGGCTCGGGCCAGAACCCAGTTCACACGAGCCCACGCACTCTGCCTTCAGGATTGTCAAGGCCTGCCATAGGAGTGACTGATAGGAACTCGGGTGTCCATTGTACGGTTAGATATAGGGCTACTATATCTAAAGCAAAGGGTGATTACACGACTTTGCCCCAGCTGTCATGCAGCCAGTTGTGTCAAATTTAGGAGGCCAGCCAGGGATGGCATAATACATGCTGCAGCCCCTGGCAGCCCTGGGTACCCCATGCCCTGAGTTACAGGGTCTGATAAGGTGGCCCAGTACCAATTGGAAATGTACCTAGGGTACATGGAATCCATTTTAAAGAGAGAGCAGTAGGCCTGGGGTCCTGATTGGCAGGATCCCAGGTCGACTATGTCCAAAACCAGCTAAAACACAGGGCAAAAAGTTGGGGGCAACCATAGTCAGGAGGTACCTTCCTACACAACCCCCCCCCCCCAAACGAAAGGAGATAAGGCTATCCTTGTCCAGGTAAGCCTCTATTACCTAAGTGGCCATATAAGGAAGGACCAGCTCTGGCTTGGTTTCCCCCTGTGTCATGGTCCACTAGGCAACCCCTCACCCTAAGGGTATCTGAGGGTCTCCACCATAGGGAATCTCTGTCTCTGGTGTGTCTTGGGAAAGAAGAAGGCTGATGCTGGGATGGAGTACTGAAGTGAGGCTCCTCTACCTTTGGGCTCGACTTCCTCCAATCACCATTCGTCATGTGTGCCTTTCTTTCTTTAGCTGAGATGCACTGAGCTCTCAGGGTCAGCCTCTGGCTACCTAAAGCTGGAGGCTGAGTCCCTCTGTTTGGCTTACTGGAGGGACAGGTCAGGTCTGGGGTTTTTAGGCCCCATGTTTGGCTGTGCCCAACAGTGTCCAGCTGTGGGAGGTCTCTAACTACTTTTAAGGGGGATCCCTCAGGAGTCTGATTTCTTTTCACTTGGCTAGGTTTACCAGCTTCAGTGATCCTAATCTGCTGATTAAGGGGTACTTTTGGACAGGGGGCCCTTTGGGGTCCACCACTGGCCTCCCTGATCTCTTCAGCCCTGGGCTGACTGAGGCAGGGAAGAGAGGTGCAGGTTACCTGCTCCAGACTGGGTCCCACCTGGGAAGGGTCCACTGCCATCAGGGGCTCTGCCAGGCTAGGCCTGACTACCTCTGGGGCAGTTCCTTCAACAGGGGTAGAGTCAGTTCCCTGAGGAGGCTGGCTCTCACCTAGTGTCTGGGAGGGGGACGACTCTTCTTCCTCCTCAATGCTCTCTGTTTGAGTGGAGTGATCCATTGTTTCAGGCTTCACAACCTCACTATCTGTTTGAGTAGAGGCTGAGACCATTTCAAACTTGCCAACCTTTTCAGGAGGGCACTCAGTTTGTGTTTGGGCTGTGACTGTCACAGCCCTCCTATCCTGTTCTGGAAAGTCTGTCTGAGCCTGGGCAGTGGCTACCACTGCCCTTCCAACCTTTTCAGGGAGGAATGGTGCTTGGACTGGGGCTGTAGCTATTACTGCCCCACTAACCTGTCTGGATAGGCCTATCATTCTGGAGTGAGTTTCTTGCTCCACCTCAGCCCATGCTGAGAGTTCCAGGTCATTCCCCAGTAAGCAATCTACAGGTAGGTTATCTGTCACTGCCACTCTCATGGGTCCTGTGACATTACCCCAACTGAGCTTGACTACTGCCATGGGATGCCTTCTCTTCACTCCATGAATGTCTGTCACCTGATAAGTAAAACCAGGGGTCAGTTGAGCAGAGGGGACCAGATGGTCACTCACCATGGTGAGGCTGGCCCCTGTGTCTCTGAATGCCTCAACTTTCTGACCATTCACTAAAACTTCTTGTCTATACTTTCCCAAAATGTGGGGTCCAGTAGTGAAGTTGGCAAACCCCATGCCAGTCTCACAGACAAGAGTGTGGTCAGGGAACCTGGCTAGGCCATAGTCCTCCTGATTGCCCAAGGTAATGCCCACCACATTCTTGGGGGCACTCCCACCACCTGGGGGATTACCACTAGTGGTAACAGGAGGTCTGGGAGTGTTACTTGGGGGTATGTTTTCCTTATTGCTGTTTTTAGGGCACTTGGCATCACTTTTCTAATGGCCCACCTGTTTACAGGTATGGCAATAAGGTTTCTTCTGTTCTGAAGGAGTGTTCTGGGACCCACCACCCTTGTTGGAGTTTTGGGGCCCTTGGGAAGTCTTCTCTGTGGATTTATCCCCACCCTTCTCTTGAGGCTTGGTTGATTCCTTTTTCTGGTCACCACCCTGGTTTTTAGGCCTAACCCTGGTTCTGACCCATTTGTCTGCCCTCTTACCCAATTCCTGTGGAGAGGTCAGATCAGAGTCTACCAGGTGCTGATGTAATAGCTGGTTCTGACAATTATTTAAGATTTGCTCCCTCATAATTAGATTATACAATCCTTTAAAATCAGTAACCTTACTACCCAGTAGCCAGCCTTCAAAAGCCTTAGTGGCACAATCGACAAAGTCAGACCAATCTTGAGACTGCGTTTTCTGGGTATCCCTGAACAGCACCCTGTATTGCTCAGTGGTTAGGCCAAACCCTTCAACCAGTGTATTCTTCAAGACTTGGTAATTGTTAGCCTCCTCTACCCTTGTGGTGAGGAGCTTGTCTCTACCTTTACCTTCAAAGGAGAGCCACAAGATAGCTGCCCACTGACTCTGGGGAACACCTTGCACAGTGCAGGCCCTCTCCAAAGCAGTAATCCATTTGTGGATGTCGTCCCCTTGTTTAAAGGGGGGCACTATCTTACCAAGGTGTTTTGTATCAAAACTCCTTTCCCTATTGCTAGGTACAATGCTGCCACCAGTGGGGACTACCCCACTTAACTGTTGCTCTCTAGCAAAGGCAAGCCTTTCTTTGACCAGGGCAAGTTCTTCCCTTTCAATCCTCAGATTAGCTGCCCTTTCTTTAGCTTCGTACACTCTCCTCTGAGGGGACGTCATCCCTCTTTGAGAAGAGTTGTGAGAGCCATTGGTTTGAAGGGATCTGCCAGAGCCTCTTGACAGAGATCTGGCTCGTCCATTCCCAATGTTAAGCTGACCTGACAGTAGCCCTGGGGGTCCCCCAGTACCACTATCATGTTTGCTTAAGTTGGACCTGGTTAGTCTACCGACTTCTACCTGTCCCTTGTCTGCCTCATCCCCAGAGGGATCCTCATCCTCATCCTCCTCCACATTCTCATTCTCGGTGGAGAGGAGGATTAGGTCAGGGTCACCTCTGGTTCCCTCGAGGGGAGGCATGTCTCCTTCTGGATTAGAAGGGCTAAGAAGCTTCTCAGCCTTTCTGGCATCATAAGTCTCTAGGAGACCAATCAGAAAGGAGGTGGTGGGGTTAGCCCCTTGCTTAATCTTCCTAGAGGTACATACTTGTCGTAACTCATGGAAGTTAAGCGCAGTATATCTTGAAGAGATGACCTGTGGAGGGTCAACTGACACAAGGGGAGACTCAGAGTTTCCTCCTTTGTCCGACATACTGCTTCTAGTGTGGTGTAAGTGATGCACCTACCTACACTATGGGTTTACCTACTGATCCCTTGCTAAGAGTTGCAGCCAAGGTGTGCTAAGCCTTGAGGAGCTACAACAGCTGGTTCAGTAGAACTCAGAGTATTCTAAGCTTTAGTTATATGTACTAACAGTACTTATGTGATCTTTCAACAAGATATTCTTAGGATACGCGTGGTAAAACAACAGCAAGCTCAAATCCCACCGCTGCCACCAATGTGAGAAGTTGGCCCGATATGCAGCGTTCGCTATTCTAGCGACCGCTATGTATCGTTCCAAACGACCCTTATGGTGATTGGTTGTAAGTCAACCTATAGACCAGCTATCCTAGTAGCGTGGATACGAGCAGTCTAAGGCTAAAGACTCGAGAGGGCGTGTTAAGCCAGCTGTTTATCACACATGTACCCCTTGAACACCAAGTGAAAGGACACCACACAAGTGTTATGAAAATAAACAGTTATTTATTAAAGATCACAACAGCCCTGTACTCTTTATGAGGACAGGGTACTAAGCACAAACCAAATCTCTCAGGAAAATACTTTAAGTGCACAAGTAAAACAAGTGTCCGAGGACACGGAAAGTTTAGTGGTCTCGGTTGGACCCAATAAGGCAAGTCGGAAGCGAGGGACTCGGGACCCTAGAGTAAAGAGGCTATGCAGGCACCGAAATGCCGAGTTACCTAGCCACGAGGGCTGCGGCTGCACAAGTGTTACAGGCGTCGGGGTCTTCGCTGACGAGCCGGGAGCCAGAAGAAAAGGAGTTGCTGGCCGGCGACCAGTGATGAATAGTTCGCAGAGATCCAAGCCTGGATCAGAGATCGTTGACACCTGAAAGCAGAGGGGACCAAGTTCGTACTACTAGCCAGTAGTCAGAGGGTACCAGGAGGGCACCGGTTGGCCGTCACCTCGACCAGGTGAGTGGGCAACGCTAGGCTCTGCAGTCTCACGGACCAGGAGGCGTTGTCGGCGACCAGGTTGGAGGTGCGAGCTGTCCCACGAAGGATAATGCTGTCGGCGTCGCTGGGCCCAGGATTGGGGCAACAAGCCTTGGCAGATTTCAGGGCCACGTGGTGGGCCTAGAATGGCGTTTTGAGTGGACCAGGAGGGTCCGGGGTGCTTCTCTCAAAGATGGAAGCAAAGGCCAGTCTGGAGCAACCAGACCAGCAGTGTTGGTTGTCGGATGTCGTCACAGAAGGGCACAAGCCAGCGGCTAGTGACCGGACAACGTGCTGAGCAGCAAGCAGAAGGGCCCCACGCAGATCGTGGAGATGCTGGGAGGCTGCGCTTCGGTGCTGGAGCGGCTCAGGGTCGGGGCTTCTCGGACCCCAGAGCACTCACCAGAGAATTACTTCGATGGTCGTGCTGATTAAGAAAGCGTGCAGGTTTTGATGATGGCCGGTCCCTCGAGGTCTCGTCGCACCCACAGATCACAGCTGAGCTGATGACGTGGGTAGAGGTCAGAGGTACCAGGGAAGCCGGTTCTCGTCGAGCTGGGCCGTCGGATTCCTGAGGAAGGACTTGCAGCAAACCGCAGAGTTCTTAGATGGTGCCTGCGGATGCAGGGTGACTACTCCTTAGTCACAAGGGAGAAATCTTGGGAAGAGTCTCGAAGGTCCTTTCGTAGAAAGTAGTTCTTGATTCAAAGATGATCTAATTTGGAAGGGTCCCCGCTCCGGCCTTTATCCTAAAGAAAGGGGTGGGTACATGACTAGGTCCTGCCCTAAGGGTGGGACCAGGAAGGGGGGTAGTTACACCCCTCTCCCCTGCTGGACTTTCCCCAGGCCAGGGCTGGCGCCCCTGGAACTGGTTCTGACCGGCAGATGCGTAGTGAGCACCGGGGTGCCACTCCGCAGTCACCTTCTCGCAAAAGCCCTACCTACCCAGAATACACAAACCCTGTCTGGGACGGTGCGAACACCGCCCTCGACAGGAAACCCTTTGTCCAAGCGCTCCTCGCTGGAAGGACTCCCAGCAGCAGGAGGTCAGACTCGTGTCTGTGCTGGCAGCATCCATTTTGTGGAGCTGAGGCTTTCGTTAACTTTAACCGGGGTTCACAGTTACGTACATGTTGTGTCCCTCTAGAAGGGCGGAATGCTAACCTCGTCGCCAGAATTGGTGAGGGGGCAGTATCCCAATTCGTATGACACCTTACTCGACATGTCTTGATAACGCGATACCGAAGTTACCGATATGGTACGCGTTATCATGGAACAGCCATTGGGTCTGGATTCCGCAAGCTGCAACCGGGCTCGGCTCGGGCCAGAACCCAGTTCACACGAGCCCACACACTCTGCCTTCAGGATTGTCAAGGCCTGCCATAGGAGTGACTGATAGGAACTCGGGTGTCCATTGTACGGTTAGATATAGGGCTACTATATCTAAAGCAAAGGGTGATTACGCGACTTTGCCCCAGCTGTCATGCAGCCAGTTGTGTCAAATTTAGGAGGCCAGCCAGGGATTGCATAATACATGCTGCAGCCCCTGGCAGCCCTGGGTACCCCCATGCCCTGAGTTACAGGGTCTGATAAGGTGGCCCAGTACCAATTGGAAATGTACCTAGGGTACATGGAATCCATTTTAAAGAGAGAGCAGTAGGCCTGGGGTCCTGATTGGCAGGATTTCAGGTCGACTATGTCCAAAACCAGCTAAAACACAGGGCAAAAAGTTGGGGGCAACCATAGTCAGGAGGTACCTTCCTACACAACCCCCCCCCCCCCAAACGAAAGGAGATAAGGCTATCCATGTCCAGGTAAGCCTCTATTACCTAAGTGGCCATATAAGGAAGGACCAGCTCTGGCTTGGTTTCCCCCTGTGTCATGGTCCACTAGGCAACCCCTCACCCTAAGGGTATCTGAGGGTCTCCACCATAGGGAATCTCTGTCTCTGGTGTGTCTTGGGAAAGAAGAAGGCTGATGCTGGGATGGAGTACTGAAGTGAGGCTCCTCTACCTTTGGGCTCGACTTCCTCCAATCACCATTCGTCATGTGTGCCTTTCTTTCTTTAGCTGAGATGCACTGAGCTCTCAGGGTCAGCCTCTGGCTACCTAAAGCTGGAGGCTGAGTCCCTCTGTTTGGCTTACTGGAGGGACAGGTCAGGTCTGTGGTTTTTAGGCCCCATGTTTGGCTGTGCCCAACAGTGTCCAGCTGTGGGAGGTCCCTAACTACTTTTAAGGGGGATCCCTCAGGAGTCTGATTTCTTTTCACTTGGCTAGGTTTACCAGCTTCAGTGATCCTAATCTGCTGATTAAGGGGTTATTTTGGACAGGGGGCCCTTTGGGGTCCACCACTGGCCTCCCTGATCTCTTCAGCCCTGGGCTGACTGAGGCAGGGTAGAGAGGTGCAGGTTACCTGCTCCAGACTGGGTCCCACCTGGGAAGGGTCCACTGCCATCAGGGGCTCTGCCAGGCTAGGCCTGACTACCTCTGGGGCAGTTCCTTCAACAGGGGTAGAGTCAGTTCCCTGAGGAGGCTGGCTCTCACCTAGTGTCTGGGAGGGGGACGACTCTTCTTCCTCCTCAATGCTCTCTGTTTGAGTGGAGTGATCCATTGTTTCAGGCTTCACAACCTCACTATCTGTTTGAGTAGAGGCTGAGACCATTTCAACCTTGCCAACCTTTTCAGGAGGGCACTCAGTTTGTGTTTGGGCTGTGACTGTCACAGCCCTCCTATCCTGTTCTGGAAAGTCTGTCTGAGCCTGGGCAGTGGCTACCACTGCCCTTCCAACCTTTTCAGGGAGGAATGGTGCTTGGACTGGGGCTGTAGCTATTACTGCCCCACTAACCTGTCTGGATAGGCCTATCATTCTGGAGTGAGTTTCTTGCTCCACCTCAGCCCATGCTGAGAGTTCCAGGTCATTCCCCAGTAAGCAATCTACAGGTAGGTTATCTGTCACTGCCACTCTCATGGGTCCTGTGACATTACCCCAACTGAGCTTGACTACCGCCATGGGATGCCTTCTCTTCACTCATGAATGTCTGTCACCTGATAAGTAAAACCAGGGGTCAGTTGAGCAGAGGGGACCAGATGGTCACTCACCATGGTGAGGCTGGCCCCTGTGTCTCTGAATGCCTCAACTTTCTGACCATTCACTAAAACTTCTTGTCTATACTTTCCCAAAATGTGGGGTCCAGTAGTGAAGTTGGCAAACCCCATGCCAGTCTCACAGACAAGAGTGTGGTCAGGGAACCTGGCTAGGCCATAGTCCTCCTGATTGCCCAAGGTAATGCCCACCACATTCTTGGGGGCACTCCCACCACCTGGGGGATTACCACTAGTGGTAACAGGAGGTCTGGGAGTGTTACTTGGGGGTACGTTTTCCTTATTGCTGTTTTTAGGGCACTTGGCATCACTTTTCTAATGGCCTACCTGTTTACAGGTATGGCAATAAGGTTTATTCTGTTCTGAAGGAGTGTTCTGGGACCCACCACCCTTGTTGGAGTTTTGGGGCCCTTGGGAAGTCTTCTCTGTGGATTTATCCCCACCCTTCTCTTGAGGCTTGGTTGATTCCTTTTTCTGGTCACCACCCTGGTTTTTAGGCCTAACCCTGGTTCTGACCCATTTGTCTGCCCTCTTACCCAATTCCTGTGGAGAGGTCAGATCAGAGTCTACCAGGTGCTGATGTAATAGCTGGTTCTGACAATTATTTAAGATTTGCTCCCTCATAATTAGATTATACAATCCTTTAAAATCAGTAACCTTACTACCCAGTAGCCAGCCTTCAAAAGCCTTAGTGGCACAATCGACAAAGTCAGACCAATCTTGAGACTGCGTTTTCTGGGTATCCCTGAACAGCACCCTGTACTGCTCAGTGGTTAGGCCAAACCCTTCAACCAGTGTATTCTTCAAGACTTGGTAATTGTTAGCCTCCTCTACCCTTGTGGTGAGGAGCTTGTCTCTACCTTTACCTTCAAAGGAGAGCCACAAGATAGCTGCCCACTGACTCTGGGGAACACCTTGCACAGTGCAGGCCCTCTCCAAAGCAGTAATCCATTTGTGGATGTCGTCCCCTTGTTTAAAGGGGGGGCACTATCTTACCAAGGTGTTTTGTATCAAAACTCCTTTCCCTATTGCTAGGTACAATGCTGCCACCAGTGGGGACTACCCCACTTAACTGTTGCTCTCTAGCAAAGGCAAGCCTTTCTTTGGCCAGGGCAAGTTCTTCCCTTTCAATCCTCAGATTAGCTGCCCTTTCTTTAGCTTCGTACACTCTCCTCTGAGGGGACGTCATCCCTCTTTGAGAAGAGTTGTGAGAGCCATTGGTTTGAAGGGATCTGCCAGAGCCTCTTGACAGAGATCTGGCTCGTCCATTCCCAATGTTAAGCTGACCTGACAGTAGCCCTGGGGGTCCCCCAGTACCACTATCATGTTTGCTTAAGTTGGACCTGGTTAGTCTACCGACTTCTACCTGTCCCTTGTCTGCCTCATCCCCAGAGGGATCCTCATCCTCATCCTCCTCCACATTCTCATTCTCGGTGGAGAGGAGGATTAGGTCAGGGTCACCTCTGGTTCCCTCGAGGGGAGGCATGTCTCCTTCTGGATTAGAAGGGCTAAGAAGCTTCTCAGCCTTTCTGGCATCATAAGTCTCTAGGAGACCAATCAGAAAGGAGGTGGTGGGGTTAGCCCCTTGCTTAATCTTCCTAGAGGTACATACTTGTCGTAACTCATGGAAGTTAAGCGCAGTATATCTTGAAGAGATGACCTGTGGAGGGTCAACTGACACAAGGGGAGACTCAGAGTTTCCTCCTTTGTCCGACATACTGCTTCTAGTGTGGTGTAAGTGATGCACCTACCTACACTATGGGTTTACCTACTGATCCCTTGCTAAGAGTTGCAGCCAAGGTGTGCTAAGCCTTGAGGAGCTACAACAGCTGGTTCAGTAGAACTCAGAGTATTCTAAGCTTTAGTTATATGTACTAACAGTACTTATGTGATCTTTCAACAAGATATTCTTAGGATACGCGTGGTAAAACAACAGCAAGCTCAAATCCCACCGCTGCCACCAATGTGAGAAGTTGGCCCGATATGCAGCGTTCGCTATTCTAGTGACCGCTATGTATCGTTCCAAACGACCCTTATGGTGATTGGTTGTAAGTCAACCTATAGACCAGCTATCCTAGTAGCGTGGATACGAGCAGTCTAAGGCTAAAGACTCGAGAGGGCGTGTTAAGCCAGCTGTTTACCACACATGTACCCCTTGAACACCAAGTGAAAGGACACCACACAAGTGTTATGAAAATAAACAGTTATTTATTAAAGATCACAACAGCCCTGTACTCTTTATGAGGACAGGGTACTAAGCACAAACCAAATCTCTCAGGAAAATACTTTAAGTGCACAAGTAAAACAAGTGTCCGAGGACACGGAAAGTTTAGTGGTCTCGGGCGGACCCAATAAGGCAAGTCGGAAGCGAGGGACTCGGGACCCTAGAGTAAAGAGGCTATGCAGGCACCGAAATGCCGAGTTACCTAGCCACGAGGGCTGCGGCTGCACAAGTCTTACAGGCGTCGGGGTCTTCGCTGACGAGCCGGGAGCCGGAAGAAAAGGAGTTGCTGGCCGGCGACCAGTGATGAATAGTTCGCAGAGATCCAAGCCTGGATCAGAGATCGTTGACACCTGAAAGCAGAGGGGACCAAGTTCGTACTACTAGCCAGTAGTCAGAGGGTACCAGGAGGGCACCGGTTGGCCGTCACCTCGACCAGGTGAGTGGGCGACGCTAGGCTCTGCAGTCTCACGGACCAGGAGGCGTTGTCGGCGACCAGGATGGAGAGGCGAGCTGTCCCACGAAGGATGATGCTGTCGGCGTCGCTGGGCCCAGGATTGGGGCAACAAGCCTTGGCAGATTTCAGGGCCACGTGGTGGGCCTAGAATGGCGTTTTGAGTGGACCAGGAGGGTCCGGGGTGCTTCTCTCAAAGATGGAAGCAAAGGCCAGTCTGGAGCAACCAGACCAGCAGTGTTGGTTGTCGGATGTCGTCACAGAAGGGCACAAGCCAGCGGCTAGTGACCGGACAACGTGCTGAGCAGCAAGCAGAAGGGCCCCACGCAGATCGTGGAGATGCTGGGAGGCTGCGCTTCGGTGCTGGAGCGGCTCAGGGTCGGGGCTTCTCGGACCCCAGAGCACTCACCAGAGAATTACTTCGATGGTCGTGCTGATTAAGAAAGCGTGCAGGTTTTGATGATGGCCGGTCCCTCGAGGTCTCGTCGCACCCACAGATCACAGCTGAGCTGATGACGTGGGTAGAGGTCAGAGGTACCAGGGAAGCCGGTTCTCGTCGAGCTGGGCCGTCGGATTCCTGAGGAAGGACTTGCAGCAAACCGCAGAGTTCTTAGATGGTGCCTGCGGATGCAGGGTGACTACTCCTTAGTCACAAGGGAGAAATCTTGGGAAGAGTCTCGAAGGTCCTTTCGTAGAAAGTAGTTCTTGATTCAAAGATGATCTAATTTGGAAGGGTCCCCGCTCCGGCCTTTATCCTAAAGAAAGGGGTGGGTACATGACTAGGTCCTGCCCTAAGGGTGGGACCAGGAAGGGGGGTAGTTACACCCCTCTCCCCTGCCGGACTTTCCCCAGGCCAGGGCTGGCGCCCCTGGAACTGGTTCTGACCGGCAGATGCGTAGTGAGCACCGGGGTGCCACTCCGCAGTCACCTTCTCGCAAAAGCCCTACCTACCCAGAATACACAAACCCTGTCTGGGACGGTGCGAACACCGCCCTCGACAGGAAACCCTTTGTCCAAGCGCTCCTTGCTGGAAGGACTCCCAGCAGCAGGAGGTCAGACTCGTGTCTGTGGTGGCAGCATCCATTTTGTGGAGCTGAGGCTTTCGTTAACTTTAACCGGGGTTCACAGTTACGTACATGTCGTGTCCCTCTAGAAGGGCGGAATGCTAACCTCGTCGCCAGAATTGGTGAGGGGGCAGTATCCCGATTCGTATGACACCTTACTCGACATGTCTTGATAACGCGATACCGAAGTTACCGATATGGTACGCGTTATCATGGAACAGCCATTGGGTCTGGATTCCGCAAGCTGCAACCGGGCTCGGCTCGGGCCAGAACCCAGTTCACACGAGCCCACGCACTCTGCCTTCAGGATTGTCAAGGCCTGCCATAGGAGTGACTGATAGGAACTCGGGTGTCCATTGTACGGTTAGATATAGGGCTACTATATCTAAAGCAAAGGGTGATTACACGACTTTGCCCCAGCTGTCATGCAGCCAGTTGTGTCAAATTTAGGAGGCCAGCCAGGGATGGCATAATACATGCTGCAGCCCCTGGCAGCCCTGGGTACCCCCATGCCCTGAGTTACATGGTCTGATAAGGTGGCCCAGTACCAATTGGAAATGTACCTAGGGTACATGGAATCCATTTTAAAGAGAGAGCAGTAGGCCTGGGGTCCTGATTGGCAGGATCCCAGGTCAACTATGTCCAAAACCAGCTAAAACACAGGGCAAAAAGTTGGGGGCAACCATAGTCAGGAGGTACCTTCCTACAACCACTATTACCAAACAGTAAATGAATAACAGTCATCAAAAACTTAACACCCTACTTATTATTTAACATAGCAAATCTTTTGCACCATCACTACGTCACAAAAGTGACGCACAGTGGTACAAAACAGGCATACACCTATCATAAATCTCTCCCTAACATTTTAAGTGATTGATTCAGGATGACGATAAGGTGTGGCCTATCTAGAGGTTTGTTTTGGCCCAGATCTTTGGACTGGGGTGAATGTGTGACATTGATCCATATTTGGTCCATCACCTGTTTTGTTTGTTTGAGGTGAGGCCAACACACGGTTGCAGATGAGATTTTTGCTTGTTAAAGAAAACAAAGGAGATAATACATGTGAAGGCCTACCAATGAAGTAAGTCATGTCCACTTCACTCTTGAACAAAGGGCAGACCTCTTTTGAATCTGTGGTCAGACCTAAACTTCATCTGCACAATGTCATTCATAAACTTAGGAAACACTAGTGATGAAATTGAAAAATGTGGAGTTTCTTTTCCTCATTTCAGAATTACATCACCTGTGTTTCCTCATTGACTTAAAATGTCCTTAATACACATGAAAGAGTTTTTTTGATTGCCCTTGCACCATTTTTGGGTCATTTTTAACATGGCTATGTAACACCCATAATCAAAATCTAAATTTGCCAAGCACAGGTGGGAGCATATTTACAAGAAACTTGCCCCATGCAGAAAGCTCTTCAATTTAAATGGGAAAAATAACATCATAGACACTCAAATGCCTTTTAAATATGCTCCAAACAACCTATGAAGCTCTAGCAGTACACATCCAGAAATGTAATTGATTTCAAAAAAAGTTTTTGAACACAACATATAAATCAATTGTATACCTACATTCAAGATGAAATGACTGAAAATGTCCTTAAGACACATGAATGCGTTTTTTTGAAAGCCCTTGCACCATTTTTGGGACATTTTTAACATGGCTAAGTAACTCCCATCAAAATCTAAATTTGCCAAGCACAGGTGGCAGCGTATTTTTCAAGAAACTTGCCCCATGAAGAAAGCTCTTCAATTAAAATGGGAACAATAACATCAGAGACACTCAAATGCCTTATAAATATGGCCCAAACAACCTATGAAGCTCTAGCAGAACATATCTAGAAATGCAATTCTTTTCAAAAATCGTTTTTAAACACAACATATCTGTTTCAGCTTACATGAGAGACCATGGAATGGGCTCCATGTACAACAATAACTTGTGTTACTGCATGCCAGATTTCTACACAGAATATGCAATTACAATTTCTCAAAGAAACAAAATCTATTTGTATATCACTTGAGACAAAGCCACATTTTAAAAACACAGCTTTCTTCATAATTTTCTCCTTAAATCATACTAATCTCTATCTAAATTAAATAAATCTTTTCTCACCTTAGCAAATACTTTTTGAGTTTCAAAACAGTCTCAGAAATACTCCAAATTGTCTTCAGCAGAACAAAGAGGATGCACTCCAGAGACTGCAGCTATAGAAAGCACAGAAATGCTGATATTCATTACACATATCTCTCATATTAGCCAATCATAACTCTTCCCTCACTTTTTTCAAATCAAAACTCTTCCCCCCTCTGCCCTCTCTGCCTTTTTTGCTTAGCAACCACCTCCTGAAAGACTTCTCATGTTTGCAAGTTCACACAACAATGTTTCAATTGAACTCTGAACTCTCAGTGCACCTGCGTATCCAGTGCAATCTTTCATTAAATGTTTTTTCCTTGACCATTCAAATTACATCTTTCAAAGAACACATCCATGCACCCTAACTTTCTGTTTTCAGAAATGGAAATGCACCAATCACTGCTAATGAATCATTAGCACTGGAAATCCACAGTTTTTTTTCTTTACAAACTCCTACTGTTTCAACTGCCCTTTCATTACCACACTTCATCTGACTGCAGCCCAACCTTCTCTCACCATGTTTAATGTCTGGATTGTTGGACATAGTTACATCTACTGGGCTCAAAGGTATGCTGAGAACAGAAATTTACCTAACCTCAATTTACAAGATGTGGAAATTAAGTGGTTGGGCCAAAGAGGTATAAATGTCACCAATTGATACCATTGGTGAAAACCTTTATGCATTTGCCAAAACCTGACCTGTTAATTGTGCACTGTGGAGGTAATGATTTGGGCACTTTGACTGGGGTAGGTCTGGAAATGCTTTTAAAGGACACCTTTGAGCAATTAATGGCACTTTTTCCTCAAACTGCCTTGGTATATTCCAATATATGCCAAAGACAGAAATGGAGGTGGTCCAACCAATTTTGTCCACAAATTGAGAAGTCGAGGAAGCATTTAAACAAATCTGTTTCAGCTTACATGAGAGACCATGGAATGGGCTCCTTGTACAACAATAACTTGCGTTACTACATGCAAGATATCTACAGAGGAGATGGAGTTCACTTCTCAGATGAGGGCAACAGAATTTTCACTTTGAATTTAAGACTGTGCATTGGTACCTACTTATAAGTACCAAAAAGTACCATAAACCCAAAAGCTCTTCTCAGAGCTATCCTACATCTGATCACTCACAATTATTATTTTTCTCTAACTTTTTTCTCTAATTTTCAACAAACTACGCTCCCCGGAGCGCTACCCAGTACGCAAACTGGAAGCTAACTGCGCAAAATTTAAAAAAAAAACGTTTTTTTCCCGAACATATGGTCCTCCTCAGCCACCCTCAGAAAACCTAGGGGGTCAAGATACATCTACCGTGCCCCCTTCTACCCATTCTGAACATTATTTGCCCTCCATCTTGTATCTTGATTCGACCGAAACTCAAAATGGTGGACTCCCGTAACGCTGCTGGTTCGCGGACCGGGACGCATACCGGGAAGCGGTCCAATAAAAAAGGTGGGAAAGTAATTCACAGAAAAACGACTGGAGACACTCTCACCAAATATACATTAGCTCATACTACATAACAATCCCTTTCATTTTCACAAATTTGATTGAAATTCCATTTAGCCATTAAGCCTGTAGACCTCTCTAAATACCGTGAGGTAAATTACTTCACAAAACACATCTAAAGTGTTGGAATTGACAACCAATGAAAATGTTACTTTCATTTTCTACTTTTATTACCTGACATTTGATTGGTTAGATACCTGAATATATATAAAGGAAGAGAAGGAAACACAGCCATTTTGACTGCTACTTCTTGTTGTACATTACATTTGAATTATCACTAAACACTTCAACTTGTTTGTGAAGGTAAGTTGTTATTTTTAAAACTGTAGTATATTGTGCACTATAAGTTAATATGGTAAACTTTTTCTGATATTTATATACTATCCCTCTGTAGTAGTTATAGATTTAGATAGACTTCTCTGTTATAGTTATGGATGGAGTTAGACTTCTCTTGGTAAAATCACATACACTTTTTTATAGTCCTACTTCCACTCTAATACTATACACAGCCAAAAGATAAATTCACTGATAAAAACTGCCTATCTAAAATTAATCCCAACAGTGCCCTATCTCTACTAATATATATTTTTTTATCCAAATTTCAGGCAAAATGGAAGGCGAACAGAAAGTTGTATTTAAAATTGTACTGCAAGAGAGCAGCCAAGAAATCATTGATCAAAATGAAAATGAATTTATGGATGAAAGTAGGGACCAGGAACTACTGCAATGTGTGGAAGCAGTGGATAACCTCCTTAAAAATGAGGACATTTTACACCCTCAAAGACTACAAAGTATATTCAATGAGAATTATGAAATTTCTGACAGTAAAATCTTAGAAAGTTTAATAAATTATGAAACACAATCACAATAAAAAAAAATGCTTAAAAAATAAAGAAAATAAAAAATAATCAACAAAAACAACAAACAATTAACATACAGTATTTGAAAAGTCTATCATTCTTTTTTCCTTATAGTACGCTGCCCAGAACGCTTTCCGGTTCACGGACTGGGCGCTTCCCACGCAAAAAAAAAAAAACTTTTTTTTTTTGGCCCTGCTGGGCCCTTTTAAAACCTCCACATAAAACCTAGGGGGTCAACGAGGATCTACTATGCCCCCTTATGGTAATTTCCCCCTTTGTTTTGGCCTCCTCTTGTCTCTCGATCCTACCGAGAGACAAGATGGCGGCCGCTCCGGACTGTTTAGAATGTTGACAGACACCGGAGAGCCAATCAGCTTCGCATCGCAAAGTTCCGTTACGCGAAAAGTACGCGAACCGGAGCGCAACCCGGAACGCTGTCACAGATATATATCTTTTTTTGAACGTTAATTTCTCAAAATCCACTGGAGCACATATATTGAGACCTAGCAAAGGCACATCGGGCTAACAGTCCCTACAATTTTGCCAAGTTTCGTGCAAATCCATTCAGCCATTCGAGCTAAAAGTGAGGCCAACCGCCCTATGGAAAAATGAATAGGAAAAACACGTTTTGGGACCCCCCTTTTTTCTCGGCCCCCCCTTGACGACCCCCCCCAAATTTTCTGGGGCTGTTTAGAAACGAAATGTGCCATTTTCCTGAAAATTTCAGTCAATTCCGTCCACAAACGCCAAAGTTATTAGACATAGAATTTTCAAAAATCCCATAGGGAAAAAATCCTAACTATATATACCTACTGGCGACCGCCAGTAGGTAATATATATATTACCTACTGGCGATAGCCAGTAGGTATATATAGTTAGGATTAATTCCCTATGGGATTTTTGAAAATTCTATGTCTAATAACTTTGGCGTTTGAGGACGGAATCGGCTGAAATTTTCAGGAAAATGGCACATTTTGTTTCTGAGCAGCCCCTGAAAATTTGGTGGGGTTTCGTCAAGGGGGGGCTGAGAAAAAAGGGGGGTCCCAAAACGCGTTTTTCCCATTTATTTTTCCATAGGGCGGTTGGACTCA
Organism: Lissotriton vulgaris; assembly: GCF_964263255.1. Lineage (NCBI taxonomy): Eukaryota > Metazoa > Chordata > Amphibia > Caudata > Salamandridae > Lissotriton > Lissotriton vulgaris. Next base: position 876,656,255 of record NC_141694.1, read on the forward strand.
CTTTTAGCTCGAACGGCTGAATGGATTTGCACGAAACTTGGCAAAATTGTAGGGACTGTTAGCCCGATGTGCCTTTGCTAGGTCTCAATATATGTGCTCCAGTAGTTTTTGAGAAATTAATGTTCAAAACAAGATACATATCTGTAACAGCGCTCCGGGCAGCGATCCGGTCCGCTTACTTTTCGCGAAACGGAACTTTGCGTGCAGAAAGCTGATTGGCTCTCCGGTGTCTGTCAACATTCTAAACAGTCCGGAGCGGCCGCCATCTTATCTCTCGGTAGGATCGAGAGAGAAGAAGAGGTGAAAAACGAAGGGGGAATTTATTGAAAGGGGGCAAGGTATACCCCTCTTGACCCCCTAGGAATGTTGTTGGGGTTATTAAAGGGTCCCGTGGGGAAAATAAAAAAAAATGATTTTTCACGGTAGAAGCGCTTCACGGGCCGCGAACTGGGCCGCAAACTGGTAGCGAAACGGGAATTCGCCATTTTGTGCTTCGTTTTAATTGTTTAGAGACAAAAATTATCGCCGCACATCGGCCACAATGCATGAATATCGCTGAAAAGTCAGCGATATTCATGCATTATCCAGCAAATGCTCTTAGCCATGTTATCCACCTTCCATTGGATAACATGGCTAAAAACTGCTCTGTGCGTGAGCTTTTTTTTTTTTTTTTTGCTGCGTGACGTTTGTTAACGTTCGATTCGATGGAAATCAGGAAGTGTTGACCACCATTTTGTCACTGCGAGTAAATATTTTGTTATAAATGAATCCTTATTGATAAACATTGTCTGCGCCATCTTGCGTTTTTGTCCAATGCCACAATTTTGTCGTGCACGGCAGCCATTTTAGATGCCTTGACCAGGGCCACTCTCTGCACGCCGCCGATCCTCAGCATGGCTCCCCACCCTCGCAAGCATCTCCCCCACGCACTGGTCACCCCCGCTCTCTCTCTCATGCATGGGACATATACTTCCCCCCATCTGCGCTGCTCTTCTCTGAGAATCACACCCTGTGCCCGCCCGACACCTCCCTTTCACCCTATTCACTACCGCACCCTCTGACACTCCTCTTCCTCTGTGTCCGATTGTCCAGGCCGGACCTAGGCTATCACCTAGCCCTGCGGATGTAGTTTATGGCCCCAGCTGTAGAGTATCCAGACATGCCAACCCTCCCGATTTAGGCGTGAGACTACTGATTTCAGTGCTAGTCTTTCGCTTCCCGATTCCTGCAAGGAAAAACCCGGGGGCATATTACCAACAACTAGCGGTAATTTTTGTCTCTAACTTGTTTAGAGACAAAAATTATCGCCGCACTTCGGCGAATTTTATCGCACATAAACCTTGCTATTAGCAAGGTTTATCGCAAATGCGATAAAAAACGGCCGCAATGCATGAATATCGTTGAAAAGTCAGCGATATTCATGCATTATCCAGCAAATGCTTTTAGCCATGTTATCCACTTCCCATTGGATAACATGGCTAAAACTGCTCAGGGCAGGTGTTAGGTTTTGGAGATATTCGCGCTTAGCGCGAATATCTCCAAAAGTTGGTAATAGGAGATAGCGATGGTTAGGGACTGTTTCCAGTCGCTAAAATCTTGGCACGCCCACTTTGCATGTCATTAGTGATAAATATCACTGATATGCAAAGCGGGGCCCAAGATGGTCGCTATCTCCTTTTAGCTGTCACTAACTGGTGTTAGCGACAGCTTGGTAATAGGGAGATAATTTTATCTCTTTTTTTTTGGCTTTTAAAGCCAAAAAAGCGGAAATAAACCCCCTTGATAATATGCCCCATGATTTCTCGGGGGTTTCAGCTGACAGGGCTTGGTATTGTGTTACGTGCTAATTCTTCCAGGAAACGTCAGAGGGTCGATGCAGGGGTTCTAGAAGGGGTGATAAACCATTTAAGCCTCATGAACAAGCGCATGGTCTTTTAAAGATTTGTGAAGTACTCGGGGCGGCGGTGTGTGTGTGCCCTCTTTCAGGAGCGGGCGGGGGGGCACTGCCAGCAATTTGCAGGCCAGGCAGTGTTCAACACGTGCATCACCCTTTCTCTGCCTGCTATTGCGCTCCATGCTTCGGAAAGGTAAGAAAAAGAACGTGCATTTGAGTTTGAAATGTCCGATCTTGTAGCAGTACACTTGCAAAGCCCACACATGACAATAACCCGATTCAAGGCCCCATTCACCCGATTTTTTAAACATATATAGCACTCCAACAAAGTTAGATTTTAAAACTTTATTAACATTTAAATATAACGAACGCAACAAAAACTGTAAATATATTTAACCATTTTTTGAAATTAACCAGAACTATAACGATAACAACAACAACAACAACAATAATATAACTTTTATGCCTAAATTACGCAAACATTTAGCTAATCTGCTAAAGGGGGGAGTCACCATTTCTTTACAATAATCAATAATGAAAAATCCACATCAATAGGGTTGCCCGTTTTCTCGATGCAGCACTATAGTGCAACATACACAGCACCTGGGGTGTCAAGAGTGAACAGGTCTTTCTTTGTTCCTTAAGATGTTATCTGTGTCAACCTCTTCCGAGAATGCTGATGCGTTAGGATTTCCTTGTGTTTCTTAATAGCATTGGTGTCTGTACACTTCTTTGTCAATTCTGTCAAGATGATAACTGCTTCATAAACAGACGATATCTTTGTTTAGTCATTAGTGTTAAGTGTGTCTGAAACTACAGTGCCCTTCTGTTTTTTTTTCTTCAGGCTCTACAGAGTTTTGTGTGTTGTTCTTTTGAGCGACAATTATTCCAGAGGTTTCAGGTTCACTTGTTTTGTCCTGCAGTGAGTTAACAGCTTTAGAGAGTTCATGTTTATTTGCTATGTCCTGCTGTTCGTCAACTGCTTCAGAGACGTCAGCCTCATTTGTTATGTTTCAGTAGATCCTGGACCTGCCCGGCCGCGCCCAAAATGGCGCCGGTGTAAATGGGACTCGTAACTGCTTGTTGTGTACTGGTTGCCCAACCTTGATATCACGAGATACATATGCAGTTTTGAAGCACATGGCGGAGGCTTGTCTGCTGTAGTGGGGCGCCCCTTTATCGTTTCAGTCGCCATTCCGCCCGCTTTTGCTACACTGTGCCTTTTCCGCCATTCAGCTGTTTAGCGCCCGCTCTTACGGCTACAGCGTCTCGCTCACCATGTAGTTGAGTTGCTCCCACTCTTGCGGTGCAGCGATAGGCGGCTTCCACAGGACTCTTAAAATGGCGGTCGGCTCTTCGGATTTGGGCCTGGTCCAGTAAAATGGCCCTGGGACACCTTGGAACTCGGACGCTTGTCTGCCAGGGCTTGGGTTCCATTCTCGAAAGCGTCCCCTCAGCCTTGAAGATTGTACAAAAGTCTTGGGGGCCGTCGACTCCCGCAGGCTTCCGGTGGGGAGCGGCTGCCATGATTGCTTGCGGAATGGCCACGACGGAGCTACGAGATGGTGGTGCTCTCATGGTGACACCAGCTTCAATCTGAAACATCCAGAAACAAGGTGGGGCTTTCATCGTTTGGGAAAAAAAATGTTTTAATCCAATGAAAAGTGTTATTTTTAGGTCACATGACCTAGTCTTACATAATTAGGAAAAGAAAAGTAAAATGAACCAATGAAAAGTTTTATTAACAAGTCACATGACCTGTTATGCTTACGTTACGCGCTGCGCGGCGCGCTCTGGATCGTTTCCGGGAAGCTGCGCCTTGCGCACCGGAGCACTTCCGGGTGCGCTAACGCGTCGCGTCATATGACGCATTACGCGACAATGCAGGTCCAGAATATAGTCAAAATGTCTCCACCAACCAGCGGTCGGAATACAACCGCTTTCAGCAGTCCAAAAAGTTCGGTTAAATCTTAAGAGCGGGAGCAACTCAACTACATGGTGAGCGAGACGTTGTAGTCGCAAGAGCGGGCGGTAAACAGCTGAATGGCGGAAGAGGCACAGAGTACCAAAAGCGGGCGGAATGGCAACTAAAACGGTAAAGGGGCGCCCCACGACAGCGTGTCTTCAGGTCAAACGGATTGTGGGACAAGGTCCAGAATGGAAGATTCTTCAAAAGGGAAAAAATTCCGCCGGACCCCGGGAGCCGGCCGCCTATGCCGGGGGCGATCTCAGGCCTCACCAGGGCAACACGACTTGGGGAGGGGGCAGGAGCCAAGCGCCCCCTCTCAGTCCGCGCCATCTCACCGCCCCTCGGGGGCCTCCGTCAAGCGGTTTAGGGAGGCACCGTATCACATTGTTTTCCAATGCAGTCAGGTCCACAAATGGACCCCACTTACTTTGAATAGTGAAGCTGCAGCAGGTGCAAATAAGGTTTAAACAGTGTTACAAGAGCTGCTTAGAACTCTGAAGTATGGCACTCAACAACCAGGACTTATGGCATTTATGTAAGGCAGTGACATGGAAGCAACTCAGGGACAAAAAGCATGAACGAACATTCACGTATGAAAATCTTATTTGGAGAAGGGGTAGAATCCAAACGCCCCCTGCCAGTTCGCGCCACTACACCGTATGTGGAAAATCTGAAGCCATCATTCTACAAACTCTCAACGCTTGTTATCAGTGCATGAGTTTCATGCTCGATCGATTGAGCTAGCCGGATCGGGCAATAAAAAGTATAAAATAGTTATGTAAATAGTTATTTAATAAAATGTTTTACTCTGTTTTTTTGCTGGTGTGTTGTGTATATTTATAATATTTGCATAGGGTTTGTCGTTATTTTGGGCGGTGTGGGTGGCGGAGTCGAGCTGTTTTGCAGCCCTCATGGTGTGGAGCTCAGTTTATTTCACTATTTTCGTATTTCTCATGAAGGGTTATTCCTAATGTTTGTATTTTACCGAGGTCAAAAAGAGATCGAATTAGTGGTCTACTGATTTTGCTCGATTACTTTTATTTTTTTACACGATTTTTCACTATCTGCAAAGACTAAACAGAGTATTGCGACTTTGTGCTTGTTTGTAAATAGAGAATGATCCAAAGAGAACCAATTGTAAAACAGTAAATACTTGGATAATAATCAATCAAATGGAGAGACAAGCAGGTACGACGGATTACAACAGGGGTAAAGGTCTGCGTTAACTACCGTTCACTATCTGCAAAGAGAGAGTACTACTAAGAGAAAAGAGGGGAGTGGGGGGGGGGCAGCGTTCAAAGCACATCAGCGTGCATAAACACGAAAACGTTTTTACCTATCACGTACTTGACATTTGACAGCTTTTGATATTTGCTATTAAAAAACCATTGAAATTCACAGAAAAAACCATAGGTTATAGTCCATATATAGTTAGGAATTTGCATTTACAAAACCTTGAAAATTCAATGAAAAAACCATTGGTTTTAGGCCATATATAGTTAGGGATTTGCATTTAGAAAACCTTATTTTACTCGCATAAAACCATTGAAATTCCATATATAGTTATAAGCGCTAACTATATATCGCGCACCTGCAATCCACTGCTGATGATGTCACATATTACATCATTCATGACATGGTTAGTGACATCACTGATGACATCACTGATGACATCTCAAATGACATCACTGATGACATCACTGATAACATCTCATTTGACATGACTGATCACATCACTGATGATATCATTCATGTGATAATACCATGAACCTCTTCAGACTCTAATATAACCTTAGATACAATCAGTGTAAACAGACAGTCACTCATCCATGGAGTTACTCACACACCTAGTCAGTTATGCCAAAAATCAATCACACCTCCATTTTCTCAACTATACAGTTATACACACCTTACTTATTCAAACATATACTAACACATATTTACTTTACTCTCTTATACAATCTCTGATACATGTTCACAATGATCCATACAGCCACTCACACATTCACTGGCTCTTATGCACAGTTATTTATAGATGTCAACTCTCACATGTACTGTGTTTTACATATGTACTTAATTTGACATGTAGCACTGAGATATCCATTCACTCACTAATACACTCATGCACAGTCAACCGCCCATACAGCTGTTTCCACATGCACTTTTGAAACCATACATCTAGTGAATCAACTACTCACACATCTATGTACAGAGTCACACACCTCCCAGCCACCCATACACACACACACTCAGTTTCCCATACAAATACTTGGACAACCAATCAATAACCCATACAGTTACTCATATAGCTACTGATCAACATATGCAGCAGTTTGTAGAACAACAGATATAATGATGCACAAATTAAAACAGTTTAGTCACTAACCCATGCACTCAGTGAGACACATTTAATCACTCACTCAATCAGTCAGTCATGCACCTAGTAAATCCTTCATCCAGACACTTATATATCCACTCATTCTTCAATATGTAAAACATATTTTAACTTTACAGAAACATACAGTCACTGGATGTTGTAATCAGTGATGTCATCAGTGATGTCATTTGAGATGTCATCAGTGATGTCATCAGTGATGTCACTAACCATGTCATGAATGATGTAATATGTGACATCATCAGCAGTGGATTGCGGGTGCGCGATATATAGTTAGCGCTTATAACTATATATGGAATTTCAATGGTTTTATGCGAGTAAAATAAGGTTTTCTAAATGCAAATCCCTAACTATATATGGCCTAAAACCAATGGTTTTTTCATTGAATATATATATACATATATATATATATATATATCGTGCAGTGTTGTTTGTACTCGAGGGATCGAGAAGTTTTGGTGTACGCCGGAGCAGACGGGAGGAGCAGTGCGGAGGGTGGTACTTACCCCCGTTAGGACGTTGTGTGGCCACACGGCCGTCCCCGCACAGGGTCATTCCTGCCTACCTGGCCCAGCAGCCCGAGGGGAGCCGAGGAGGAAATTTGTGACGCAGGTGCATCCAAGAAGTCACACCATCTACGCTGCAAAAGACACAGAAGCAGAGTTTCTGCCATCCCACACCACCGGCCCAGCAGCATGAACATGTTGCATGCTGGGAGTTGGAGTTCCCATACCCTCACGTGATCTCCAACAGGTGAACTAAACACACAAGGGGAGGATCCTAGTGTCAACCGCATCATATAGCGAAGCAGCATTGACGGAGCCATTACGAGACTTTTTGTTGGTGCATGGGCACTGAGGAAGGCATTTGACATGCCGAAATGCATTTGCCGCTACCAACGCTTGCATCTGAGAAATAAAGATCCTCCAAAGATTTCCCCTCTGACCTCCGCGCTTTTCTGTCCAGGGAAGTGGTTTTTCAAATATTCGCGCCAAGCCAGGAGCGCGTTCCGGAAGGTCCTGCTGACAAGATACCCAAAACAGACTGGCATTTACACTGCGTGCAGTGTTGTTTGTACTCGAGGGATCGAGAAGTTTTGGTGTACGCCGGAGCAGACGGGAGGAGCAGTGCGGAGGGTGGTACTTACCCCCGTTAGGACGTTGTGTGGCCACACGGCCGTCCCCGCACAGGGTCATTCCTGCCTACCTGGCCCAGCAGCCCGAGGGGAGCCGAGGAGGAAATTTGTGACGCAGGTGCATCCAAGAAGTCACACCATCTACGCTGCAAAAGACACAGAAGCAGAGTTTCTGCCATCCCACACCACCGGCCCAGCAGCATGAACATGTTGCATGCTGGGAGTTGGAGTTCCCATACCCTCACGTGATCTCCAACAGGTGAACTAAACACACAAGGGGAGGAGCCTAGTGTCAACCGCATCATATAGCGAAGCAGCATTGACGGAGCCATTACGAGACTTTTTGTTGGTGCATGGGCACTGAGGAAGGCATTTGACATGCCGAAATGCATTTGCCGCTACCAACGCTTGCATCTGAGAAATAAAGATCCTCCAAAGATTTCCCCTCTGACCTCCGCGCTTTTCTGTCCAGGGAAGTGGTTTTTCAAATATTCGCGCCAAGCCAGGAGCGCGTTCCGGAAGGTCCTGCTGACAAGATACCCAAAACAGACTGGCATTTACACTGCGTGCAGTGTTGTTTGTACTCGAGGGATCGAGAAGTTTTGGTGTACGCCGGAGCAGACGGGAGGAGCAGTGCGGAGGGTGGTACTTACCCCCGTTAGGACGTTGTGTGGCCACACGGCCGTCCCCGCACAGGGTCATTCCTGCCTACCTGGCCCAGCAGCCCGAGGGGAGCCGAGGAGGAAATTTGTGACGCAGGTGCATCCAAGAAGTCACACCATCTACGCTGCAAAAGACACAGAAGCAGAGTTTCTGCCATCCCACACCACCGGCCCAGCAGCATGAACATGTTGCATGCTGGGAGTTGGAGTTCCCATACCCTCACGTGATCTCCAACAGGTGAACTAAACACACAAGGGGAGGAGCCTAGTGTCAACCGCATCATATAGCGAAGCAGCATTGACGGAGCCATTACGAGACTTTTTGTTGGTGCATGGGCACTGAGGAAGGCATTTGACATGCCGAAATGCATTTGCCGCTACCAACGCTTGCATCTGAGAAATAAAGATCCTCCAAAGATTTCCCCTCTGACCTCCGCGCTTTTCTGTCCAGGGAAGTGGTTTTTCATATATATATATATATATTCAATGAAAAAACCATAGGTTATAGAGAATATATAGTTAGGAATTAGCATTTACAAAACCTTAAAAATTCACTGAAAAAACCATAGGTTATAGACCATATATAGTTAGGGATTAGCATTTACAAAACCTTATTTTACTCGCATAAAACCATTGAAATTCCATATATAGTTAGTTGCACTAACTATATATCGCGCACCCGCAATCCACTGCTGATGATGTCACATATTACATCATTCATGACATGGTCAGTGACATCACTGATGACATCACTGATGACATCTCAAATGACATCACTGATGACATCACTGATGACAACATCCAGTGACTGTATGTTTCTGTAAAGTTAAAATATGTCTTACATATTGAAGAATGAGTGGATGTATAAGTGTCTGGATGAAGGATTTAGTAGGTGCATGACTGACTGTATGAGTGAGTGATTAAATGTGTCTCACTGAGTGCATGGGTTAGTGACTAAACTGTCTTAATTTGTGCATCATTATGTTTGTTGTTCTGTAAACTGTTGCATGTGTTGATAAGTAGCTATATGAGTAACTATATGGGTTATTGATTGGTTGCCCAAGTATTTGTATGGGAGACTGAGTGTGTGTGTGGGTGGCTCGGAGGTGTATGACTCTGTGCATAGATGTGTGAGCAGTTGATTCACTAGATGTATGGGTTCAAAAGTGCATGTGGAAACAGCTGTATGGGCGGTTGACTGTGTGCATGAGTGTATTGGTGAGTGAATGGATATCTCAGTGCTACATGTCAAAGTAAGTACATATGTAAAACACAGTACATGTGAGAGTTGCCATATATAAATAACTGTGCATAAGAGCCAGTGAATGTGTGAGTGGCTGTATGGATCATTGTGAACTTGTATCAGGGATTGTATAAGAGAGTAAATATGTGTTAGTATATGTTTGAATAAGTAAAGTTTGTATAAAGGAGGAAAGGAAACAGACAGTTATGTTACAAGAAAGAAAGCTATAGGGAGTAAAGAAAAGATACTGTTACCCGCAATTCACTTCTGATCATGTCATATATTACATCATTTTTGACATGGTCAGTGACATCATCAGCAGTGGATTGCGAGTAACAGTATCTTTTGTTTACTTCCTATAGCTGTCTTTCTTGTAACATAAATGTCTGTTTCCTATCCTTATACTTACTGTTCTTGTTTTAAAAAAATTTTGAGATCATTCAGAAACAGTAACATTAATTGAGACAGAATGAGTGAATAATAATGAAGAAGTATGAGAAGAGAGGGAGTGAGAAAAATACTGGAAGGAGTAGAATAATTAAGTAATAGAGAAAGGAATGAGAGAAGTAGCAAACACAGGAAAGTAAGGATTAAAGAAATGAAGCAGTAGAACTAATAGATGTTAAATGTGATAGAGTAAATGATTGATTGAGGGTGACGATAAGGTGTGTCCTCTCTAAAAGTTTGTTTAAGGTGAGGGGTACTCAGGGTTGCATATCAAATTTATGCTTGTTGAAGAATACAGAGGAGATAATACATGTCAAGACCTACCATTGTAGTAAAACATGCCCACTTATTACATCATTCAAGACATAGTCAGTGACATCATCAGCAGTGGAATGCGGGTTAAAAAAGTAGAAACATTTACCTTATAATTCTTGGTAACTTTTAAAGAAAATTTTTCATACTTTCAATCTGTAAAAGAGAGAACAAACATTTCCAAAAATATTAAAACATGTATTTAAAAATTAGAAAAAAGAAGGGAAAAGGTTCAAGAAGAAACAGTTTTTAAACAACTTTGACACTTACAGAAGCCTCTGCTTCTCATCGACCCCTACACAATCCTAAAGATATTTATTTTAAACAAACAGTATCTTCATGCTGATGAACTGAGGCCTATTTTGGAACATGGTGCTTCTTTTGCATTGCTGATGTCTCACAATAGTGATGCAATAGCAGCGCAAAAGAGATGTAAAGCCATCATAAAATTGTGTGTAACATTGTAAATGATTGTTTCAGGATGCAAATAAGATGTGTCCTTTCAAGAGGTTTCTTTAATGTGAGGTCTGTTCAGTTTTCAAAAAAAAACAGTACCCAGAAGTACTGCACTGTAAGCATTAAAATTGACACTTACAGAAGACTCAGTTTCTCCATATCTACCTCACATTTCTAAATGTATATCATAAGTACAAAAAGGAGAACATTAATTATATATGTTAAATGGTTTATTTTTGCTGTTCTCAGAATGTATCAAATTTCACTTAAATCAGTGACTTGAAGATATTCATCATGTAACAGCGGGGAAAAAAAACACAATCAAAATGATTGTGTTTAAAAAACCCATACAACCTAAGAAATCTAAATTCAAAACTCCTTAAAATTAACTTACTTTCAATGACGTCGAAGGATCTGCTATGAACAGCGTCCACTCTGTTGTGCTATAAATATTTTCAGCCCGCCACTTTCTGAAAGAAAACCTCCATCGTTTTGAAAAATATGTTACATACAAGAAAAGACTTCTCACATTCTACCACATGTTTCCACTAGGCCAAATCATGTTGCAGCGATTCGCAACTCTTGTAATTCTTCCAATCAAATCCCGTCATTTTCTATTTTCGCAACTTTCAAAAAGAAAACATTTAAGATTATTTTCACAATCCTGGACTACTAATATCTTACCCTTCTTTGTCACTCATGTTCTCCTTTTCCTAAGACACTGATTCTGCTTACTATGAAGCTGACTTCTTTGCATCAGGTTTATATAGTTGGATATTTAAATTGACATTATAATTAAATGTTTTGGACCAATAATCTAGACAGCATTGCAGACTTACATTCCCTCTACTTGATGAACCTTTTGCAATTCCTCACAGGAAATCCCGAGATTCTTTCTTTAAAATTTTGGTTTTAAAAACACCAGGTAAGAATTTTTAAGGTCAAACGGCAATTTTTTTTTGAAAGTTACAACGGAATCATTGCAGAATGACCAGCCGTTTCGAGACTTTAAATAAGCTGTATAATGTCCTGATGTTGTTGAAGGACAATCGTGATAGATAATTGCTACAGTTACAAAAGTCCTTCCTGATATTGACAGCTGAGAAGCCACAATTTTTTTTATTAAAGTTGACAATTTTGATCCATCAGGCCTACATCGTTGGATCATTAAAATGACATACTGGCCATATCTACGTATAAATAATGTTGACATCATTTCAGATTTACATTGGCTACACTCCATGTTGTGATCCGCTGCATTTACTAGCTTATTAAAGGAGACTGATTTACTGTCTGGCAAAGTTAAATATATAAATCTTTCTGAGTCTACACTAGTAGTACTTGATACCATACAGTTCTCGCAGTCATGCTGCCATTGATAAGAAAGCCCAAACAGGTGATCTACATCTACACCCTCATCTTGCAATACATCAAGCATATACATTAAAAACTCCTGACAATCTTGCTGATTATTTTCAGAGAAGTCTGTTTGACCTGAACATTCATCTAACAGATAACGAACTTCAGACACACTTTCTACTTTTGTTCGATCAGTGCTACATTTCTCGAAAACAGAATTCAACAAACAGCATAACATTTGTTCTGAATTCAACAGAATCTGTTCTTTTAAACTCTCTGGTGAAAAGAGAACATTAACCACTACATTTGCATAGCAGTTGACACCAGAACTGTTTTCAAATTGAAAACCAACAACATCTTCAACAGAATCCACTTTCTTTCTGCTAACAATTTTCGGTTCATTGACTTTTGGTCTTTTTGCTACAATCTCCCTACTATTACTGATATTTCTACGTTTCCGGCCTACCACACATTTCTCAAACAAAGGATATTGAGGCAAATGTGGCGCATACTCTCTTCTTAACCTATTGTATTCCTTAACACAATCTAGATCCGCACAAATGTTTGTGACATCACAGTCAATCAAGTACAATCCCGATAAAGTTCTAACTCGTGACAATGCCACATATGCCATACCCTCCTTGAACACAGAACTGCCAATATTCACCAATGCACTATCTACACTTAAACCTTGCGATTTATGGATTGTCACCGCATATGCCAAGCAAACAGGAAACTGTTTACGGCGAACATATAAGTCTTTAACAAGCAAAAATCTAGCAGAACAAAGACCAATTAGCTGTACTTCCTCAATGCCATCAAATTTAATTTTTAAAAATTCTATTCCATCTCTATTTCTGTATTTCTCAAAATCAACAACATTACCCATTGATCCATTTACCAGACCTCTTTCAACATGTAAATTCCTTCTCAAAATAATTCGGCAATTTAAACACACATTCAAAGTCTTTTCAAAACCCGCTGTTTTAGATATAGTCTTCTCTAATGAATCCAATTTTGATTTCAAATTCTCTGACAAAATAATTGTTGATCCCATATGCTCTATTTTGTCAATAGCTTCAAGTTTCACAATCTCTTGCTTTTCTAAATTCAACATTTTGTTGTTGAAGATGGCACATTCTGCAAGAGTTGGCATCAAACATATTCCGGATTTCTTCTCAGTAATTTTCTGAAAAATATTCTCAGCCACAATCTCTTGTTCGGGATATAAATTTGAAAGTAATCGTGCATTTAAAGCTTCTTTTCCATGCTCGGTCACTTTTCCAATTCTAATATCTTGTAGAATATTCTTGTAATCTTCATCCTTCGCCTGACGCATATTTTCATGCAGTTCAGCATAATTGAAGTTTAACCATATATTGACGTTGCCAATGCTCCCTAGGCACTTCCTGGTATCTTCATGCGTGAGTATTTTGAACACAGGTTGTCCTTTTACTGGTGTCAGCTGCAGAAGATCTCCGAAAACAATGATGTGTTTGCCACCAAATAACACATCATATTCAGTTTTAAGTACTTCTTGCATTCTCAAATGCACAAAGGCAAGCATGACATTGGAAACCATGCTCACTTCGTCAATGATAAGTAGTTTCATTTTCCTCAAGACTCTTGAAACTTCACAGCAAGCATCCCCAGATAACTTGTGGCATTGTAATTTGTTGTCATGCTCCACCGGCAGCATCAGTAGACGATGCAAAGTAATACCTTTAATGTTATGTGCTGCAAGTCCAGTAGGAGCGGTGACAACACAAGACAGCGATGACTCAGTCCTTTCCTGCAAATAACAAGAAATTGCTTTAATGAGGAAACTTTTTCCAGTTCCCGCTTCTCCACTCACGTACAGTCGGACAGGCTTCAACGATGTACATGAGCACTCTTTCTTCTCATGACTTAATCCATGCTCAATTTGCTTGGTAACTTCATCATATATTTTCCTCTGCTCAACGTTGAGTTGTTTTTCCAAGTCTTCTAAGTTAACTGAATCCTCCTGAGCATGTGCCATGGCTCTTTCCACTTCATTCATAGCAGTGGCAGCTTCATTTTCGATAATAGGTCCTCCAAGTGGTTCTTGACTCAATGAAACAGAACTCTGACTGTCCTGAGAACTGTCTCTGGCAATCTCGGCTGCAATCGTTGCTTCCTGCTCAATTTCCAAAGTTAGCATTTCTTGATATTTGGAAAAAGCAGGACATTCTATGGTCTCCTTAGCAGCAGTGAAAGAGTCTTCGTAACAGAGGAAATCTCCAAGCAATTCCTCTTCTGCACGCCAAGGCTTGAAAAGTTGCAAAAGTGCTAAATAGAAAAACTCCTTTTTTTCTGGAGATTCGCCACTCAATTTTCGATGGTTTACTAATTGGCATTTTCTTTGCTTGACCAGGCATCCCTCACTTCCAATTACAGCATACACTCCTTTCTCAATATCTTCTTTGATGTTCCTCTTGAATATATAATTTTGTAGAACCTCATATAGACAAACATTCTCAAGGTGACTGCTTCGATTTGGATAATATGTATCCAACATGTTGGTCTTCAAAATGTCGGTACTGTTTGGTTCCTTTTCTGCCAAATATTCAATTTCCCGGACAGGTTTTAGAACTCGATTTCGCGTTGCAGCAAGACCAAGACTCGCCCAAACAATACTCCTGGATTTGGCATAGGGACTTGCTGAAGACAATCGATCCGAACATTCGTAAGCTCCGATTTCGCGATGCGACAACATCTTCAGACTGAAACTGTACAACTTCTTGCTGAGGCTCTTTTCATGGGAAATGTCCTCCCACATATCCTTCAGTTCTGTCTTTTCTTTTTTGGTGATGTAAGATGTCACATACCGAGCCACAGCCATACAGTTGTCAGCCACAAACTGTATATCCATGTTAACATTCCACATGCACAAAATCACTGGTTTGTAGTCGTTGATGTACTTGGACTCTTTGTTCCTTTTCAAATTGTATGTATTTTTGGGTGATTTCCTCATCACATTATGTCGCAGTGAAGACATCAAACTGTTCACTCTTCCTTTAGAAATCACCGGTCGTGGAAAGTTGAAACGACATTTGGTGTAGAACTTGTCCTTGTTTCTGAATTTACGACGACAGGACTTTCCACAACGATGGCTTTGGAAACGTAGAACTTGTTCTCTTAGGCTTTTCTTCTCCGTTGCATTTGGAACAGCACACGTAGAATACTGTTCTATGAAATTCATCACTAAGTCATCCGGATCTGTTCCAAATTTAGGTGCATCCTTGATCCACAACAACATATGTATATGAGGAGCACCTCTTGCTTGGTACTCCTTTCTCCAGAAGAAATCCAACACCTCTCAAAGAGGTGGATTCTTCTTATTTGTGATGAAAGACATCATAGCTTCAAATCTATGATTGAAGTACCTGCATACATTCACTGGATCCAAAGAACACAGTTCTCCAGGTGTCTTGAATTCAATGTTTTCAATATTTCCATTTGCCTCTCGTAGAAATTCAAGTAAGTCTTCCCAGCCATACTCGGCACAGCTCAGAGTGAGGAACCATGTCGGAGTTCCTAAGTTCCTCAGCATACATTTTAAATCACCATGACGACGGTACCAGTACTCATTAGTACCACGCTGACACGCCATGAGATTAATTAAGTGAGAATCCAAAATACTGTCTTGGACATTGACTTTATGCATAAAGTCCCTTGCCGAGATATTTCGCATCTGTATACCACTTTTTAAGATGTGGTTCACTGCATATGACAGTCCAGACAGATCGCTTTCAAACAGGAGATGAAACAAATAGGGAATGCATTGACGAAACCTAGGATCTTCTGCATACAATCGTAAAGTTCGGTATTCAGACGCAGGAATTTGATGGGATCGCTCATCATATCTTCCTCCTCGACCTGTGGGAAATAGCTGTGGGAAACACCGAGCTTCCAAACTTTCCTCCCAAACACTAATGGGACTCCCTTTGGCTTGTTTCATTTGAAACAACTCAATAGCATTCCCCATGACTTCCTTGGAATGCAAAGGATGAACACTATAATGTTCATATATTTCTTCACTTTTAGAGGCCTCTACTTTCTCAATTTGGCCAGCACAGAAATCGCTATCCTCTTCATCACTTACTTCCTCTTCTGCAACATATACATTCTTATAGTACTTATTATTTTTCTTCAAATACACTGTTGCCTTTTTGACTTTCCTAACATCCACTAAATCTTGCCATATTTTCTTATTCTTTGTCGGAACCCCATTAACCAAGATAACCAGAGGTTCCTCTTCCACTTTTTCTACTCCAATTGTGTTAATGTTTTTGTTCAAATCTAGAGGCAAATAAACAACTCTTCCCTTTAATCCTCTCTGTAAATCTGCTGGAGGCAACTTCCATGTCTTTGGCTCCATTCTTACAATAGCCTGAAAGGGATGGATACTTTGAATCAAAATAGATTCATAAGTATTTAAATCCTTCAATTCAGAAGGAATCTCAACCAATTCCAGATTATTATGAACTGCCCTAGCAGGCATCTGGTTTTGGTTTAATTTATTACAACAATAAGTACACACAAGTTGATCCGATCCCAAATCAAAATAATTTTCTACCATCAAGTATGTGGCAAAATCCTTCCATTCACTATTATTTTCCCTTTCACTTTTTGCATATAAATCCACTACCTTAGTCTGATTCTTATAATAAGTGCGTTGACAACATACACAAGTGAAATTAGGCCTCTCACTTGATTTCATCTGAAACGTGGCAATTTCCTTCTGAAATTTATCTGTACTGGAAACCTGTACATTATCTTCAATATTACCCTCTACTTCAGGGTCAATTTGAACATTCTCATCTTTACTACCAAAGTAACAAAACTCAATTTCTTCACAAATATTCTTCACATCTATTTCAGAACCATGCAAAAGAGCAGCACATAATTGTTTAAGCATAATTGCTGGACTCTTAGCATAATACAACATTCTCACTAATTTTCTCCCTTTATTATGATGCACTGCTAGCATCCTGAAATGATGAAAAACACTCTGGCATACTCTCCTGGAAAGACAAGCCAGTGAATGACCACGCAAACCTGTCATTTGTCTCACTCTGCAAGGATCTAAATCTTGCAAAACTTCATTTTCTGCTTCAAAATGTTCTTATTAAATGTCCGTATAAAATCACAAAGCAAATTGATGGAAACCTGTTGCACACTGCAAATAGAACTACACTTCCAAATGTACACAGGACCCTTAGGACGTCTTCCTAAAACCTCATCACTTAGCGCCTCTTCTGTCTCTGTTGTCACAAGTTTTTCTTTTTCAACTGGACAACCATCCTTCACTTCATAAGCTCGACCACTGGTGTCAACTGCAAACACCAAATCATTATCCTGAAAATAACTCTCCTCATTAAAAAATGCCTCACAACTTGAACTATGCATCCATTCTCCGGAAAAAACTTCACAAAAGTTAGTACGATTTACTACTCTCTTCCATCTACTTTTTGTTTTGAAATCAGAAATTACCTTGCTTAGTTTCCTAATTCTATTGATTACCAAAATAAACAACTTTCGCTTAATTTCAAAAGCATGATCAATAATTTTCTCTACATTTTTCTTCTTCTTATAAAATGCCGCTTTCTGTTGGCCTTTCTTAATATTTTTTAATAAATTAACTATTATCCTGTTACGGAACATTCGATTTCGAATGTCCCTAAACTGTTGTTTCCTTCTACTATCATGCACAGAGTTATCTCTTCCTCTACCAGTAACATTTTTGATGGGTCTTTCCTTTCCATTTAAATTGCTTTTCTTTTTCTGAACTGAAACATTTTTGCGATAAATACTTTTTTTTACTAAAAATATTTCTTAAGAATGATTTTGTGCTCTTACCCGGAGCTTTCTTGGTGTTTTGATAAGTATTTGGGGAAGAGGACTGCTGCAATAAAAGATCATCCTGCTGTCTTTGACGTTTTCTAGCCTTTCTAATTCTATTTTTCGTAGGCATTTTTCAAAATATGAAAAGATCAGCAGTTGAATCTGTGGTAAAATATAATAAAAAATGTTATTAACCACTATTACCAAACAGTAAATGAATAACAGACATCAAAAACTTAATGCCCTACTTAATATTTAACATAGCAAATCTTTTGCACCAGCACTGCATCACAAAAATGACACACAGTGGTACAAAACAGGCATACAACAATCATAAATCTCTCCCTAATATTTTAAATGATTAATTCAGGATGACGATAAGGTGTGGCCTGTCTAAAGGTTTGTTTAGGCCCAGATCTTTGGACTGGGGTGAATGTGTGTCATTGATCCACATTCGGTCCATCGCCTGTTTTGTTTATTTGAGGTGAGGCCAACACATGGTTGCAGATAAGATTTTCACTGAAGAAAACAAAGGAGATAATACATGTGAAGGCCTACCAATGAAGTAAGTCATTATTTGAAATCAATTACATTTCTGGATATGTACTGCTAAAGCTTCATAGGTTGTTTTGGGTCATATTTATAAGGCATATGAGTGTGTATGATGTTATTTTTCCTTTTTAAATGGAAAGCGTTCTTCATGGTGCAAGTTTCTTGTAAATACGCTCCCACTTGCGTTTGGCAAATTTAGATTTTGATTATGGAAGTTACATAGCCATGTTAATAATGTCCAAAAAATGGTGCTAGGGCATTCCAGAAAACGCTTTCATGTGTCTCAGGGACATTTTCAGTCATTTCCTCTTGAAAACAGGTATACAATTGATTTATATGCTGTGTTTAAAAACGATTATTTGAAATCAATTACATTTCTGGATATGTACTGCTAGAGCTTCATAGGTTGTTTTGGGTCATATTTATAAGGCATATGAGTGTCTATGATGTTATTTTTCCTTTTTAAATGGAAAGCGTTCTTCATGGTGCAAGTTTCTTGTAAATACGCTCCCACTTGCGTTTGGCAAATTTAGATTTTGATTATGGAAGTTACATAGCCATGTTAATAATGTCCAAAAAATGGTGCTAGGGCATTCCAGAAAACGCTTTCATGTGTCTCAGGGACATTTTCAGTCATTTCCTCTTGAAAACAGGTATACAATTGATTTATATGCTGTGTTTAAAAACGATTATTTGAAATCAATTACATTTCTGGATATGTACTGCTAGAGCTTCATAGGTTGTTTTGGGTCATATTTATAAGGCATATGAGTGTCTATGATGTTATTTTTCCTTTTTAAATGGAAAGCGTTCTTCATGGTGCAAGTTTCTTGTAAATACGCTCCCACCTGCAGTTGGCAAATTTAGATTTTGATTATGCCCTTACACCATTTTTGGAACATTATTAACATGCCTATGTAACTCCCATAATCAAAATCTAAATTTGCCAAGCACAGGTGGGAGCGTATTTACAAGAAACTTGCACCATGAAGAACGCTTTCCATTTAAAAAGGAAAAATAACATCATAGACACTCATATGCCTTATAAATATGACCCAAAACAACCTATGAAGCTCTAGCAGTACATATCCAGAAATGTAATTGATTTCAAAAAATCGTTTTTAAACACAGCATATAAATCAATTGTATACCTGCATTCAAGAGGAAATGACTGAAAATGTCCTTGAGACACATGAAAGCGTTTTCTGGAATGCCCTAGCACCATTTTTTGGACATTATTAACATGGCTATGTAACTCCCATAATCAAAATCTAAATTTGCCAAGCGCAGGTGTGAGCGTATTTACAAGAAGCTTGCACCATGAAGAACGCTTTCCATTTAAAAAGGAAAAATAACATCATAGACACTCATATGCCTTATAAATATGACCCAAAACAACCTATGAAGCTCTAGCAGTACATATCCAGAAATGTAATTGATTTCAAAAAATCGTTTTTAAACACAGCATATAAATCAATTGTATACCTGCATTCAAGAGGAAATGACTGAAAATGTCCTTGAGACACATGAAAGCGTTTTCTGGAATGCCCTAGCACCATTTTTTGGACATTATTAACATGGCTATGTAACTCCCATAATCAAAATCTAAATTTGCCAACCGCAAGTGGGAGCGTATTTACAAGAAACTTGCACCATGAAGAACACTTTCCATTTAAAAAGGACAAATAACATCATAGAAAAGAATCGTTTTTAAACACAGCATATAAATCAATTGTATACCTGCATTCAAGAGGAAATGACTGAAAATGTCCTTGAGACACATGAAAGCGTTTTCTGGAATGCCCTAGCACCATTTTTTGGACAATATTAACATGGCTATGTAACTCCCATAATCAAAATCTAAATTTGCCAAGCGCAGGTGGGAGCGTATTTACAAGACACTTGCCCCATGAGGAATGCTTTCCATTTAAAAAGGAAAAAATAACATCAAAGACACTCAAATGCCTTATAAATATGACCCAAAACAACCTATGAAGCTCTAGCAGTACATATCCAGAAATGTAATTGATTTCAAAAATCATTTTTAAAAACAACATATCTGTTTCAGCTTACATAAGAGACCATGGAATGGGCTTCATGTACAATAATAACTTGTGTTACTGCATGCCAGAATGCTACACCGAATATGCAGTTACAATTTCTCAAAGAAACAAAATCTACATGTATATCACTAGAGACAAAGCCACATTTTAAAAACACAGCTTTCTTCATCATTTTCTCCTTAAATCATACTATTCTCTATCTAAATTAAATAAATCTTTTCTCACCTTAGCAAATACTTTTTGAGTTTTGAAAACAGTCTCAGAAATACATCAAATTGTCTTCAGCAGAAGAAAAAGGATGCACTCCAGAGGCTGCAGCTATTGAAAGCACAGAAATACAGATATTCATTTCACATATCTCTCATATTAGCCAATCATAACTCTTCCCTCACTTTTTTCAAATCAAAACCCTTCCCCCCTCTGCCCTCTCTGCCTTTTTCCATAGCAACCACCTCCTGGAAGACCTCTCATGTTTGCAAATTCACACAACAATGTTTCAATTGAACTCTGAACTCTCAGTGCACCTGCGTATCCAGTGCAATCTTTCATTAAATGTTTCTTCCTTGACCATTCAAATTACATCTTTCAAAGAACACATCCATGCACCCTAACTTTCTGTTTTCAGAAATGGAAATGCACCAATCACTGCTAATGAATCATTAGCATTGGAAATCCACAGTTTTTTTTCTTTACAAACTCCTACTGTTTCAACTGCCCTTTCATTACCACACTTCATCTGACTGCAGCACAACCTTCTCCCACCATGTTTAATGTCTGGATTGTTGGACATAGTTACATCCACTGGGCTCAAAGGTATGTTGAGAACAGAAATTTACCTAACCTCAATTTACAAGATGTGGAAATTAAGTGGTTGGGCCAAAGAGGATTAAAATGTCACCAATTGATACCATTGGTGAAAACCTTTATGCATTTGCCAAAACCTGACCTGTTAATTGTGCACTGTGGAGGTAATGATTTGGGCACTTTGACTGGGGTAGGTCTGGAAATGCTTTTAAAGGACACCTTTGAGCAATTAATGGCACTTTTTCCTCAAACTGCCTTGGTATATTCCAATATATGCCAAAGACAGAAATGGAGGTGGTCCAACCAATTTTGTCCACAAATTGAGAAAGCGAGGAAGCATGTAAACAAATCTGTTTCAGCTTACATGAGAGACCATGGAATGGGCTCCTTGTACAACAATAACTTGCGTTACTACATGCAAGATATCTACAGAGGAGATGGAGTTCACTTCTCAGATGAGGGCAACAGAATTTTCATTCTGAATTTAAGACTGTGCATTGGTACCTACTTATAAGTACCTAAATGTACCATAAACCCAAAAGCTCTTCTCAGAGCTACCCTTCATCTGATCACTCACAATTATTATTTTTCTCTAACTTTTTTCTGTAATTTTCAACAAACTACGCTCAAAGAGCGCTACCCGGTACGCGAACTGGAAGCTAACCGCGCAAAATTTAAAAAAAAAAGTTTTTTCTTCGCACATATGGTCCTCCTCAGCCACCCTCAGAAAACCTAGGGGGTCAAAATACTTGTACCGTGCCCCCTTCTACCCATTCTGAACATTCTTTACCCTCCATTTTATATCTTAATTCGACCGAAACACAAAATGGTGGACTCCCGTTACGCTCCTAGTTCGCGGACCGGACCGTTTCCCGGGAAACGGTCCAAAAAAAAGGTGGGAAAGTAATTCACAGAAAAACGACTGGAGACACTCTCACCAAATTTAGATTAGCTTATACTACATAACAATCCCTTTCTTTTTCACTAATTTGATTGAAATTCCATTTAGCCATTAAGTCTATAGACCTCTCTAAATACCGTGAGGTAAATTACTTCACAAAACACATCTGAAGTGTTGAAATTGACAACCAATGAAAACGTTACTTTCATTTTCTACTTTTATAACCTGACATTTGATTGGTTAAATACCTGAATATATATAAAGGAAGAGAAGAAAACACAGCCATTTTGACTACTACTTCTTGTTGTACATCACATTTCAATAGCTTCCAAAAACTTCAACTTCTTTGTGAAGGTAAGTTATAATTTTTAAAAATGAAATATATTGTGCACTATAACTTAATATAGTAAACTTTTTCTGATAGATATATACTATCCCTCTGTAGTAGTTATGGATTTAGATAGACTTCTCTGTTATAGTTATGAATGGAGTTAGGCTTCTCTTGGTTAAATCACATACACTTTTTTATAGTCCTATTTCCACTCTGATACTATACACTACCAAAAGAAGAATTCACAGATAAAAACTGCCTATCTAACATTAATCCCAACAGTGCCCTATCTCTACTAATATATATTTTTTTATTTTAAAATTTCAGGCAAAATGGAAGGCGAGCAACAAGTTACATTTTCAATTGAACTGAAGGAGAGCAGCCAAGACAAAATTGATGATTTTATGGATCAAAGTAGAGACCACAAACTTCTACAATGTGTTGAAGCAGTGGATAACCTGCTTCAAAATGAGAAAATGTTACACCCTATATTCAATTTTGACATTTCTGACACTGAAATGTTAGAAAGTTTAATGAAGTATGAAACACAATCAAAATAAAAATAATTAAAAATAAAGAAAACAAAAAAAAACAAAAATAAAAACAACAAACAATTAACATTCAGTATTAAAAAAGTCTATCATTCTATTATCCTTATAGTACGCTGCCCAGAACGCTTTCCGGTTCGCGTACTAGGCGCTCACCACGCAAAAAAAAATTTTTTTTTTTGCCCTGCTGGAACCTTTTACAACCTCCACATAAAACCTAGGGGGTCAGGGAGGATCTACTATGCCCCCTTATGGAAATTTCCCCCTTTGTTTTGGCCTCCTCTGTCTCTCGATCCTACCGAGAGACAAGATGGCGGCCGCACCGGACTGTTTAGAATGTCGACAGACACCGAAGAGCCAATCAGCTTTCCGTGCGCAAAGTTCCGTTACGCGAAAAGTACGCGAACCGGATCGCTGCCCGGACCGCTGTTACAGATATATATCTTGTTTTAAACGTTAATTTCTCAAAATCCACTGGAGCACATATATTGAGACCTAGCAAAGGCACATCGGGCTAACAGTCCCTACAATTTTGCCAAGTTTCGTGCAAATCCATTCAGCCGTTCGGGCTAAAAGTGAGGCCAACCGCCCTATGGAAATGAACATGGGAAAAACGCGTTTTGGGACCCCCCTTTTTTCTCTGCCCCCCCTTGCCGAACACCCCCCAAATTTTCAGGGGCTGCTCAAAAACAAACTGTGCCATTTTCCTGAAAATTTCAGCCGATTCCGTCCACAAACGCCAAAGTTATTAGACATAGAATTTTCAGAAATCCCATAGGGAAAAAATCCTAACTATATATACCTACTGGCGACCGCCAGTAGGTAATATATATATATATATATATATATATATATATATATATATATATATATATATATATATATATATATATATATATATATATATATATATATTCACTGAAAAAACCATAGGTTATAAACCATATATAGTTAGGGATTAGCATTTACAAAACCTTATTTTACTCGCATAAAACCATTGAAATTCCATATATAGTTAGATGCGCTAACTATATATCGCGCACCCGCAATCCACTGCTGATGATGTCACATATTACATCATTCATGACATGGTCAGTGACATCACTGATGACATCACTGATGACATCATCCAGTGACTGTATGATTCTGTAAAGTTAAAATATGTCTTACATATTGAAGAATGAGTGGATGTATAAGTGTCTGGATGAAGGATTTAGTAGGTGCATGACTGACTCTATGAGAGAGTGATTAAATGTGTCTCACTGAATGCATGGGTTAGTGACTAAACTGTCTTAATTTGTGCATCCTTATATCTGTTGTTCTATAAACTGCTGCATGTGTTGATCAGTAGATATATGAGTAACTATATGGGTTATTGATTGGTTGTCCAAGTATTTGTATGGGAGAGTGAGTGTGTGTGTGGGGGTGGCTGGGAGGTGTGTGACTCTGTGCATACATGTGTGAACAGTTGATTCACTAGATCTATGGGTTCAAAACTGCATGTGGAAACAGCTGTATGGGTGGTTGACTGTGTACGAGTGTATTGGTGAGTGAATGGATATCTCAGTGCTACATGTCAAAGTAAGTACATATGTAAAACACAGTACATGTGAGAGTTGACATATATAAATTACTGTGCATAAGAGCCAGTGAATGTGTGAGTGGCTGCATGGATCATTGAAAACTTGTATCAGTGATTGTATAAGAGAGTAAATATGTGTTAGAATATGTTTGAATAAGTAAGGTGTGTATAACTGTATAGTTGAGCAAATGGAGGTGTGATTGATTCTTTGCATGACTGACTAGGTGTGTGAGTAATTCCATGGATGAGTGACAGTCTGTGAGTGTCTGTTTACTCTGAGTGTATCTAAGGTTATATTAGAGTCTGAAGAGGTTAATCGTATTATCACATGAATGATGTCATCATTGATGTGATCAGTAATGTCAAATGAGATGTCATCAGTGATGTTATCAGTGATATCATTTGAGATGTCATCAGTGATGTCATCAGTGATGTCACTGACCATGTCATGAATGATGTAATATGTGACATCATCAGCAGTGGATTGCGGGTGCGCGATATATAGTTAGCGCATCTAACTATATATGGAATTTCAATGGTTTTATGCGAGTAAAATAAGGTTTTGTAAATGCTAATCCCTAACTATATATGGTTTATAACCTATGGTTTTTTCAGTGAATTTGCAAGGTTTTGTAAATGCAAATTCCTAACTATATATGGTCTATAACCTATGGTTTTTTCTGTGAATTTCATTGGTTTTTTAAAAGCTAACATTTGTAGCTGTAAAATGTATTCTTCTTTAAATCCAAAAATATATTTTAGATGTCTATTGATAATTTTTTTTTTATATTTTTTTTCTCCGCCTCCGGTAAGCGAACCGGGAAGCTTTCCGTTAGCTCATCTTGATGCCGCGATCTAGTACGCGAACCGGTAAACGTTTCGTTAGCGCAACTGTGACGCGTCGCGGAAGCGCGACGTATCACGTTGTCGCGTAATGCGTCTTATGACGCGCCGCGTTAGCGCTCCCGGAAGTGCTCCGGACCGCGAACCGGAAGCGATCCGAGGCGCGGCGCGCTCCGCGTAACGTGAGCGGAACAGGTCATGTGACTTGTTTATTAAAGTTTTCATTGGTTCATTTCACTTTCGGTTTCCTAATGATGTAAAACTAGGTCATGTGACCTAAAAATAACACTTTTCATTGGTTTAGAACTATTTCTTTTCCCAAATGATGAAAGCCCCCACCTTTTTTCTCACTCTGACTTTCAACTTTGTGAAAGGAAGACCTGATTTTTTTCTGTGATGGCTTCAATAGTAGCTTCAGCTTCTGCACCCCCACCACCACCACCCCCATCTCCTAATAGGAAGAGAGGACCCCCTCCACAATTTATTGGAAACATAGAGGAGGAAGAGGAAGAAGAAGACGGAGAGGAAGAAGAGGGACAACAATTTGTCCAAGAGTTACCCCGAGTATCTCATCGGAAAGAAAGCTTTATATGGCAATTTTTTAGCATTCCTTCTGACGAAAAAAAAGTCAATGCACGATATGCTAAGTGCCTTATCTGCAAAAAAAAATTATCCCGAGGAACAAATAAAAAGTACAGCTTTGGAAATCACACAATGCACCGACATATGCAGAGGTGGCATCCAATGAACTACTGTCGTGGAGAGATGCGTGAACTGCAACAAAACCCCCCAACTTCGGTGCCTTCAACATCTTCTGATCTGTCTCTGTCAGTGGCCGAGGCGAATGAAACAGTGCCCAACATACAAAAAAATTTTGTGCATCTAAAGCTGACATGCTTGTATTGTGGAACACTAATTTCATGCGCTAACATGAGTGTGAAATTGATTAATCTGGCTTTCGAGAAACACCAATGTTCCAAACGCAAGAATTTTTAATTTTTTTTTTGCTCCTGTTGAGCCATTTTCAATACCTCTTTCTGTTCATTCCCTTTAAAAAAACAACAAAAAAAACAAAAAAGTGTTCATAAAATCCAAAAAAATGAAATAATGTTCAAAAAAGTTAAATAAAAAAATAAAAAAAAAGTTCTTTTCAGAACTACCTCCCCTTTTTACAAAAATTGCTAGAAAGTGTAACACTCTGGCAAGCTGTTTTTTTTTAGTTCGCTTTCCGGTTAGCTCTCCGGTACGCGAACCGGGAGCTAACCCCAAATTTTTTTTTTTTTTTTAAAAAAGGAGTAATTACAAGAGAACATGGCTAAGAACTGCTCACAAATGAGGCCTATTTTGAAACATGATGCTTCTTTTGCATTGCTTATGTCTCACAATAGTGATGCAATAACAGCGCAAAAGAGATGTAAAACCATCATAAAATTGTGTCAAACATTTTAAATGATTGTTATAGGATGCAAATAAGATGTGTGCTTTCAAGAGCTTTCTTTGAGGTGAGGCTTATTTCTTTTTTTTTAAAAAAAACAGTACCCAAAAGTACAGCACTGTAAGCATTAAAATTGACACTTACAGAAGACTCAGCTTCTCCATATCTACCTCACATTTCTAAATGTATATCATAAGTACAAAAAGCATAACATTAATTATACATGTTAAATTGTTTATTTTTGCTGTTCTCAGAATGTATCAAATTTCACTTAAATCAGTGACTTGAAGGTATTCATCATGTAACAGCGGGGAAAAAAAAACACAATCAAAATGACTGTGTTTAAAAAACCCATACAAGCTAAGAAATCTGATTTCAAAACTCCTTAAAATTAACTTACTTTCAATAAAGTCGAAGGATCTCCTATGTACAGCGTCCACTCTGTTGTGCTATAAATATTTTCAGCCCGCCACTTTCTGAAAGAAAACCTCCATCGATACGAAAAATATGTTACATAGAAAAAAAGACTTCTCTCATTCTATCACATGTTTCCACTAGGCCAAATCATGTTGCCGCGATTCGCAAGTCTTGTTATTCTTCCAATCAAATCCCGACATTTTCTATTTTTGCAACTTTCAAAAAGAAAACATTTGAGATTATTTTCACAATCCTGGACTACTAATAACTTACTCTTCTTTGTCACTCATGTTCTCCTTTTCCTATGACACTGATACTGCTTACTATGAAGCAGACTTACTTGCATCAAGTTTATATAGTTGGATTTTTAATCTAGACAGCATTGCAGACTTACATTCCCTCTACTTAAAATTTTGGTTTTAAAAACACCAGGTAAGAATTTTTAAGGTCAAACGGCAATTTTTTTTAAAAGTTACAGCGGAATCATTACAG
The DNA here is from genome assembly GCF_964263255.1 of Lissotriton vulgaris. NCBI lineage: Eukaryota > Metazoa > Chordata > Amphibia > Caudata > Salamandridae > Lissotriton > Lissotriton vulgaris. The sequence continues at coordinate 876,683,963 of NC_141694.1, forward strand.
AATGACCAGCCGTTTCCAGACTTTAAGTAAGCTGTATAATGTCCTGATGTTGTTGATGGACCATTGTGATAGATAATTGCTACAGTTACAAAAGTCCTCCCTGATATTGACAGCTGAGAAGCCACAAAATTTTTTATTAAAGTTGACAATTTTGATCCATCAGGCCTACATCGTTGGATCATTAAAATGACATACTGGCCATATCTACGTATAAATAATGTTGACATCATATCACATTTACATTGGCTACACTCCATGTTGTGATCCGCTGCATTTACTAGCTTATTAAAGGACACTGATTTACTGTCTGGCAAAGTTAAATATATAAATCTTTCTGAGTCTACACTAGTAGTACTTGATACCATACAGTTCTCGCAGTCATGCTGCCATTGATAAGAAAGCCCAAACAGGTGATCTACATCTACACCCTCATCTTGCAATACATCAAGCATATACATTAAAAACTCCTGACAATCTTGCTGATTATTTTCAGAGAAGTCTGTTTGACCTGAACATTCATCTAACAGATAACGAACTTCAGACACACTTTCTACTTTTGTTCGATCAGTGCTACATTTCTCGAAAACAGAATTCAACAAACAGCATAAAATTTGTTCTGAATTCAACAGAATCTGTTCTCTTAAACTCTCTAGTGAAAAGAGAACATTAACCACTACATTTGCATAGCAGTTGACACCAGAACTGTTTTCAAATTGAAAACCGACAACATCTTCAACAGAATCCACTTTCTTTCTGGTAACAATTTTCGGTTCATTGACTTTTAGTCTTTTTGCAACAACCTCCCTACTATTACTGATATTTCTACGTTTCCGGCCTACCACACGTTTCTCAAACAAAGGATATTGAGGCAAATGTGGCGCATACTCTCTTCTTAACCTATTGTATTCCTTAACACAATCTAGATCCGCACAAATGTTTGTGACATCACAGTCAATCAAGTACAATCCCGATAAAGTTCTAACTCGTGACAATGCCACATATGCCATACCCTCCTTGAACACAGAACTGCCAATATTCACCAATGCACAGTCTACACTTAAACCTTGCGATTTATGGATTGTCACCGCATATGCCAAGCAAACAGGAAACTGTTTACGGCGAACATATAAGTCTTTAACAAGCAAAAACCTAGCAGAACAACGACCAATTTGCTGTACTTCCTCAATGCCATCAAATTTAATTCTTAAAAATTCTATTCCATCTCTATTTCTGTATTTCTCAAAATCAACAACATTACCCATTGATCCATTTACCAGACCTCTTTCTACATGTAAATTCCTTCTCAAAATGATTCGGCAATTTAAACACACATTCAAAGTCTTTTCAAAACCCGCTGTTTTAGATATAGTCTTCTCTAATGAATCCAATTTTGATTTCAAATTGTCTGATAAAATAATTGTTGATCCCATATGCTCTAATTTGTCGATAGCTTCAAGTTTCACAATCTCTTGCTTTTCTAAATTCAACATTTTGTTGTTGAAAATGGCACATTCTGCAAGAGTTGGCATCAAACATATCCCGGATTTCTTCTCAGTAATTTTCTGAAAAATATTCTCAGGCACAATCTCTTGTTTGGGATATAAATTTGTCAGTAATCGTGCATTTAAAGCTTCTTTCCCATGCTCGGTCACTTTTCCAATTCTAATATCTTGTAGAATATTCTTGTAATCTTCATCCTTTGCCTGACGCATATTTTCATGCAGTTCAGCATAATTGAAGTTTAACCATATATTGACGTTGCCAATGCTCCCTAGGCACTTCCTGGTATCTTCATGCGTGAGTATTTTGAACACAGGTTGACCTTTTACTGGTGTCAGCTGCAGAAGATCTCCGAAAACAATGATGTGTTTGCCACCAAATAACACATCATATTCAGTTTTAAGTACTTCTTGCATTCTCAAATGCACAAAGGCAAGCATGACATTGGAAACCATGCTTACTTCATCAATGATAAGTAGTTTCATTTTCCTCAAGACTCTTGAAACTTCACAGCAAGCATCCCCAGATAACTTGTTGTATTGTAATTTGTTGTCATGCTCCACCGGCAGCATCAGTAGACGATGCAAAGTAATACCTTTAATGTTATGTGCTGCCAGTCCAGTAGGAGCGGTGACAACACAAGACAACGATGACTCAGTCCTTTCCTGCAAATAACAAGAAATTGCTTTAATGAGGAAACTTTTTCCAGTTCCCGCTTCTCCACTCACGTACAGTCGGACAGGCTTCAACGATGTACATGAGCACTCGTTCTTCTCATGACTTAATCCGTGCTCAATTTCCTTGGTAACTTCATCATATATTTTCCTCTGCTCAACGTTGAGTTGTTTTTCCAAGTCTTCTAAGTTAACTGAATCCTCCTGAGCATGTGCCATGGCTCTTTCTACTTCATTCATAGCAGTGGCAGCTTCATTTTCGATAATAGGTCCTCCAAGTGGATCTTGACTCAATGAAACAGAACTCTGACTGTCCTGAGAACTGTCTCTGGCAATCTCGGCTGCAATCGTTGCTTCCTGCTCAATTTCCAAAGTAAGCATTTCTTGATATTTAGGAAAAGCAGGACATTCTATGGACTCCTTGGCTGCATTGAAAGAGTCTTCGTAACAGAGGAAATCTCCATACAGTTCCTCTTCTGCACGCCAAGGCTTGAAAAGTTGCAAAAGTGCTAAATAGAAAAACTCCTTTTTTTCTGGAGATTCGCCACTCAATTTTCGATGGTTTACTAATTGGCATTTTCTTTGCTTGACCAGACATCCCTCACTTCCAATTACAGCATACACTCCTTTCTCAATATCTTCTTTGATGTTCCTCTTGAATATATAATTTTGTAGAACCTCATATAGACAAACATTCTCAAGGTGACTGCTTCGATTTGGATAATATGTATCCAACATGTTGGTCTTCAAAATGTCGGTACTGTTTGGCTCCTTTTCCGCCAAATACTCAATTTCCCGGACAGGTTTTAGAACTCGATTTCGCGTTGCAGCAAGACCAAGACTTGCCCAAACGATACTCCTGGATTTGGCATAGAGACTTGCTGAAGACAAGCGGTCAGAACATTCGTAAGCTCCGATTTCTCGATGCGACAACATCTTCAGACTGAAACTGTACAACTTCTTGCTGAGGCTCTTTTCATGGGAAATGTCCTCCCACATATCCTTCAGTTCTGTCTTTTCTTTTTTGGTGATGTAAGATGTCACATACCGAGCCACAGCCATACAGTTGTCAGCCACAAACTGTATATCCATCGTAGCATTCCACATGGACAAAATCACTGGGTTGTAGTCATTGATGTACTTGGACTCTTCGTTCCTTTTCAAATTGTATGTATTCTTGGGTGATTTCCTCGTCACATTATGTCGCAGCGAGGACATCAAACTGTTCACTCTTCCTTTAGAAATCACCGGTCGTGGAAAGTTGAAACGACATTTGGTGTAGAACTTGTCCTTGTTTCTGAATTTACGACGACAGTACTTTCCACAACGATGGCTTTGGAAACGTAGAACTTGTTCTCTTAGGCTTTTCTTCTCTGTTGCGTTTGGAACAGCACACGTAGAATACTGTTCTATGAAATTCATCACTAAGTCATCCGGATCTGTTCCAAATTTAGGTGCATCCTTGATCCACAACAACATATGTATATGAGGGGCACCTCTTGCTTGGTACTCCTTTCTCCAGAAGAAATCCAACACCTCTCCAAGAGGTGGATTCTTTTTATTTGTGATGAAAGACATCATAGCTTCAAATCTATGATTGAAGTACCTGCATACATTCACTGGATCCAAAGAACACAGTTCTCCAGGTGTCTTGAATTCAATGTTTTCAATATTTCCATTTGCCTCTCGTAGAAATTCAAGTAAGTCTTCCCAGCCATACTCGGCACAGCTCAGAGTGAGGAACCATGTCGGAGTTCCTAAGTTCCTCAACATACATTTTAAATCACCATGACGACGGTACCAGTACTCATTAGTACCACGCTGACACGCCATGAGATTAATTAAGTGAGAATCCAAAATACTGTCTTGGACATTGACTTTATGCATAAAGTCACTTGCCGAGATGTTTCGCATCTGTATACCACTTTTTAAGATGTGGTTCACTGCATATGACAGTCCAGACAGATCGCTTTCAAACAGGAGATGAAACAAATAGGGAATGCATTGACGAAACCTAGCATCTTCTGCATACAATCGTAAAGTCCGGTATTCAGACGCAGGAATTTGACGAAGTCGCTCATCATATCTTCCTCCTTGACCTGTGGGAAATAGCTGTGGGAAACACCGAGCTTCCAAACTTTCCTCCCAAACACTAATGGGACTCCCTTTGGCTTGTTTCATTTGAAACAACTCAATAGCATTCCCCATGACTTCCTTGGAATGCAAAGGATGAACACTATAATGTTCATATATTTCTTCACTATTAGACACCTCTACTTTCTCAATTTGGCCAGCACACAAAACGCTATCCTCTTCATCACTTACTTCCTCTTCTGCAACATATACATTCTTATAGTACTTATTATTTTTCTTCAAATACAAAGTTGCATTTTTCACTTTCCTAACATCCACTAAATCTTGCCATATTTTCTTATTCTTTGTCGGAACCCCATTAACCAAGATAACCAGAGGTTCCTCTTCCACTTTCTCAACTCCAATTGTGTTAATGTTTTTGTTCAAATCTAGAGGCAAATAAACAACTCTTCCCTTTAATCCTCTCTGTAAATCTGCTGGAGGCAACTTCCCTGTCTTTGGCTCCATTCTTACAATAGCCTGAAAGGGATGGATACTTTGAATCAAAATAGATTCATAAGTATTTAAATCCTTCAATTCTGAAGGTATCTCAACCAATTCCAGATTATTATGAACTGCCCTAGCAGGCATCTGGTTTTGATTTAATTTATTACAACAATAAGTACACACACGTTGATCCACTCCCAAATCAAAACAATTTTCTACCATCAAGTATGTGGCAAAATCCTTCCATTCACTATTATTTTCCCTTTCAGTTTTTGCATATAAATCCACTAACTTAGTCTGATTCTTATAATAAGTGCGTCGACAACATACACAAGTGAAATTAGGCCTCTCACTTGATTTCATCTGAAACGTGGCAATTTCCTTCTGAAAATTATCTGAACTAGAAACCTGTATATTATCTTCAACATAACCCTCTACTTCTGGGTCAATTTGAACATTCTCATCTCTACTACCAAAGTAACAAAAGTCAATTTCTTCACAAATATTCTTCACATCTATTTCAGAACCATGCAAAAGAGCAGCACATAATTGTTTAAGCATAATTGCTGGACTCTTAGCATAATACAACATTCTCACTAATTTTCTCACTTTATTATGATGCACTGCTAGCATCCTGAAATGATGAAAAACACTCTGGCATACTCTCCTGGAAAGACAAGCCAGTGAATGACCACGCAAACCTGTCATTTGTCTCACTCTGCAAGGATCTAAATCTTGCAACAACTTCATTTTCTGCTTCAAACTTTTCTTATTAAATGTCCGTATAAAATCACAAAGCAAATTGATGGAAACCTGTCGCACACTGCAAATAGAACTACACTTCCAAATGTACACAGGACCCTTAGGACGTCTTCCTAAAACCTCATCACTTAGCGCCTCTTCTGTCTCTGTTGTCACAAGTTGTTCTTTTTCAACTGGACAACCATCCTTCACTTCATAAGCTCGACCACTGGTGTCAACTGCAAACACCAAATCATTATCCTGAAAATAACTCTCCTCATTAAAAAATGCCTCACAACTAGAACTATGCATCCATTCTCCGGAAAAAACTTCACAAAAGTTAGTACGATTTACTACTCTCTACCATCTACTTTTAGTTTTGAAATCAGAAATTACCTTGCTTAGTTTCCTAATTCTATTGATTACCAAAATAAACAACTTTCGCTTAATTTCAAAAGCATGATCAATAATTTTCTCTACATTTTTCTTCTTCTTATAAAATGCCGCTTTCTGTTGGCCTTTTTTTTAATATTTTTCAATAAATTAACTATTATCCTATTACGGAACATTCGATGTCGAATGTCCCTAAACTGTTGTTTCCTTCTACTATCATGCACAGAGTTATCTCTTCCTCTACCAGTAACATTTTTGATGGGTCTCTCCTTTCCATTTAAATTGCTTTTCTTTTTGAGGACTGAAACATTTTTTGGAGAAATACTTTTTTTATGACAAATATGTCTTAAGAATGATTTCGTGCTCTTACCCGGACCTTTCTTGGTGTTTTGACAAGTATTTGGGGAAGAGGACTGCTGCAATAAAACATCATCCTGCTGTCTTTGACGTTTTCTCGCCTTTTTAATTCTATTTTTTGTAGGCATTTTCCAAACTATGAAAGAATCTGCAGTTGAATCTGTGGAAAAATGTATTAAAAAATGTTATTAACCACTATTACCAAACAGTAAATGAATAACAGTCATCTAAAACTTAATGCCCTACTAATTATTTAACATAGCAAATCTTTTGCACCAGCACTGCATCACAAAAATGACACTCAATGGTACAAAACAGGCATAGAACAATCATAAATCTCTCCCTAATATTTTAAATGATTAATTCAGGATGACGATAAGATGTAGCTTATCTAAAGGTTTGTTTAGGCCCAGATAAACATTGCTATTAGCAAGGTTTATCACAAATGCGATAAAAAACGGCCGCAATGCATGAATATCGCTGAAAAGTCAGCGATATTCATGCATTATCCAGCAAATGCTCTTAGCCATGTTATCCACCTTCCATTGAATAACATGGCTAAGAACTGCTCGCAAATGCAAAAAAAAACGGCCACAATGCAAGAATATCGCTGAAAAGTCAGCGATATTCATGCATTTTCCAGCAAATGCTCTTAGCCATGTTATCCACCTTCCATTGGATAACATGGCTAAGAACTGCTCGCAAATGCAAAAAAAAAATGGGCGCAATGCATGAATATCGCTGAACAGTCAGCGATATTCATGCATTTTCCAGCAAATGCTCTTAGCCATGTTATCCACCTTCCATTGGATAACATGGCTAAGAACTGCTCGCAAATGCAAAAAAAAACGGCCGCAATGCATGAATATCGCTGAACAGTCAGCGATATTCATGCATTTTCCAGCAAATGCTCTTAGCCATGTTATCCACTTCCCATTAAATAACATGGCTATGAACTGCTCAGGGCCCCATGAGGAACCCTATCCATTTTAAAAGGAAAACATAACATCAAAGACACTCAAATGCCTTATAAATATGGCCCAAAACAACCTATGAAGCTCTAACAATACATATCCAGAAATGTAATTGATTTCAAAATTCGTTTTTAAACACAGCATATAAATCAATTGTATACCTGCATTCATGAAGAAATGACTGAAAATGTCCTTGAGACACATGAAAGTGTTTTCTGGAATGCCCTAGCACCATTTTTGGGACACTATTAACATGGCTAGGTAACTCCCATAATCAAAATCTAAATTTGCCCAGAGCAATTGGGAGCGTATTTACAAGACACTTGCCCCATGAAGAACACTTTCCATTTAAAAAGGTAAACCACAATGCAAGAATATCGCTGAAAAGTCAGCGATATTCATGCATTTTCCAGCAAATGCTCTTAGCCATGTTATCCACCTTCCATTGGATAACATGGCTAAGAACTGCTTGCAAATGCAAAAAAAAACGGCCGCAATGCATGAATATCGCTGAACAGTCAGCGATATTCAAGCATTTTCCAGCAAATGCTCTTAGCCATGTTATCCACCTTCCATTGGATAACATGGCTAAGAACTGCTCGCAAATGCAAAAAAAAACGGCCGCAATGCATGAATATCGCTGAACAGTCAGCGATATTCATGCATTTTCCAGCAAATGCTCTTAGCCATGTTATCCACTTCCCATTAAATAACATGGCTATGAACTGCTCAGGGCCCCATGAGGAACCCTATCCATTTTAAAAGGAAAACATAACATCAAAGACACTCAAATGCCTTATAAATATGGCCCAAAACAACCTATGAAGCTCTAACAGTACATATCCAGAAATGTAATTGATTTCAAAATTCGTTTTTAAACACAGCATATAAATTAATTGTATACCTGCATTCATGAAGAAATGACTGAAAATGTCCTTCAGACACATGAAAGTGTTTTCTGGAATGCCCTAGCACCATTTTTGGGACACTATTAACATGGCTAGGTAACTCCCATAATCAAAATCTAAATTTGCCAAGCGCAAGTGGGAGCGTATTTACAAGACACTTGCCCCATGAAGAACACTTTCCATTTAAAAAGGTAAACATAACATCAAAGACACTAAAATGCATTCTAAATATGACCCCAAACAACCTATGAAGCTCTAACAGTACATATCCAGAAATGTAATTGATTTCAAAATTCGTTTTTAAACACAGCATATAAATCAATTGTATACCTGTTTTCAAGAGGAAAGGAGTGAAAATGTCCTAGAGACACAGGAAAGCGTTTTCTTGAATGCCCTACCACCATTGTTTGGACATTATTAACATGGCTATGTAACTCCCATAATCAAAATCTAAATTTGCAAAGCACAAGTGGCAGCGTATTTACAAGAAATTTGCACCATGAAGAACGTAAAATAGCATAATAGACACTCAAATGCCTTATAAATATGACCCAAAACAACCTATGAAGCTCTAGCAGTACATATCCAGAAATGTAATTGATTTCTAAATTCGTTTTTAAAAACAACATATCTGTTTCAGCTTACATAACAGACCATGGAATGGGCTCCATGTACCACAATAACTTGTGTTACTGCATGCCAGAATGCTACACCGAATATGCAATTACAATTTCTCAAAGTAACAAAATCTATTTCTATATCACTACAGACAAAGCCACAGTTTAAAAACACAGCTTTCTTCATCATTTTCTCCTTAATTCATACTATTCTCTCTCTAAAATGAATAAATATTTTCTCACCTTAGCAAATACTTTTTAAGTTTTGAAAACAGTCTCAGAAATACACCAAATTGTCTTCAGCAGAAGAAAAACGATGCACTCCAGAGGCTGCAGCTATTGAAAGCACAGAAAAACAGATATTCATTTCACATATCTCTCATATTAGCCAATCATAACTCTTCCCTCACTTTTTTCAAATCAAAACCCTTCCCCCCTCTGCCCTCTCTGCCTTTTTTCCATAGCAACCACCTCCTGGAAGACCTCTCATGTTTGCAAATTCACACAACAATGTTTCAATTGAACTCTGAACTCTCAGTGCACCTGCGTATCCAGTGCAATCTTTCATTAAATGTTTCTTCCTTGACCATTCAAATTACATCTTTCAAAGAACACATCCATGCACCCTAACTTTCTGTTTTCAGAAATGGAAATGCACCAATCACTGCTAATGATTCATTAGCATTGGAAATCCACAGTTTTTTTTCTTTACAAACTCCTACTGTTTCAACTGCCCTTTCATTACCACACTTCATCTGACTGCAGAACAACCTTCTCCCACCATGTTTAAGGTCTGGATTGTTGGACATAGTTACATCCACTGGGCTCAAAGGTATGCTGAGAACAGAAATTTACACAACCTCAATTTACAGGATGTGGAAATTAAGTGGTTGGGCCAAAGAGGATTAAAATGTCACCAATTGATACCATTGGTGAAAACCTTTATGCATTTGCCAAAACCTGACCTGTTAATAGTGCACTGTGGAGGTAATGATTTGGGCACTTTGACAGGGGTAGGTCTGGAAATGCTTTTAAAGGACACCTTGGAGCAATTAATGGCACTTTTTCCTCAAACTGCTTTGGTATATTCCAATATATGCCAAAGACAGAAATGGAGGTGGTCCAACCAATTTTCTCCACAAATTGAGAAAGCGAGGAAGCATGTAAACAAATCTGTTTCAGCTTTCATGAGAGACCATGGAATGGGCTCTCTGTACAACAATAACTTGCGTTACTACATGCAAGATATCTACAGAGGAGATGGAGTTCACTTCTCAGATGAGGGCAACAGAATTTTCATTCTGAATTTAAGACTGTGCATTGGTACCTACTTATAAGTACCTAAATGTACCATAAACCCAAAAGCTCTTCTCAGAGCTACCCTTCATCTGATCACACACTTTTATTATTTTTTTTCTAACTTTTTTCTGTAATTTTCAACAAACTACGCTCAAAGAGCGCTATCCGGTACGCGAACTGGAAGCTAACCGCGCAAAATTTCAAAAAAAAAGTTTTTTCTTCGCACATATAGTCCTCCTCAGCCACCCTCAGAAAACGTAGGGGGGCAAACTACTTGTACCATGCCCCCTTCTACCCATTCAGAACATTATTTACCCTCCATTTTATACCTTGATTCGACCGAAACACAAAATGGTGGACTCCCGTTACGCTCCTAGTTCGCGGACCGGACCGCTTTCCGGGAAGCGGTCCAAAAAAAAGGTGGGAAAGTAATTTATAGAAAAACGACTGGAGACACTCTCACCAAATATAAATTAGCTCATACTACATAACAATCCCTTTCATTCTCACAAATTTGATTGAAATTTAATTTAGCCATTTAGCCTGTAGACCTCTCCAAGTACCGTGAGGTAAATTACTTCACAAAACACATCTGAAGTGTTGGAATTGACAACCAATGAAAATGTTACTTTCATTTTCTACTTTTATTACCTGACATTTGATTGGTTATATACTTGAATATATATAAAGGAAGAGAAGGAAACACAGCCATTTTGACTGCTACTTCTTGTTGTACATTACAATTGAATTATCACTAAACTCTTCAACTTGTTTGTAAAGGTAAGTTGTTATTTTTAAAACTGAAGTATATTGTACACTATAACTTAATATAGTAGACTTTTTCTGCTAGATATACACTATCCCTCTGTACTAGTAATGTATTTAGATAGACTTCTCTGTTATAGTTATGAATGGAGTTAGACTTGTCTTGGTTAAATCACATACACTTTTTTATAGTCCTATTTCCACTCTGATACTACACACTGCCAAAAGATAAATTCACTGATAAAAAATGACTATCTAAAATTAATCCCAACAGTGCCCTATCTCTACTAATATATATTGTTTTAATCCAAATTTCAGGCAAAATGGAAGGCGAAAACCAAGTTTCTTTTGAAATGGACCTGCAAGAGAGCAGCCAGGAATTGATTGAACAAATTGACATGGAATTTATGGATCAAAGCATGGATAATGAACTGCTGCAATGTGTCCAAGCAGTAGATGCCCTCCTTGCAAATGAGGACATTTTACAACCTCACAGCTTGCAAACAATATTTCAAGAAAATAATGACATTTCAGACACTGAAATGTTAGAAAGTTTAATAAATTATGAAAAACAATAAAAATTAAAAAAAAGAAATAAAAAAAAAGAAAACAAACAAAAAAAAAAACAACAAACAAAACAACAAACAATTAACATTTAGTCTTTGAAAAGTATATCATTCTATTATCCTTAAAGTACGCTGCCTAGAACGCTTTCCGGTTCGCGTACTAGGCGCTCATCGCGAAAAAAAAAAAAAGAAATTTTTTTTTTGAACCCTGCTGGGCCCTTTTAAAACCTCCACATAAAACCTAGGGGGTCAGGGAGGATCTACTATGCCCCCTTATGGAAATTACCCCCTTTGTTTTGGCCTCCTCTTATCTCTCGATCCTACCGAGAGACAAGATGGCGGCCGCACCGGACTGTTTAGAATGTTGACAGACACCGAAGAGCCAATCAGCTTTCCGTGCGCAAAGTTCCGTTACGCGAAAAGTACGCGAACCAGATCGCTGCCCGGAGCGCTGTTACAGATATATATCTTGATTTAAACGTTAATTTCTCAAAATCCACTGGAGCACATATATTGAGACCTAGCAAAGGCACATCGGCCTAACAGTCCCTACAATTTTGCCAAGTTTCGTGCAAATCCATTCAGCCGTTCGAGCTAAAAGTGAGTCCAACCGCCCTATGGAAAACTCAATGTTAAAAACGCGTTTTGGGACCCCCCTTTTTTCTCAACCCCCCCTTGACGACCCCCCCCAAATTTCCTGGAGCTGCTCAGAAACAAAATGTGCCATTTTCCTGAAAATTTCAACCGATTCCGCCCACAAACGCCAAAGTTATTAGACATAGAATTTTCAGAAATCCCATAGGGAAAAAATCCTAACTATATATACCTACTGGCGACCGCCAGTAGGTAATATATATATATATATATATATATATATATATATATTACCTACTGGCGGTCGCCAGTAGGTAGTTATAGTTAGGATAATTTTCAATGTTAAATCTCAACATTCTATTTTGAATAACTTTGGCGCCGGTTGACGAATCTGCCTGAAATTTTCAGGAAAATGGTCTCATGGCGGTCCGGTCCTTCCCTGAAAGTTTGGGGGGGATTCGTCAAGCGGGGGCCGAGATAAAAGGGGGGTCCCAAAACGCGTTTTCCCCATGTTAATTTCCATAGGGCGGTCGATTTCACTTTTAGCTCGAACGGCTGAATGGATTTCCACCAAACTTGGCAAAATTGTAGGGACTGGTAGCCCGATGTGCCTTTGCTATGTCTCAAGATATGTGCTTCAGTGGATTTTGAGAAATTAACGTTCAAAAAAATATATATATCTATAGGCGCTCTCCGGTGCGCGCACCGGTGAGCGCTCCCGGCGCGACACGCGACTTGCGCGCAGAAAGCTGATTGGCTCTCAGTTGTCTGTAAACATTCTAAACAGTCCGGAGCGGCCGCCATCTTGTCTATCGGTAAAATCTAGTCATAAGAGGTGGCAAAAACAAAGGGTGGAATTGACCATAAGGGGGCAGGGTAGACCCCCCCTGACCCCCTAGGTTTGATATGGGGGCCATTAAAGGGCCCCGCGGGGCCTCAAATTTTTTTTTTTTTTTTTTCGATTTTCGCGGGGGAAGCGCCTGGTGCGCGCACCGGGGAGCGTATCGAGGAGGGTACTATGGAAAAATAATCACTTCAAAAATTGTATGTTTATGAATTGTTTTTTTTTTTATTTTTTTATTTTATGTAAGTACCTACATGTAGGTACTAATGAAGAGACTTAAATTTAATGTTCACCATCTTCTTTGTAGACATCTTGCATGTTGTTATTGTATTTTTTGTGGTATATGGAATTCATAATATAGTCTGTCTGGAAAGGAGAAACAGATCTTTTAAGCACTCCCTGAGAATTTCTAGGGGATCATGAGTAGTCTATCCTGTTCACTTATGAAAATGAGGTGTAAAATATTCATATGAGATAATATAGTGGGAGAAAGGTAGTAACTATGAGTAAACTTACTATGTAACAGAAAAATAGTTGAACAGTATACTATAAGTCTCACTTTATATTTTAAACATTTTTGGTAATACTTCATGAATTACATATAAAAAAGAATATTGTCTGAAACAATTGAAATTATTAAAGATAAATTTATTCCTCTGATTCTTTTTCATAATTTAATAAAATTTCTAACATAATATTGTCCGGAATTTCCTCATAATTATATGTACATGATTCAATTTCTTCCAAACATTCTATAAACTGTTCATCCAAAGAGTCATCCATGAAATCAACTTCTTTTTTTTCATCTTCTGGTTTTTCCACCTTTACTTTGATAGAAGTATCATTTGCCTTATTTTCTCCTTCCATTTTCTTTCTGAAAATTGCATATAAATTAACTATATTAGTAGAGCTAGTATACCAGAGAAGCCTAACTCAATCCATAACTATTACAGAGAAGTCTATCTCTATCTCTAACTATTAAAGAGGGATAGCATATCACTAACAGAATATTTTTTAAGAAATAAACTTAACGTGTACAATATACTTCCATAATTAGAAGTTACCTTAGAGAAATTAGTTGAAGTTGTCAGTGAAATTTGTTTTCAAGTGTACTTCAGGAAGCAGTAGTCAAAATGGCTGTGTTTCCCTCTCTTCTTTTATATATATTGTTGTACTTAACCAATCAAACGTCAGGAAATAATCGTAGAAAATGAGAGATACTTTTTAATTGGTTGTAAATTCTAACATTACAAGTGTGTTTTTGTCATGTAATTTACCTCAGGATATTTAGACAGGCCTGTAGCCTAAATGTCTCAATGGAATTTCACCAAATTTGGGCAAATGGTAGGGACTGCTATGTAGTAGGGCGTATTCTATATTTGATGAAAGTGTCTCCATTGGGTTTTCCGTAAATTACTTTCCCACCTTTTTTTAACGAGCGCTTAGGGGTGCGCGCTCCTTTACGCGCACTGGCAGCGTTACGGGAGTCCTCCATTTTGTGTTTCGGAACAATCGAGACACAAGATGGAGGGTAAACAATGTTCGGAATGGATAGAAGGGGGAACTGTAGAGACTTCTTGACCCTCTAGGTTTTCTGAGGGGGGCTTAGGAGGCTCATAAACGTAAAAAAAAAAAAAAAAATTCTTTAATTTTTCGCGGGGGTAGCGCCTGGTGCGCGCACCTTTAAGCGTACCCGAAAGCGTACTTTGGTGAAAAATAGTGAAAAAAGTTAGAAAAAAATAAACGCTTTGAATGATCAGAGTTAGGGTAGCTCTGAAAAGAGCTTTTGGGTTCTGTGGTTGATTTAGGTACCTACAAGTAGGTTCCAATACACATTCTTAAATTCAGGAGGAATATTCTATTCCCCTCATCTGAGAAGTGCACTCCATCTCCTCTGTAGATGTCTTGCATGTTGTAACGCAAGTTATTATTGTATAATGAACCCATTCCATAGTCTCTCATGTAAGCAGAAACAGATTTATTTACATGTTTCCGTGCTTTCTCAAATTGTGGACCAAATTGGTTGGACCAGTTCCATTTCTGTCTTTGGCATATATTGGAATATACCAAGGCAGTGTGGGGAAAAAGTATCATCAATTGATGAAAGGTGTCCTTTAATAGCATTTCCAGACCTACCCCAGTTAATGTGCCTAGATCGTTTCCACCACAGTGCACAATTATAAGGTCAGGTTCTGGCAGATGCAAAAAGGTTTTCACCAATGGTATCAATTGGTGACATTTTAATCCTCTGTGGCCAATCCACTTGATTTCCACATTTGATAAATCAAGGTTATGAAAATTTCTGCTAGCTGCATACCTTTGAGCCCAGTGGATGTAGCTATGTCCAATAACCCAAACAGAGTACATGATGTGAGAAGGTTCTGGTCCAGTCAGATGAAGTGTGGGAATGAAATGGCAGTTGGAACAGTAGGAGTTCACAAAAAAATAATTGTGGAGTTTCTGTGCTCTTGAATCACTAGCAATGATTGGTGGATTCAGATAGTTGAAAACTGAAAGTTAGGGTGTATGGTTATGTTGTGTGAAAGAAGCAATTTGAATGGTTTAAAAAAAGTCACCAAAAGCAAAAATACCCTGTATAGGCTGCTGTATTGACAGGTCAAACATCCTTGCTGAGTTAATTTGCAACATTGTAAGATAAACTTTTGAACCTTACAGTTCAGTTAGGAGGGAGTTGCTATGGTAACAGATAGAAAGGTTTGAGAGGGGGATGGGTGTTGGTTTGAAAATAGTGAGGGAAGAGTTTTCATTGGTTGAATTAAGGCATATGTGTACAAAGATAGAGATTTTCTATGCCAGTCTTGGTTTCAGTGTATTGAGAGCACACCTTCTCCTCTGCTAAAGAAAAATTGGTGTGTGTGTCTGACACTGTTTTCAATCTCCAAAAGCATTTCTAAAGGTAAGTAATGATTCATTTAATTTAGATAGAGATTTATTTTCTCTATGGAGAATATTTGGAAGCAGATAGTTATGTTTTAGAAGTGAAATTGTATGTTAGTATATAAGTCCTGCGCAGTGTTTTTTACATGTTATTTAAAAATCGATTTTGGGTGCAAATGAATGGTATTTTTATTTGGCCTTTTTTATGATTGCCATGTGCAGTTGATGCATGACTTTAAACATGGGTAATAAGTGATGCACTGGTGGCGCCAGGCTTTTATAAATGAGGCCCTGACTTTGTTTGATGATATTGAGTGGTTGTAGTTAGGTTCTGTGCAGTGTTTCTTACATGTTATTGAAAAATCGATTTTTGGGTGCAATTGATTGGTATATGTATTTGGCCCTTATTTATGAATGCCATGTGCAGCTGATGCATGACTTTAAACATGGGTAATAAGTGACGCACTGGTGGCGCAAGGCTTTCATAAATAAGGCCCTGACTTTGTTTGATGATATTGAGTGGTTGTACTTAGGTTCTGTGCAGTGTTCCTTACATGTTATTCAAAAATCGATTTTTGGGTGCAATTGATTGGTATATGTATTTGGCCCTTATTTATGATTGCCATGTGAAACTGATGCATGATTTTAAACATGGGTAATAAGTGACGCACTGGTGGCGCAAGGCTTTCATAAATAAGGCCCTGACTTTGTTTGATGATATTGATTGGTTGTACTTAGGTTCTGCGCCGTGTTTCTTACATGTTATTGAAAAATCGATTTTTGGGTGCAATTGATTAGTATATGTATTTTGCCCTAATTTATGATTGCCATGTGCAACTGATGCATGACTTTAAACATGGGTAATAAGTGACGCACTGGTGGCGCAAGGCTTTCATAAATAAGGCCTGACTTTGTTTGATGATATTGAGTGGTTGTACTTAGGTTCTGTGCAGTGTTCCTTACATGTTATTCAAAAATCGATTTTTGGGTGCAATTGATTGGTATATGTATTTGGCCCTTATTTATGATTGCCATGTGCAGCTGATGCATGACTTTAAACATGGGTAATAAGTGACGCACTGGTGGCGCAAGGCTTTCATAAATAAGGCTCTGACTTTGTTTGATGATATTGATTGGTTGTACATAGGTTCTGTGCAGTGTTCCTTACATGTTATTCAAAAATCGATTTTTGGGTGCAATTGATTGGTATATGTATTTGGCCCTTATTTATGATTGCCATGTGCAACTGATGCATGACTTTAAACATGGGTAATAAGTGACGCACTGGTGGCGCAAGGCTTTCATAAATAAGGCCTGACTTTGTTTGATGATATTGAGTGGTTGTACTTAGGTTCTGTGCAGTGTTCCTTACATGTTATTCAAAAATCGATTTTTGGGTGCAATTGATTGGTATATGTATTTGGCCCTTATTTATGATTGCCATGTGAAACTGATGCATGATTTTAAACATGGGTAATAAGTGACGCACTGGTGGCGCAAGGCTTTCATAAATAAGGCCCTGACTTTGTTTGATGATATTGAGTGGTTGTACTTAGGTTTTGCGCAGTGTTTCTTACATGTTATTCAAAAATCGATTTTTGGGTGCAATTGATTGGTATATGTATTTGGCCCTTATTTATGATTGCCATGTGCAACTGATGCATGACTTTAAACATGGGTAATAAGTGACGCACTGGTGGCGCAAGGCTTTCATAAATAAGGCCTGACTTTGTTTGATGATATTGAGTGGTTGTACTTAGGTTCTGTGCAGTGTTCCTTACATGTTATTCAAAAATCGATTTTTGGGTGCAATTGATTGGTATATGTATTTTGCCCTAATTTATGATTGCCATGTGCAGCTGATGCATGACTTTAAACATGGGTAATACGTGACGCACTGGTGGCGCAAGGCTTTCATAAATAAGGCCTGACTTTGTTTGATGATATTGAGTGGTTGTACTTAGGTTCTGTGCAGTGTTCCTTACATGTTATTCAAAAATCGATTTTTGGGTGCAATTGATTGGTATATGTATTTGGCCCTTATTTATGATTGCCATGTGCAACTGATGCATGACTTTAAACATGGGTAATAAGTGACGCACTGGTGGCGCAAGGCTTTCATAAATAAGGCCTGACTTTGTTTGATGATATTGAGTGGTTGTACTTAGGTTCTGTGCAGTGTTCCTTACATGTTATTCAAAAATCGATTTTTGGGTGCAATTGATTGGTATATGTATTTGGCCCTTATTTATGATTGCCATGTGCAGCTGATGCATGACTTTAAACATGGGTAATAAGTGACGCACTGGTGGCGCAAGGCTTTCATAAATAAGGCTCTGACTTTGTTTGATGATATTGATTGGTTGTACATAGGTTCTGCACAGTGTTTCTTACATGTTATTCAAAAATCGATTTTTGGGTGCAATTGATTGGTATATGTATTTGGCCCTTATTTATGATTGCCATGTGCAGCTGATGCATGACTTTAAACATGGGTAATAAGTGACGCACTGGTGGCGCAAGGCTTTCATAAATAAGGCCTGACTTTGTTTGATGATATTGAGTGGTTGTACTTAGGTTCTGTGCAGTGTTCCTTACATGTTATTCAAAAATCGATTTTTGGGTGCAATTGATTGGTATATGTATTTGGCCCTTATTTATGATTGCCATGTGAAACTGATGCATGATTTTAAACATGGGTAATAAGTGACGCACTGGTGGCGCAAGGCTTTCATAAATAAGGCCCTGACTTTGTTTGATGATATTGATTGGTTGTACTTAGGTTCTGCGCCGTGTTTCTTACATGTTATTGAAAAATCGATTTTTGGGTGCAATTGATTGGTATATGTATTTTGCCCTAATTTATGATTGCCATGTGCAACTGATGCATGACTTTAAACATGGGTAATAAGTGACGCACTGGTGGCGCAAGGCTTTCATAAATAAGGCCCTGACTTTGTTTGATGATATTGAGTGGTTGTACTTAGGTTCAGCGCCGTGTTTCTTACATGTTATTGAAAAATCGATTTTTGGGTGCAATTGATTGGTATATGTATTTGGCCCTTATTTATGATTGCCATGTGCAACTGATGCATGATTTTAAACATGGGTAATAAGTGACCCACTGGTGGCGCAAGGCTTTCATAAATAAGGCCCTGACTTTGTTTGATGATATTGAGTGGTTGTACTTAGGTTCTGCGCCGTGTTTCTTACATGTTATTGAAAAATCGATTTTTGGGTGCAATTGATTGGTATATGTATTTGGCCCTTATTTATGATTGCCATGTGCAGCTGATGCATGACTTTAAACATGGGTAATAAGTGACGCACTGGTGGCGCAAGGCTTTCATAAATAAGGCCCTGACTTTGTTTGATGATATTGATTGGTTGTACATAGGTTCTGCGCCGTGTTTCTTACATGTTATTGAAAAATCGATTTTTGGGTGCAATTGATTGGTATATGTATTTGGCCCTTATTTATGATTGCCATGTGCAACTGATGCATGACTTTAAACATGGGTAATAAGTGACACACTGGTGGCGCAAGGCTTTCATAAATAAGGCCCTGACTTTGTTTGATGATATTGATTGGTTGTACATAGGTTCTGCACAGTGTTTCTTACATGTTATTCAAAAATCGATTTTTGGGTGCAATTGATTGGTATATGTATTTGGCCCTTATTTATGATTGCCATGTGCAGCCGATGCAAAACTTTAAACATGGGTAATAAGTGACGCACTGGTGGCGCAAGGCCTTTATAAATCAGACCCTGACTTTGTTTGATGATATTGAGTGGTTGTACTTAGGTTTTGCGCAGTGTTTCTTACATGTTATTGAAAAATCGATTTTTGGGTGCAATTGATTGGTATTTGCATTTGGCCCTTATTTATGAATGCCATGTGCAGCTGATGCTTGACTTTAAACATGGGTAATAAGTGACGCACTGGTGGCGCAAGGCCTTTAAAAATAAAGCCATGTGTTGCTATTGTATAAACTTAAATATGTTGCAATTTATTGTTTATATTGTTTGCTTTTTAACATTACTTTGTTGTTTGCTAATAGTGGTCTTTCATGTGTTTTTTTAACAGAACAACAGATTCAAATCAACTTCTGAAAAGGAAGCAAAAATGCCTTCAAGGCAAAGAAATATCAAAAATACCATACGGAAAAGGAGAACATCAACAACAGAGTTTATGGAATCCTCTTCAACAACTACTTCAAAAAACACCAGAAAAGCTTCTGGTAAGCCAATTAAGTCTTTTCTTCGCAACATATGTCGTAGGAAAAAAAATGAAATTGCTAATGTGAATATACAGAAAAAGTCAACAAATCTAAAAAGGAAAGAGAAGCCCACAAAAAATGTTTCCATTGGACCAGGAGAGAAGAGAATGGTTAGCAATAGAAGGGTAAATGTTTTTAGGGACATTCGTAGGCGAATGTTTCGCAATAGGGTAGTTTTAAATTTGCTAAAAAATGAAAAGAAAAGTAAACTAAAAGCTGCTTTTTACAAGAAAAAGAAAAGTGTAGAAAAGATTGTTGATCAGGCTTTTGAAGTTAAGAAAAAATTATTTATTTTAATAATCAATAGAATTAGGATACTTAATAAGGCAATGGATGTTTTCAAATCGAACAGTAGATGGAAAAGAATTATTAATCGGAGTAATTTTTGTGAAGTATTTTCTGGTGAATGGATGCATAGTTCAAGTTCTGAGCCTTTTTTTAATGAGGAGAGTTACTTTCAGGAAAATGATTTGGTGCATGCAGTTGACACCAGTGGTCGTGCATATGAGGTGAAAGATAGTTGTGTGATGGAAAAAGAGAAACTTGTATCTAGAGATGCAGAAGAGGTCTTAGCTGATGAAGTTTTAGGGAGACGTACTAAGGGTCCAGTGTACACATGGAAATGCAGTAGTATTTGTAGTGTGCGACAGGAATCAATTGATTTGCTTCGAAATTTCTTACGTACATATAGTAAAAAAAGTCTCAAACAAAAAATGAAGATCCTGCAAGAGTTAGATCCTTGCAGAGTGAGAGAAAGCACAGGTTTGCAAGGGCATTCACTAGCATGTCTTTCTAGAAAAGTTTGTCGGAGTGTTTTTCATCATTTTAGGATGTTAGCAGTGCATCATAATAACGTAAGGAAATTAGTGAGGAAGTTGTATTATGCAAAAAGTCCTGCACTTAAGCTTAAACAGTTAAATAGTGCTCTTTTGCATGGATCTGAAGTGGATGTGAAGACTATTTGTGAAGAAATTGAGTTTTGTTATTTTGGGAACAAAGAGGACAGTGTAGAAATAGATATAGTAATGGATGGTAATGCAGAAGATAATGGACAAATTTCAAGTATTGAAAAGTTTGATGAGGAAATTATCAAGTTTAAGGTGAAATCAAGTGAGAGGCCTAATGTAACTTGTGTGTGTTGTCGACGGACTCATTATAAAATTCAGACTAGGTTAGTTGATTTATATGCAAAAAGTGAATTGGAAAATAATAGTGAATGGGAGGATTTTGTAAGTTATTTGTTGGTGGAGAATTCTTTTGATTTGAGTTTGGATCAGCGTATTTGCACTTATTGTTTGAAAAAATTAAATGAAAATAGAATGCCTGCAAGAGCAGTTTATAATAATCTTCAGTTGATAGATATTCCTTCTGAATTGATGGATCTAAATACTTATGAATCTATTTTGATTCAATGTGTCCATCCTTTTCAGGCTATTGTTCGCATGGAGCCTAAGACAGGGAAATTGCCTCCATCAGATTTACTGAGAGGATTAAAGGGAAGAGTTGTTTATTTGCCTCTAGATGTAAAGAAAAATATTAATACAATTGGTGTAGAAAGAGTAGAAGAAGATCCTTTAGTTATTCTAGTTAATGGGGTTCCAACAAAGAGTAAGAAAATTTGGCAAGATTTAGTGGATGTTAAAAAAGTCAAGAAGGCAACGTTGTATTTAGTTAAAAACAATGAGTACTACAAACATGTAAGTGTTGGAGTAGAGGAAACAGCTACAGAAGAAGATAGTGATTCTTCAGTTGGTCAAATTGAAAAAGTTGATGTGTCTAGAACTGAAGAAATATATGAACATTATACTGTTCATCCTTTGCATTCCAAAGAAGTAATGGGAAATGCAATTGACTTGTTTCAAATGAAGGCAGCAAAAGGAAGTCCCATTAGTGTATGGGAAGAAAGTTTGGAAGCTCGTTGTTTTCCACAATTATTTCCAACAGGTTGTGGTGGACGATATGATGATCGACCAGTTCTAATTCCTGCAGCTGAATACCGGACTCTAAGATTATATGCAGAAGATCCAAGGTTTCGTCAATGCATTCCATATTTATTTCATCTACTGTTTGAAAGTGATTTGTCTGGGCTTTCTTATGCAGTTAATCATATATTAAAAAGTGGACCTCATTTGCAAAATGTATGTGCAAGGGACTTTATGGAGAAAGTTAATCTGCAAGACAGTATTTTGGAATCTCAGCTAATCAATCTCATGGCATGTCAACGTGGAACCAACGAGTATTGGTTTCGTCGTCATGGAGAATTGAAATGTATGCTAAGAAACTTAGGAACTCCTACATGGTTCCTCACTCTTAGCTGTGCTGAGTATGCCTGGGACGATTTACTTCAATTTCTACGAGAGGCAAATGAAAACATACCAAATATAGAATTGAAAACACCAGGAGAACTGTGTTCTTTAGATCCAGTGAATGTTTGCAGATATTTTAATCATAGATTTGAAGCTATGATGTCTTTTATTACCAACAAAAAAAATCCTCCCCTTGGAGAGGTTTTGGATTTCTTTTGGAGGAAGGAATATCAAGCGAGAGGTGCTCCTCATATACATATGTTGTTGTGGATTAAAGATGCACCCAAATTTGGATCAGATTCAGATGAAACAGTGATGAGTTTCATTGAAGAGTATTCAACATGTGCTGTTCCAAAATCTACTGAAGAAAACAATTTAAGGCAACAAGTTTTACGTTTTCAATCTCATCGTTGTGGAAAGTACTGTCGTCGAAAATTTAAAAACAAGGAAAAGTACTACACGAAATGTCGTTTTGCATTTCCTCGACCAGTGATTTCTAAAGGAAGAGTAAATAATTTGATGTCATCTCTACGACATACTGTGACGAGAAAATCTCCCAAAAACACATATAATTTGAAAAGAAATGAAGAATCTAAGTACATCAACGATTACAACCCAGTGATTTTGTCCATGTGGAATGCTAACATGGATATTCAGTTCGTTGCTGACAACTCTATTGCTGTGGCTCGATATGTGACATCTTACATCACCAAAAAAGAAAAGACAGAACTGAAGGAAATGTGGGAGGACATTTCACATGAAAAGAGTCTAAGCAAGAAATTATACAGTTTCAGTCTGAAGATGTTGTCGCATCGAGAAATTGGAGCATATGAATGTTCTGATCGGTTATCATCAGCAAGTCTCTATGCCAAATCAAGAACAATCATTTGGGTGAGTCTTGGTCTTGCTGCAACACGAAACCGAGTTTTGAAATCTGTACAAGAAATTGAATATTTGGCGGAAAAAGAACCAAACAGTACAGATATTTTGAAGACAAATATGTTGGATACATACTATCCAAATAGAAGTACTCACCTTGAGAACACATGTTTGTATGAAGTTCTTCAAAACTACAGTTATAAGAGGAACATCACAGAAGATATCAATAATGGAAAATATGCACTCATTGGCTATGAAGGATGTCTAGTGAAGCAGAAAAAAGGCCATTTGATTAATCATCGAAAATTGAGTTGTGAAGTTCCAGACAAAAGAGAATTTTACTATTTAGCTCTTTTGCAACTCTTTAAGCCATGGCGTACAGAAGAGGAACTACTTGGAGATTTTCTCTGTTATGAAGACTCTTTTAATGCAACTAAGGATACCATAGAATGTCCTATTTTTCTAAATTATCTGCAAATGTTGAATGAAGAAATGGAGCAAGAAACCACAATTGCTGAAGAGATAGCTAGAAACAGTTCTCAAGATAGTCAGAGTTCTACTTCATTGAGCCAGGATCCACTAGGAGGACCAATTATCCAAAATGAAGCTGCCACTGCCATGGATGAGGTGGAAAGAGCTATGGAACAAGCTCAAGAGGATGGAGTTAACTTAGAAGATTTGGTAACGCAACTAAACATTGAGCAGAAAAAGATATATGATGAAGTCACAGAGCAGATTGAACATGGATTCAGACATGAGAAAAAAGAGTGCTCATGTATATTATTTGACCCTGTCCGACTGTATGTAAGTGGAGAAGCGGGGACAGGAAAAAGTTTTCTAATTAAAGCCGTTGCAAGTTATCTGCAGAAAAGGACTGATTCACCACTGTCTTGTGTTGTAACTGCTCCAACTGGTCTGGCAGCACATAACATTAAAGGGATTACTCTACATCGTTTATTGATGCTGCCAGTTGAACATGATAATAAATTGCATTACAACAAGCTATCTGGAGATGCGTGTTCTGAAGTTTCAAGAGTCTTGAAGAAAATGAAACTTCTTATCATAGATGAAGTAAGCATGGTCTCAAATCTAATGCTTGCTTTTGTGCATTTGAGAATGCAAGAAATTCTTAAAACAGACTATGATGTGTTATTTGGAGGAAAACACATTATTGTTTTTGGAGATCTATTGCAGTTGACTCCAGTAAAAGGACAACCAGTGTTTAAAATGCTCACGCATGAAGATACCAGGAAGTCCCTTGGAAGCATTGGAAATGTTAATATATGGCTAAATTTTAAATATGCTGAACTGCTTCAAAATATGCGACAGGCCAAGGATGAAGATTATAAAAATATTCTACAAGATGTAAGAATTGGAAAAATGACTGAGAAAGGGAAAAAAGCTTTGCATAGTCGATTAATTTCAAATTTGTATGCAAATGAAAACATTCTTCCAGAGAATATTTTTAAAAAAATGACTGAGAAGAAATCTGGGATATGTTTGATGCCAACTCTGCAAGAATGTTCCATCTTCAATCAAAAAATGTTAGACTTAGAAAATGAAGAGATTGTGAAACTGGAAGCAATAGATAAAATAGAGCATATGGGTGCAACAATTGTTTTGTCAGAAAATTTGAAAACTAAATTGCATTCATTGGAGAAAAGTATTTCAAAAACAGCTGGTTTTGAAAAGACTCTGAATGTGTGTTTAAATTGTCGTATCATTTTGAGAAGGAATTTAAATGTTGAAAGCGGTCTGGTAAATGGAGCAATGGGTTATGTTGTTGATTTTGTGAATTACAGAAATAGAGATGGAATTGAATTTTTAAAAATAAAATTTGATGGCATTGAACAAGTACAACAAATAAGTCGTTGTTCTGCTAGATTTTTACTTGTAAAAGACTTATATGTTCGCCGAAAACAGTTTCCTGTTTGTTTGGCGTATGCAGTGACAATTCATAAATCTCAAGGTTTAAGTGTAGATAGTGCATTGGTGAACATTGGAAGATCTGTGTTTAAAGAGGGTATGGCATATGTGGCATTATCTCGAGTCAGAACTTTATCAGGATTGTACTTGATTGCGTGTGATGAGACAAAGATTTCTGCCGATCTAGATTGTGTTAAAGAATACAATAGGTTAAGAAGAGAGTATGCTCCACATTTGCCTCAATATCCTCTGTTTGAAAAACGTGTGGTAGGCCGAAAAAGAAGAAATGAGGATAATTGTAGTGAGGTAGTTGCAAAAAGACAAAAAGTAGAGAAAACTGTAATTGAAAACAGGAAGAAAAAGAATTGTGGAGAAAATGTTGTTGGATTTCAGTTTGAAAACAGTTCTGGTGTCAACTGCTATGCTAATGTAGTGGTTAATGTTGTTTTTTTTCTTAAAAGTTTACAAGAACAGATTGTTGAAAATCGGGATCAAAGATTGTGTGGTTTATTGAATTCTGTGTTTCAGAAATGTAGCAGTGTTACAGCACAAATAGAAAGTGTAACAGAAATTCGAAATATTTTAGATTTGTGTTCTGGTCAAGATAAATTTTCACAGAACATTCAGCAGGATTGTCAGGAATTTTTAATGTATATGTTTGGTGTTTTGGAAGATGAAGGTGTAGATGTAGATAATCTTTTCAGTCTTTCTTATCAATGGCAGCATGACTGCCACAATTGTAGTTTATCAAGTACTACTACAATAGACACTGAAAGATTTATATATTTGACTTTACCAGACTGTAAATCAGTGTCTTTTAAAAATCTAGTTAAAGCAGCAGATCATAATATGGTGTGTACCCAATGTAACTGTACAATGCTGTCCACATTATTTATACAAAGGTATGGGCAGTATATTATTTTAGTTTTCCAACGATGTAGACCTGATGGAACTAAATTGACAACTTCTATCAAAAATTTTGTGGCTTCTCAGTTATCAATTTCTGGAAGGACCTTTACAACTGAAGCTATTATTTATCATGATGGATCTTCGACCACCTCAGGACATTATACATGCTACTTAAAATCTGAAAATGGATGGAGTTACTGCAATGATTCTCATTTAACTTATAAACAACGTTTGCCTTATGACTCTACAAATTCTTATCTAGTGTTTTTAAAACCAAAGTTTTAGTAAAGGGAATTGGCCTTTGAAGACGGGAATAGTTAATAAAAGTTAGTTAGTTAGTTAGTTAATCTAATATTTGAAATTATTTATCTCATGTAGATACTTTAAGTGGATCTCAAAGTAAAAAATACTGATATATCTGACACAAATTGGCCGTGAGGAAAATGTAAGATATGATGTTGTTAGAAGTTGATGAAATCGAAGTTATAGAGCACAGCAGACTTTTTTTCACCAAAAGGACCTTCACTATCTGCAATCTCATGTAGATACTTTAAGTGGATCTCAAAGTAAAAAATACTGATATATCTGACACAAATTGGCCGTGAGGAAAGTGTAACATATGATGTTGTTAGATCTTTTTTCATAGGAAGTCGATGAAATGGAAGTTATAGAGCACAGCAGACTTTTTTCCACCAAAAGGACCTTCACTATCTGCAATTTGGTCTCACGGAAAAGTAAGTGAATCAAAGATTAGTGTACTTATATGAGATGTATGTTTGAATGGGTTTTTTTAAACACAATCTTTTAGATTGTGTTTTTTTTTTCCCGCTGTTATATGATGAAGACTTTGATCTCACTAATTTAAGTGAAATTCAATATATTCTGAGAACAGCAAAAATAAATAATGTAACATATTGTAGAAGTTATTGTGTAGTTTGCATTGTGTAATTTATATTGTGTTCACATTGTCTTATACTCATTTTCTTTTTCACCCTTATTTACCTCTCTTTACTAATTTACACTCTTTTTTCATCGCTGTTTCTTTAGTGCACTTCATTCACAACTTCTTAATCTAATAGGAACTGTCTGCATTTCCTCTGTTCCTTCCACCACTTTTTATCTTTTTCATATTCTCACAGTACCACTGCTTTAGTTTCCTAACCCTCTCTTTCTTTTTCTCCTTTTTTTTTCTTTCGCATCCATTGTACTGTAGTTCACTTAGTTCTTCCTTTTGTCTTTCTGTGTACTTACTCTCTCACTCCTGTTTTATCCATCGTTCTATACTAACTTCATTCCTTTCATCCCTTCACTCTGTTACTTTACTTCACTCACTCTCAATCATCTTCTATTCCTCTTTTTTATTTATAGTTTCTCAATCAGACTTCTCTCCTTTTCACTCATTTTTCTTTTATTTTCTTATCTTTACTGATTTTGATTTGATATCTTACATTCTTTTAGTATCTTATTTACCTTTAGGAATTTGTTCTCTTTCTATTTCTTTTTCCTTTCTTTTTCTCTTTCTACATTACTTTCTTTCTGTTTTTGTATCCTTCACTATTGCATCATTTCTTAGTAAACTTTTGTAGATTTTTAAACCTCATGAACTGTTGTTTCTATTTTATTATATATTTTTAAGAAATTATAACGTGTTTTTTCTTTTATCTTTCATAGATACAAGTTTGCATTGATTATATGGTAAGTGTGTTTACAAAATCTTTTTTGTTATCACCTTTTGTTTTATTTTCACTATTTTTCTGTCACCCTACCGCACCCCTATTTCCTTACTTTGCTTCCCTCACTTATTCTTTTGTTCCATGTTTACTTCCGACCACATTCAATTTCTTTCAGTACTTCTGCCTATGCACACTCCTTCACTTACCTTTTTTACTGGTTCACTTAGTCCCTTTGTGACAGTCCTTCTTTTACTCTCTCTCTTGTTTGTCTCTATTACTCCCCATGTGTTACCCTTATTCACTTACATGTACCCTCTTTCACCCCTTTTTACTTATATTCACTGATATTTACTTTCCCTCAATCACTGCTATTCTTTTCCTCTGATTCCGTCACTACCTGACATTCCCATACTTAACTGTCCTTCTTTTTACTTTCAACATCCATTTACAATCTCCCTTAACCTCTGCTTTAGTCTTCTTCCTATTTCTTCTTTCTTTTGCTCCCTTATTCATTTTTCTTTTCTCAGTTACTTCCTTTTACACTTTTTATCTGTCTTACTATCTATTACACAGTCCCTCCTTCATTTTTTTTTCTTTTTTTTTGTTAGTGCGCTGACGGTACGCGCACCGGTGCGCGCACCGAAAGCGAAATATAAAAAAAAATATTTTAAATTAAAAATATTATCTCAATATACATTATAGTGTTCATTTTTACAAAAACATACTTTAGCAATTCACTAAAAAACACATAGGTATGAGTCTGTATAAAAAGTTAGGAATTAGCATTAAAAAAACCTATGAAATTCACTGAAAAAACCAAAGGTTTCACACCAGTTATAGTTAGGAATTAGCATTTAAAAAACCTATGAAATTCACTGAAAAAACCATAGGTTTCACACCAGTTATAGTTAGGAATTAGCATTTAAAAAACCTATTAAATTCACTGAAAAAACCATAGGTTTCACACCAGTTATAGTTAGCTGGAAATTTTACTGATATAAAACCATTGAAATTCCCACGTTATAGTTAGTCGGACTCACTATAACTTGCGCGTGCAATGCACTGCTGATGACATCACATATTACATCACTCATGACATGGTCAGTGACATCACTCATGACACCATCCTTGTGACATAGTGACAGACCTCCTTTCAGTATAATGTAACCCTTGAGACACATATTCAAAAATAGAAACTGAAATTTTTAATAAAATGGAGATACCTATATCAGTAACAACAAGCAATTCAGTAATTCCACTATCTATATACACATCCACTCATTCACCAACAGTTCTATATAGTCACTCATACATATACTCACTCATCATATGAAGTGATACACCTATACATCCTGTTACACACCGACATTCATCCAAAAGTTACTCACACACATATTCACACGTGCAAATAAACTATTGAACATCCATTTATTTGAATATAGAGTTATACACACACTTCCACCTTACTTCTATTTAAAATTACACATATTTATTCTCTTAAACAATCACTTATAGAAACACATACTTATTTAAACAGGAACTCTTACAATCTCTTACTCTCACATATACTCACTTATATACATCAATATTCATATATACTAGATTAAAACATATGTAGTTACTGATAAAGACACTAGTGAGACAGTCATTCACTCACTAACAAACACATATAGACACTCATCCACCCATACAGTCCTGTACATATGTTGTCTTCAAAACACATACAAACAAAGAGTCAGTCACTCATGCATCTATGTGCTAAGTAATACCCCCACCAAACCATATAGACACTCATACTGATACTAATAAAAATATCTAATAACCCATATACATACACATGAGTGGATGTGTATTAGATGGTGATATTACTGAATTGGTTGTTGTAACTGGTATGGGTATATCCACTTTTTTGAAAATATTAGTTTCTATTTTTGAATATGTGTTTCATGGGTTACATTACACTGAAAGGAGGTCTGTCACTGTGTCACAAGGATGGTGTCATCAGTGATGTCATGAGTGATGTCACTGACCATGTCATGAGTGATGTAATATGTGATGTCATCAGCAGTGCATTGCACGCGCAAGTTATAGTGAGTCCGACTAACTATAACGTGGGAATTTCAATGGTTTTATATCAGTAAAATTTCCAGCTAACTATAACTGGTGTGAAACCTATGGTTTTTTCAGTGAATTTAATAGGTTTTTTAAATGCTAATTCCTAACTATAACTGGTGTGAAACCTATGGTTTTTTCAGTGAATATATATATATATATATATATATATATATATATATATATATATATATATATATTCACTGAAAAAACCATAGGTTTTACACACGTTATAGTTAGGAAGTAGCATTTGAAAAACCTATGAAATTCACTGAAAAAACCATAGGTTTGACACCAGTTATAGTTAGCTGGAAATTTTACTGACATAAAACCAATGAAATTCCACGTTATAGTTAGTTGGACTCACTATAACTTTCGCGTGTAATGCACTGCTGATGACATCACATATTACATCACTAATGAGATCACTGATAACACCATCTAGTGAATGTCTGTCTTTTAAAAAAATAAATATGTTTTATATATGTATATGTAAAGGTCGATGTAAAAATAAATGTTTAAATAAGTGTCTTAATGGATGTGGAGGACTGTATGGATGGCTGAGTGTGTATATGTGTGTGTTAGTGAGTGAATGCATGCCTCACTAGTGTGTTTATCAGTAACAATATATGTTTTAATCTAGTTTATGTAAGTATTGATATATATAAGTGAGTATATGTGACAGTGAGAGATTGAAAGAGTTCCTCTTTAAATAAGTATATGTTTCTATAAGTGATTGTTTAAAAGAGTAAGTAAGTGTAAGTTTACTTAGAAGTAAGGTGCTACTGTGTGTATATCTGTCTATGTAAATAAATGGATGTTTATTACTTTATTTGCAAGTGTGAATATGTGTGTGATTTACTTTTGGATGTCTGTCGGTATATAACAGGATGTATAGCTGTATCACTATATATAATCAGTGAGTATATATACGAGTGACTATATAGAACTGTTATTGAATTATTGGATGTGTATATAAATGTTGGAATTACTGAATTGGTTGTTGTAACTGGTATAGGTATGTCCACTTTTTTTTATATGTTAGTTTTTTTTTTCAAAATGTGTTTTAAGGGTTACTTTAGAGTGCAAGTAGGTTAGTCTCTCTGTCACAAAGATGGTATCATCAGTGATCTCATTAGTGACGTCACTGACCATGTCATAAGTAATGTAATATGTGATGTCATCAGCAGTGCATTACACGCGCAAGTTATAGTGAGTCCAACTAACTATAACGTGGAATTTCATTGGTTTTATGTCAGTAAAATTTCCAGCTAACTATAACTGGTGTCAAACCTATGGTTTTTTCAGTGAATTTCATAGGTTTTTCAAATTCTACTTCCTAACTATAACGTGTGTAAAACCTATGGTTTTTTCAGTGAATTTCATAGTTTTTTTGAATGCTAGATCCTAAGTATGTAATCACGTTCGTAACTAGATAGTGTCACCGCCTACACGTCCTGAGAAGCGCATGTAAAGTCATGTGACTTGAAAACAAGACTTCCAATTGGTTCTTAGTAGTTTCTGTTCCGGAATTTACACGAAGCATTCCACCCCCTTTCCTCACAATCTTTTCTACTCTCAAGAGACAACAACGTCGAGCATCTTCCGGAAAAGTTTGCTGAAATGGCTGCCGTTCTGCATTCATCCTCCGAATCAGAAGGAAATGAGCGACCACCGTTAAGAAGAAAAAAGGAATCTTTCATTTGGCAATTTTTTACTTATCCTGAAGATCAAAAGAAAGTGAATGCGCCAAAAGTAACCTGCACGATATGCAATACTGAGCTCTCAAGGGGAAATCCAAATAAAAAATATTCCTTTTCTATACACACCATGCAGCGGCATGTTAAACAAAGGCATCCTGAGCATTATGCAAAAGCATCGACAAGAGCCCTGGCCATGCTATTACCATCAGAGGTGGCCAGCACATCTTCTGGTGGACGACCTGTATCTCCATCGAGTGCTGAGATGGACTTGAGACCATATCTTGCGAAGGTGCACATGAAATGCAACGAGTGTGTAGAAATTCTTTTGTACGGAGAGCAGAGCCTTGTTCTTATTCAACTCAAAATTGAAAGTCATAAATGCCCCAAGAAAAGATAAATTTCTTCACTCCACTTTCATAGTATTACATACTGAAAAATGTAGTACAAACTTTAAGAAATCAAAATCATCATACGACTTGTTTCCCAAAAAAAAAAAAAAAAAAAAAGTTCTTTTCAGAACTAACTATTTCTACCAAAACATGCTCCAAGAGCATCTTATGACATGTTTTTTCACCGCTTCATTGTAGTGCGCGACCGGGTGCGCGCACCCTCCTATCGCGTACAGGACCTGACACTTGCATGTGAAGTCATGTGACTTCTAAACAACACTTCTAATTGGTTCTTGGTAGTTTCTATTCTGGAATTTACACACAACACTCCACCCACTTCCATCACTTTCTTTTCTACTCTCAAGAGAGAACAACGTCGAACATCTTCCCTACAATGGCTACCGTTCCGCATTTATCTTCCGAATCTGAAGGAAATGAGCGACCACCTTTGACAAGAAAAACGGAGGCGACGCTATTACCATCAGAAGTAATCAGCACATCTTCCGGAGGACGACCTGTATCTCCATCGAGTGCTGAAATGGACTTGAGACCATATCTTGCGAACGTGCACATGAAATGCATGAACTGTGGAGAACTTCTTGTATACGGAGAGCAAAGCTTTACTCTAATTAAACACACAATTGAGAGTCATAAATGCTCCAAGAAAAGTTAAATTTCTTCACTTTATTTGGATAGTATGACATACTGAAAAATGTCGTAGCAACTTTAAGAAATCAAAAGCATCAAAACACTTGTTTCCAAAAAAAAAAAAAAAAGTTCTTTTCAGAACTAACTCTTTCCACCAAAACATGCTCCAAGAGCATATTATAAGATGTTTTTTCGCCGCTTTATTTTACTGCGAGACCGGGTGCGCGCACCCTTCTATCGCGTACAGGACCTGACACTTGCATGTAAAGTCATGTGACTTCAAAACAACTCTTCTAATTGGTTCTTGGTAGTTTCTATTCTGGAATTTACACGCAGCACTCCACCCACTTCCATCACTTTCTTTTCTACTCTCAAGAGAAAACAACGTCGAACATCTTCCCAAAGACTTCCCTGCAATGGCTACCGTTCCTCATTCATCTTCGAATCTGAAGGAGATGAGCGGCCACCTTTCACAAGAAAAACTGAGGCTACGCTATTACCATCAGAAGTAATCAGCACATCTTCCGGTGGATGACCTGTATCTCCATCGAGTGCTGAAATGGACTTGAAACCATGTCTGGCGAACGTGCACATAAAATGCAACAACTGTGGAGAACTTCTTGTATACGGAGAGCAAAGCTTTACTCTAATTAAACACAAAATTGAGAGTCATAAATGCTCCAAGAAAAGTTGAATTTCTTCACTTTATTTGGATAGTATAACATACTGAAAAATGTCGTAGCAACTTTAAGAAATCAAAAGCATCATAACACTTGTTTCCAAAAAAAAAAAAAAAAAGTTCTTTTCAGAACCAACTCTTTCTACCAAAACGTGCTCCAAGAACATATTATGAGATGTTTTTTTGCCGCTTTCTTTTAGTGCGCGACCGGGTGCGCGCACCCACCTATCGCGTACAGGACCTGAGACTTGCATGTGAAGTCATGTGACTTCAAAACAACACTTCTAATTGGTTCTTGGTAGTTTCTATTCTGCAATTTACACGGAACACTCCACCCACTTCCCTAGAAAACCAGTTTATCGAAAAACTTTTAAAGCCTCCTCTTATGAAATATTCGACATCAATCACATAGCAGAGTACTAAATAGCACTATATACACTCCGTCCCTTAATTATAAGAGACTTATTGCTATGTAAAAGCAACTTTTGTTTTCACGCGATAATGTGAAATGCTGAGCCTATTACATAATTTTATTTCACATATATGTTACTATTCTCCTTCGAGTACTAACACCGTAGAAAATACCACCAATAGCGGTGATATTTTTACACCGAGAACGGGCGATTTCTATCGCTTAGAGCCCTTACAATTATAAAGTTTTATTTCCTAAGTCTCTGATCTCCAACTGTGCAACGTAGCTCCCCTGTGTGTCGTAATAAGGTCCATAAACAAAAACTACAGGGCCAGCATTATAAACATGCACAAAACCACAAAACGACAAGAGCCACCATGTTGATATATATCCTTAATATAATAAACCTCTGAGAATAAATACATATTTCCGTGGCACCCCATAACACAAATGTGGCGTCCTCTGACTCTGCTCCATTACCAAACACCGTAACTCCCCGCCCCCCTCACTTTTCACTAAACTCCGCACTACACCCCACCCGAACCCCCTATTTCAAACCCCCAACCTACCCTCCCTGCCCAAACCCACCATGAACCTCAAACCGCCCCAAGAAAACTTATAAGACACAGGATTACTAAAACTCAAGAATACGCAACAGGCAGAAAATGTAAATAGTACATAAAGGCACATATTTTTTCCAAAATACTATTTAAAAACATGTTCTATTTTTTATAAATCTATCATGCATCTGACCCTCTACAACTGCTTTCAAAACGTGAACTATAAACCTCTACCTTTCATTTTCAAACCATACACTTTCATCTGACCCTCTAGAACTGCTTTCAAAACATGAACTATAAACCTCTACTTTTCATTTTCAAACCATACACTTTCAATTACATTATTTTTTTTTCCACAATTCATGTAATGTTACACACCTTTTCTAAAATACACCAGTCCCTATCATTTATATGGATTTATTTTCAGTCTTCATCAGTGACACTTTCTTCACATATAATAGAAATCACTATAACTTTTTAAACGACAATGCTAACGCGGGAAAAATAACCCTGCATTTGCTTTCCTTTAAGAATGCACACTATGTACCCCACGCATGCGTTTCCTAATCTTTCTATTTGGCAGCGAATACCGACCTTGAATCGGAAGACATGAACAAGACCGCCATTGTCACATTTAAAACTGAACGTTGCATCTGCTCACACACATATCTTTCACTAAGCTAACATTCACAGAAAAGAGCATTGATGTAAAAAAAAATTAACCTTGCTTTACAACTCCCTCAAATCACTCCCTTATTTTTTAACGCATCCTCCAGTTCAAAAAAAGCTACTTTTTTGATAACCACTAAGCAATATATAAGTGACTAGACTCCTAGAAAATGTATCAAGTCATTCTGCTCCTCTCCACTGCATAGCCGGCGACCTAATTCTGTGGAGTTGCTATACAACCGACAGTGCTGTGCCGTTTCCTGTACCATCTTGGGAAATTCAAAATGGATGTCCCTCCTGCCTTCGCAAACGAACCGGACTACTTGGAACTATTTCGACAGAGAATGCTTCTGTACTACGGCACCTTACCACTCTCAACTTTGAATACTTCATATCGATTATCATTTCGAAATTCGTATTTCACCTGTGTGCAGCCTGTATTTCATTGCCTGAGCTGTGATTTCACGTGGGCCCTGGATTTATGTCTCTGCAATTTGGTACCTCCTGAACCGAATTACAATCACATCATGAATCCGTTACTTGATCATGAACAGCTTTGTTACAATGGAGGGTTTATGGCCTTTGCAGCGATACAAGGAGTTCTGGGTCATTGGAATATATTCGCAGCGGCGCAAGATTTCCTAACAGAGAGCTACATCGAAAACCCACCGAGCTGCCCTATGATGGTAAAAGACGCCCCAATAATGACAGATCATGAATGCTCCTTTCATCTTCTCAATTGGATGGCTGACATGTTTTCAGATGATAACAATGATTTCATGTTAGAGGCACTTGCTGCATACTTTGCCTACACAATGGACGGTTAACTCTTTCCTAACAGCGAGCTACATCGAAAACCCACCGAGCTGCCCTCTGATGGTAAAAGAGGCTCCGATTAAAACAGATCATCAGTACTGCTTTACTCTTTTCCATTGGATAGCTGAATTAATTTCAAATGATAAAACTGATTTCCTGTTACAAGCAGAAGCTACCTATTTTGCCTAAACAATGCTTCAATAACTCTCAAACAAACCATTGACGTCCTCATTTCCTTTTGGTTTTCTATATTCTTCACGTTCTTTTCCATATTTTCTTTTGAAGAACAGACCTATTTGCTTTACTAACAGTGGACATTATGATTTCGTGTTGTTTGACAGCTGATTCATAAAGTAATGATGTATAACCACTTGCATTTTCATATATCGTTCCTAAACTGAAAGGCCAGAGACCTTCTTCCATTTATTAAAATATAATATACTTCCTTATAAGACTGTACAATGTTTTTTTCCAACTATATTCATTTTTCTTCAACTATAGCGTTTGTATTCCATGTACTACTGACAATACCAATTACTGTGTTTTTTGCAATTTCTGTACTCATATTACATAATGATTTGCCTTCAAAACAGTACATTTCTAAATAAACATTTCAATATTAACAGTTTCTCTTTTAATCCATAATCTCAACTGAAATGATTTCATATTGAAAAACTATTCATGGGTTCCACATAACCTTAACTGTAGTCACTGAGGACCTTATTTATGAAGACCTTCCGCCGCCAGTGCCTCATTTTTTAAAATGGGAAAAAGTAACGCACCAGTGGCGCAAGGCCTTCATAAATGAAGTCCAGAATGTTTTCTTTTCTCGACCTCACTTACTGATACTAGAACCTGCAAGCCAATTACGGCCCGTGAACTCTTTCTTAGTAGGTCGCGCACTGTAAAGACAGTTATACCACTGTTAACATTTTTTTTTTCTGTTACCAAGCACCGACACAGTTCCGCTTCACTCAGAGTTAATCACTGCTCCCACGCTTCTACAGGCCAGACGCTATGTCGTATTTCTCTCCTTATCACCCTTTCATCTCCACAATAACAAACAGTTGTCCGCCTGCCACCAGAGAACAGACTCAGATGCAGAGGCACCAAAGAGTGAACCCATCACCAACTGCCATCTCCGGCTGTTTCCATGGTTACAGCTCATTCTGAACCTTGCTGAAGGCACAGGTCAAAAGTTCATGTCTTAACGTTCTACAACAAACTAAGAACACTATTTTCCCTCCAGAAACACCTACCAATACACAGCTCTGTTACATATCTTGTTTTTTCACACCCAATAGTACTTTTCGTTTAACATAAACATTAACCTGTTCAATCTCCACTTGTTACAATCAACCAATCATTTTTATTTTTTAAACCACACCCAGCCTCTTCCTTTTTCGTTATTTAGAATTTCAACTTCTAACTACCATTCCACTTCCAGAACCGATCGGAGGACGACTACAAATCCCTTGAAAATGAAGGTCTGGCTAATAGGACACAGTTATATTCACTGGAGTGAAAAATATGCAGTAAGCAGACGAATTTGCAACCTCAGCTTACCAAATGTACACATAACATGGATTTCCAAAAGAGGATTGAAATGTCACCAATTGATTCCATTGGTGAAAACTTTTATGCATCTCCCAGAACCAGACCTTATAATTGTGCACTGTGGTGGGAACGATCTAGGCACAATCACTGGGGTAGGTCTGGAAATGCTTCTAAAAGACACCTTTCGACAATTGATGACACTTTTTCCTCGATCTGCCTTGGTATATTCCAATATATGCCAAAGACAGAAATGGAATTGGTCCAATCAACATTGTGCACAATTTGAGAAAGCAAGGAGACATGTAAATAAATCTGTTTCTGCGTTCCTCAGAGATTATAGCATGGGTTCTATTTACCACAACAACTTGCGATACCACATGCAAGACGTCTATAGGAGAGACGGTGTTCATTTCACGAATGAGGGAAACAGAATCTTCCTCTGCAACATCAGGCTCTGCATCGGTACTTACTTATAAATGCAGAAAACACTCAATTGACACAAGGGCTCTTTTCAGAGCCACCTTATATCTAAGCACTCAAACTTCTGATTTATCTCCATTTTCACACTCTTGTGAATAGGTGTGCGCGACCGGGTGCGCGCACCCCATTATTTTTTTCCCGAAAAAAAATATATCTTTTCGCGTTTAAGGGCCTTACTGCACACCCTGAGAAAACCTACGCAGAAGGACAATCTCTACCTTCTCCCCTTTCCATGTTTCAATGCTTTGAAATGAACAATATATTTACTCGCAGTGACAAAATGGCGGACAAAACTTCCTGATTTCCTTCGAATCGAACGTTAACAGACGTCACGCAGCAAAAACAAATTCCGCTCACGCGCAGCACATGTGCGCGCCTATGGATATATAATTGACTTTAACTTTAATTTTCTCAACAACTACTGAACGGATTTACACCATTCCAAAAAAAGCGTAATCTGCGAACAAGACTCTACAGTTTTGGCAAATTTCTTATAAATCCATTCAGCCGTTCGACCTGTAGCCGAGTCTAAAGGTCCTATGGAAAATAACATGGAGAAAACACGTTTTGGGACCCCCCTTATATCTCAGCCCCCACTTGACCAATCCCCCCCAAACTTTCAGGGAAGGAGCGCAGCGGACCGAGCCATCTTCTTTGAGAAATTCGCAAAGACTCATCCACCAGGGCCAAAGTTATTCCAAATAGAATGTTGAGGATTTCCTATGGAAACTAGGTCCTAACTATAACTACCTACTGGCGACCGCCAGTAGGTAATATATATATTTATATATATATATGAATCAACAAAATTTCCCTCTCCAAAAGGAAATAACGCAGGATACCTCTGGATGCTTGTAAAGATGTTTTATTTAGGCAAACGTAGCAACTGCCTACCGACGCGTTTCGCCAGTTACGGCTTGTTCACGGTCCGTGAACAAGCCGTAACTGGCGAAACGCGTCGGTGACCGGCACCCACGCAGGATCGCTACCGAGTGAGCGCCAGGAGCAACCGGACTTTTGTGGTTAAATTACCTACTGGCGAAAGCTAGTAGGTATATATAGTTAGGATTTTTTCTCTATGGAACTTTTGAAAATTCTATGCCTAATAACTTTGGCGTTTGTGGACGGAATTGGCTGAAATTTTCAGGAAAATGGCACATTTTGTTTGTGAGCAGCTCCTGGAAATTTGGAGGGGGGGGTTCGTCAAGGGGGGGCCGAGAAAAAAGGGGGGTCCCAAAACGCGTATTTCCCATGTTAATTTCCATAGGGCGGTTGGCCTCACTTTTAGCCCGAACGGCTGAATGGATTTCCACGAAACTTGGCAAAATTGTAGGGACTGTTAGCCCGATGTGCCTTTGCTAGGTCTCAATATATGTGCTTCAGTGGATTTTGAGAAATTAAAGTTTAAAACAAGATATATATCTGTAACAGCGCTCCAGGTAGCGCTCCGGTTAGCGAACTTTTCGCGTATCGGAACTTTGCGAAGCGAAGCTGATTGGCTCTCCGGAGTCTTTCAACATTCTAAACAGTCCGGAGCGGCCGCCATCTTGTCTCTCGGTAGGATCGAAAGACAAGAGGAGGCCAAAACAAAGGGGGAAATGAAGGAAAGGGGGCAAGGTAGACCCCTTCTGACCCCCTAGGATTGATGAGGGGGATATTATAGAGCCACGTGGGCCCCAAAAAAAAAAAAAAAAAACGATTTTTTCGCCGTAGAGACGCGTCTTGGTACGCGAACCGGGCAGCTAACCGGGAAGCTAACCGGCAGTGTAACGGGAGTCTGAGGAGTAGCTGATTGGCTGTCAACATTGTAAACAGTCCGGAGCGGCCGCCATCTTGTCTTTCGGTAGGATCGAGAGACAAGAGGAGACCAAAACAATGGGGGAAATGAAGGAAAGAGGGCAAGGTAGACCCCTTCTGACCCCATAGGATTGATGAGGGGGATATTATAAAGCCACGCGGGGCCAAAAAAAAAAAAAAAAAAATCTGATTTTTTCGCCGTAGAGACGCGTCTTGGTACGCGAACCGGGCAGCTAACCGGGCAGCTAACCGGGAAGCTAACCGGCAGTGTAACGGGAGTCTGAGGAGTAGCTGATTGGCTGTCAACATTGTAAACAGTCCGGAGCGGCCGCCATCTTGTCTCTCGGTAGGATCGAGAGACAAGAGGTGCAAAAAAAAGGTGTAAATGAATGAAAGGGGTAAGGCAGACCCCTCCTGAACCCCTAGGATTGATGAGGGGGCTATTAAAGTTTCCTGCGGGGCAAAAGAAAAAAAAATTGCGATTTTTCGCGGTAAAGGTGCTTCCTGGTACGTTAACCGGGCAGCTAACCGGCAGCGTAACGGGAGTCCGACATATTGTGTTTTTTGAACGTTTGTGATATGTGCACGTGTGGATTTTGTCTAATTAAGGTTAAAAAAATATATATATATCTTTAAGCGTGCTCTGGCGCGCTTACGTTTTGGGTTTGGTTTGCGCTGCAGACGATACGTCACGGTTATGCGATGCATCATGAGGCGTCTCACGGGCTACGTGATACGTCACTTAATAAAGAATATATTTTACAGCTATAGATATTAGCTTTTAAAAAACCAATGAAATTCACAGAAAAAACCATAGGTTATAGACCATATATAGTTAGGAATTTGCATTTACAAAACCTTGAAAATTCACTGAAAAAACCATAGGTTATAGACCATATATAGTTAGGGATTAGCATTTAAAAAACCTTATTTTATTTGCACAAAACCATTGAAATTCCATATATAGTTAGTTGCACTAACTATTTATCGCGGACCCGCAATCCACTGCTAATGATGTCACATATTACATCATTCATGACATGGTCAGTGACATCACTGATGACATCACTGATGACATCTCAAATGACATCACTGATGACATCACTGATGACATCTCAAATGACATCACTGATGACATCACTGACATCTCATTTGACATTACTGATTACATCACTGATGATATCATTTATGTGATAATACATCTTCAGACTCTAATATAACCTTAGATACACTCAGTGTAAACAGGCACTCACAGACTGTCACACATCCATGGAGTTACTCACACACCTAGTCAGTCATGCAAAGAATCAATCACATCTCCATTTCCTCAACTATACAGTTATACACACCTTACTTATTCAAACATATAGTAACACATATTTACTCTCTTATACAATCCTTGATACAAGTTCACAATGATTCATACAGCCACTCACACATTCACTGGCTCTTATGTTCAGTTATTTATATATGTCAACTCTCACATGGAGTGTGTTTTACATATGTACTTACTTTGACATGTAGCACTGAGATATCCATTCACTCACCAATATACTCATGCACACAGTCAACTGTCCATACAGCTGTTTCTACATGCACTTTTGAACCCATACACCTAGGGAATCAACTGCTCACACATCTATGCACAGAGTTATACACCTCCCAGCCACCCACACACATACTCAGTCTCCCATACAAATACTTGGGCAACCATTCAATAACCCATATAGTTACTGATATAGCTACTGATTTAAACATGCAGCAGTTTACAGAACAACATAAATAATGATTGCCAAATTAAGACACTTTAATCACTAACCCATACACTCAGTGAGACACATTTAATCATTCTCTCATACAGTCAGTCATGCACCTACTAAATCCTTCATCCAGACACTTATACATCCACTCATTCTTCAATATGTAAGACATATTTTAACTTTACAGAAACATACAGTCACTGGGTGTTGTCATCAGTGATGTCATCAGTGATGTCATTTGAGATGTCATCAGTGATGTCACTGACCATGTCTTGAATGATGTAATATGTGACATCATTAGCAGTGGATTGCGGGTCCGCGATATATAGTTAGTGCAACTAACTATATATGGAATTTCAATGGTTTTGTGCAAATAAAATAAGGTTTTTTAAATCTTAATCCCTAACTATATATGGTCTATAACCTATGGTTTTTTCAGTGAATTTTCAAGGTTTTGTAAATGCAAATTCCTAACTATATATGGTCTATAACCTATGGTTTTTTCTGTGAATATATATATATATATATAAATATATACATTACCTACTGGCGGTCGTCAGTAGGTAGTTATAGTTAGGATTGTTTTCCATAGGAAATCCTCAACATTCTATTTGGAATAACTTTGGCCCTGGTGGATGAGTCTTTGCGAATTTCTCAATGAAGATGGCTAGGTTCGCTGCACTCCTTCCCTGAAAGTTTGGGGAGGATTGGTCAAGTGGGGGCTGAGATATAAGGGGGGTCCCAAAACGTCTTTTCTCCATGTTATTTTCCATAGGACCTTTAGACTCGGCTACAGTTCGAACGGGTGAATGAATTTATAAGAAATTTGCCAAAACTGTAGAGTCTTGTTCGCAGATTACGCTTTTTTTGAAATGGTGTAAATCCGTTCAGTAGTTGTTGAGAAAATTAAAGTTAAAGTCAATTATATATCTATAGGCGCGCACACGTGCGCGCACCCAAGCGGCTGCGCGTGAGCGGTATTTTTTTTGGCTGCGTGACGTCTGTTAACGTTCGATTCGAAGGAAATCAGGAAGTTTTGTCCGCCATTTTGTCACTGCGAGTAAATATATTGTTCATTTCAACGCGTTGAAACATGGAAAGGGGAGAAGGTAGAGATTGTCTTCCTGCGTAGGTTTTCTCAGGGTGTGCAGTAAGGCCCTTAAACGCAAAAAGATATAATTTTTCTCCGAAAAAAAATACGGGGTGCGCGCACCCGGTCGCGCACACCTATTTACAAGAGTGTGAAAATGGAGGTAAATCAGAAGTTTGAGTGCTTAGATATAAGGTGGCTCTGAAAAGAGCCCTTGTGTTAATTGAGTGTTTTCTGCATTTATAAGTAAGTACCGATGCAGAGCCTGATGTTGCAGAGGAAGATTCTGTTTCCCTCCTTCGTGAAATGAACACCGTCTCTCCTATAGACGTCTTGCATGTGGTAGCGCAAGTTGTTGTGGTAAACAGAACCCATGCTATAATCTCTGAGGAACGCAGAAACAGATTTATTTACATATCTCCTTGCTTTCTCAAATTGTGCACAATGGTGATTGGACCAATTCCATCTCTGTCTTTGGCATATATTGGAATATACCAAGGCAGATCGAGGGAAAAGTGTCATCAATTGTCGAAAGGTGTCTTTTAGAAGCATTTCCAGACCTACCCCAGTGATTGTGCCTAGATCGTTCCCACCACAGTGCACAATTATAAGGTCTGGTTCTGGGAGATGCATAAAAGTTTTCACCAATGGAATTAATTGGTGACATTTCAATCCTCTTTTGGAAATCCATGTTATGTGTACATTTGGTAAGCTGAGGTTGCAAATTCGTCTGCTTACTGCATATTTTTCACTCCAGTGAATATAACTGTGTCCTATTAGCCAGACCTTCATTTTCAAGGGATTTGTAGTCGTCCTCCGATCGGTTCTGGAAGTGGAATGGTAGTTAGAAGTTGAAATTTTAAATAAAGAAAAAGGAAGAGGCTGGGTGTGGTTAAAAAAATAAAAATGATTGGTTGATTGTAACAAGTGGAGAGTGAACAGGTCAATGTTTATGTTAAACGAAAAGTACTATTGGGTGTGAAAAAACAAGACATGTAACAGAGTTGTGGATTGGCAGGTGTTTCTGGAGGGAAAATAGTGTTCTTAGTTAGCTGTAGAACGTTGAGAGATGAACTTTTGACCTGTGCCTTCAGCAAGGTTCAGAATGAGCTGTAACCATGGAAACAGCCGGAGATGGCAGTTGGTGATGGGTTCACTCTTTGGTGCTTCTGCATCTGAGTCTGTTCTCTGGTGGCTGGCGGACAATTGTTTGTTATTGTGGAGATGGAAGGGTGATAAGGAGAGAAATACGACATAGCGTCTGGCCTGTAGAAGCGTGGGAGCAGTGATTAACTCTGAGTGAAGCGGAACTGTGTCGGTGCTTAGTAACAGTAAAAAAAAAATGTTAACAGTGGTATAACTGTCTTTACGGTGCACAACCTACTGAGAAAGAGTTCACGGGCCGTAATTGGCTTGCAGGTTCTAGTATCAGTAAGTGAGGTCGAGAAAAGAAAACATTCAGGACTTTATTTATGAAGGCCTTGCGCCACCGGTGCGCTACTT
This sequence comes from Lissotriton vulgaris, assembly GCF_964263255.1. NCBI lineage: Eukaryota > Metazoa > Chordata > Amphibia > Caudata > Salamandridae > Lissotriton > Lissotriton vulgaris. The sequence continues at coordinate 876,727,823 of NC_141694.1, forward strand.
TTTCCCATTTTAAAAAATGAGGCACTGTCGGCGGAAGGTCTTCATAAATAAGGTCCTCAGTGACTACAGTTAAGGTTATGTGGAAGCCATGAATAGTTTTTCAATATGAAATCATTTCAGTTGAGATTATGCATTAAAAGAGAAACCGTGAATATTTGAAATGTTTATTTAGAAATGTACTGTTTTAAAGGCAAATCATTATGTAATATGAGTACAGAAATTGCAAAAAACACAGTAATTGGTATTGTCAGTAGTACATGGTATACAAACGCTATAGTTGAAGAAAAATGAATATAGTTGGAAAAAAACATTGTACACTCTTATAAGGAAGTATATTATATTTTAATAAATGGAAGAAGGTCTCTGGCCTTTCAGTTTAGGAACGATATATGAAAATGCAAGTGGTTATACATCATTACTTTATGAATAAGCTGTCAAACAACACGAAATCATAATGTCCACTGTTAGTAAAGCAAATAGGTCTGTTCTTCAAAAGAAAATATGGAAAAGAACGTGAAGAATATAGAAAACCAAAAGGAAATGAGGACGTCAATGGCTTGTTTGAGAGTTATTGAAGCATTGTTTAGGCAAAATAGGTAGCTTCTGCTTGTAACAGGAAATCAGTTTTATCATTTGAAAGTATGTCAGCTATCCAATGGAAAAGAGTAAAGCAGTACTGATGATCTGTTATAATCGGAGCCTCTTTTACCATCAGTGGGCAGCTCGGTGGGTTTTCGATGTAGCTCGCTGTTAGGAAAGAGTTAACCATCCATTGTGTAGGCAAAGTATGCAGCAAGTGCCTCTAACATGAAATCACTGTTATCATCTGAGAACATGTCAGCCATCCAATGGAGAAGATGAACGGAGCATTCATGATCTGTCATTATTGGAGAGTCTTTTACCATCATAGGGCAGCTCGTGGGTTTTCGATGTAGCTCTCTGTTAGGAAATCTTGCGCCGCTGCGAATATATTCCAATGACCCAGAACTCCTTGTATCGCTGCAAAGGCCATAAACCCTCCGTTGTAACAAAGCTGTTCATGATCAAGTAACGGATTCATGAGGTGATTGTAATTCGGTTCAGGAGGTACCAAATTGCAGAGACATAAATCCAGGGCCCACGTGAAATCACAGCTCAGGCAATGAAATACAGGCTGCACACAGGTGAAATACGAATATCGAAATGATAATCGATATGATGCATTCAAAGTCGAGAGTGGTAAGATGCCGTAGTAGTCAAGCATCCTCTGGCGAAATAGTTCTAATTGGCACGGCTCGTTTGCAAAGGCAGGAGGGACATCCATTTTGAATTTCCCAAGATGGTACAGGAAACGGCCCAGCACCGCTGGTTGTATAGCAACTACACAGAATTAGGTCGCTGGCTATGCAGTGGAGAGGAGCAGAATGACTTGATACATTTTCTAGGAGTCTAGTCACTTATATATTGCTTAGTGGTTATTAAAAAAGTAGCTTTTTTTTAACTGGAGGATGCGTTAAAAAATAAGGGAGTGATTTGAGGGAGTTGTAAAGCAAGGTCAATTTTATTTTACATCAATGCTGTTTTCTGTGAATGTTAGCTTGGTGAAAGATATGTGTGTGAGCAGATGCAACGTTCAGTTTTAAATGTGACAATGGCGGTCTTGTTCATGTCTTCCGATTCAAGGTCGGTATTCGCTGCCAAATAGAAAGATTAAGAAACGCATTTAAAGGAAAGTAAATGAAGGGTTATTTTTACCGCGTTAGCATTGTCGTTTAAAAAGTTATAGTGATTTCTATTATATGTGAAGAAAGTGTCACTGATGAAGACTGAAAATAAATCCTTATAAATGATACGGACTGGTGTATTTTAGAAAAGGTTTGTAACATTACATGAATTGTGGAAAAAAAAAATGTAATTGAAAGTGTATGGTTTGAAAATGAAAAGTAGAGGTTTATAGTTCATGTTTTGAAAGCAGTTCTAGAGGGTCAGAAGAAAGTGTATGGTTTGAAAATGAAAAGTAGAGGTTTATAGTTCACGTTTTGAAAGCAGTTCTAGAGGGTCAGATGCATGATAGATTTATTAAAAATAGAACATGTTTTTAAATAGTATTTTGGAAAAAATATGTGCCTTTATGTACTATTTACATTATGTGCCTGTTGCGTATTCTTTGAGTTTTAGTAATTCTGTGTCTTATAAGTTTTCTAGGGCGGTTTGAGTTTCATGGTGGGTTTGGGCAGGGAGGGTAGGTTGGGGGTTTGTAATAGGGGGTTCGGCTGGGGTGGAGTGCGGAGTTTAGTGAAAAGTGAAGGGGCGGGGAGTTACGGTGTTTGGTAATGGAGCAGAGTCAGAGGACGCCACATTTGTGTTATGGGCTGCCACGGAAATATGTATTTATTCTCAGAGGTTTATTATATTAAGGATATATATTAGCATGGTGGCTCTTGTCGTTTTGTTGTTCTGTGTATGTTTATAATGCTGGCTCTGTAGTTTTTGTTTATGGACCTTATTGCGACACACAGGGGATCTACGTTGCACAGTTGGAGATCAGAGACTTAGGAAATAAAACTTTATAATTGTAAGGGCTGTAAGCGATAGAAATCGCCCGTTCTCGGTGTAAAAAATATCACCGCTATTGGTGGTATTTTCTACGGTGTTAGTACTCGAAGGAGACTAGTAACATATATGTGAAATATAGGCTCAGCATTTTACATTATCTTGGAAAACAAAAGTTGATTTTACATAGCAATAAGTCTCTTATAATTAAGGGACGGAGTGTATATGGTGCTATTTAGTACTCTGCTATGTGATTGATGTCGAATATTTCATAAGAGGAGGCTTTAAAAGATTTACGATAAACTGGTTTTCTAGGGAAGTGGGTGGAGTGTTCCGTGTAAATTGCAGAACAGAAACTAGTAAGAACCAATTGGAAGTGTTGTTTTAAAGTCACATGACTGCACATGCGTGTCTCGACGCGATAGGTGGGTGCGCGCACCCGGTCGCGCACTATAAGAAAGCGGTGAGAAAATATCAGCTAATATGCTCTTCAAGCTTGTTTTGGTACAAAGAGTTAGTTCTGAAAATAACTTTTTTTTTTGTTTTTTGTTTTTTGGAAACAAGTGTTATGATGCTTTTGCTTTCTTAAAGTTGCGACGACATTTTTCAGTATGTCATACTATCCAAATAAAGTGAAGAAATTTAACTTTTCTTGGAGCATTTATGACTCTCAATTATTTGTTTAATTAGAGTAAAGCTTTGCTCTCCGTATATAAGAAGTTCTCCACAGTTCGTGCATTTCATGTGCACGTTCGCCAGATATGGGCTCAAGTCCATCTCAGCACTCGATGGAGATACAGGTCGTCCACCGGAAGATGTGTTGATTACTTCTGATGGTAATAGCGTGGCCTCCGTTTTTCTTGTCAAAGGTGGTCGCTCATTTTCATCAGATTCGGAAGATGAATGCGGAACGGTAGCCATTGTACCGAAGTCTTCGGGAAGATGTTCGACGTTGTTGTCTCTTGAGAGTAGAAAAGAAAGTGATGGTAGTGGGTGGAGTGCTGCGTGTAAATTGCAGAATAGAAACTACCAAGAACCAATTAGAAGTGTTGTTTAGAAGTCACATGACTTCACATGGGAGTGTCAGGTCCTGTACGCGATAGGAGGGTGCGCGCACCCGGTCTCGCACTAAAATAAAGCGGCGAAAAAATACCTCATAATATGCTCTTGGAGCACGTTTTGGTAGAAAGAGTTAGTTCTGAAAAGAACTTTTTTTTTTTGGGGGGGGAAAGAAGTGTTATAATGCTTTCGATTTCTTAAAGTTGCTACTACATTTTTCAGTATGTAATAGTTTGAAAATGAAGTGAAGAAATGTATCTTTTCTTGGGGCATTTTTGACTGTCAATTTTGAGTTTAATATGAACGAGGCTCTGCTCTCCATACAAAAGAATTTCTCCACACTTGTTGCATTTCATATGCACCTTCGCAAGATATGGTCTCAAGTCCATCTCAGCACTCGATGGAGATACAGGTCGTACACCAGAAGATGTGCTGGCCACCTCTGATGGTAATAGCGTGGCCAGGGCTCTTGTCGATGCTTTTGCATAATGCTCAGGATGCCTTTGTTTAACATGCCGCTGCATGGTGTGTGCAGAAAAGGAATATTTTTTATTTGGATTTCCCCTTGAGAGCTCCGAATTGCATATCGTGCAGGTTACTTTTGGCGCATTCACTTTCTTTTGATCTTCAGGATAAGTGAAAAATTGCCAAATGAAAGATTCCTTTTTTCTTCTTAACGGTGGTCGCTCATTTCCTTCAGATTCGGAAGATGAATCTGGTAGGGAAGCCATTTCAGCAAAGTCTTCCGGAAGATGCTCGACGTTGTTGTCTCTTGAGAGTAGAAAAGATTGTAAGGAAAGTGGGTGGAGTGCTTCGTGTATATTCCAGAACAGAAACTACTAATAACCAATTGGAAGTTTTGTTTTCAAGTCACGTGACTTTACATGCGCTTCTCAGGACGTGTAGGCGGTGACACTATGTAGTTACGAACATGATTACATACTTAGGAACTAGCATTCAAAAAAACTATGAAATTCATTGAAAAAACCATAGGTTTTACACACGTTATAGTTAGGAAGTAGCATTTGAAAAACCTATGAAATTCACTGAAAAAACCATAGGTTTGACATCAGTTATAGTTAGCTGGAAATTTTACTGACATAAAACCAATGAAATTCCACGTTATAGTTAGTTGGACTCACTATAACTTGCGCGTGTAATGCACTGCTGATGACATTACATATTACATCACTCATGACATGGTCAGTGACATCACTTATGATACCATCCAGTGAATGTGTGTCTTTCTAAAAAATAAATATGTTTTATATATGTATATGTAAAGGTCGAGGGAAGAATAAATGTTTAAATAATTGTCTTAATGAATGTTTTTTTCAAAAAGAAATGATTGGATAACTGGCCTATTAAGTGTACCTTAGTGAATACATATATTGGTGAGTAATGTTTAAATATTTGATTATATGTATCAGTGTTTCACTTTGTGAATAACTGGTTGCATGGATTGATGAGTACCTACATGTGTAGGTATTTGGGTTCTTAGATGTTTTTTTAGTATCAGTATAAGTGTTTCTATGGTTTTTTGGGGGTATTACTAATCACATAGATGCATGAATGACTAACTCTCTTTTTGTATGTGTTTAGAAGACACCATATGTGCGGGACTGTATGGGTGGTTGAGTGTGTATAGTTTTATATGCAAATAAATGGATGTTCAATAGTTTATTTGCATGTGTGAGTATGTGTGTGAGTAACTTTTGGATGATTGTCGGTGAGTAACAGGATGTATAGGGGTATCACTACATATGATGAGTGAGTATATGTATGAGTGACTATATAGAACTGTTGGTGAATGAGAGAATGTGTATATAGATGGTGGAATTACTGAATTGGTTGTTGTAACTGGTATGGGTATCTCCATTTTTTTGAAAATGTTAATTTCTATTTTCCAATATGTGTTTTAAGGGTTACATTACACTTAAAGGAGGTCTGTCATCAGTGATGTCATAAGTGATGTCACTGACCATGTCATGAGTGATGTAATATGTAATGTCATCAGCAGTGCATTACACGCGCAAGTTATAGTGAGTCCAACTAACTATAACGTGGAATTTCATTGGTTTTATGTCAGTAAAATTTCCAGCTAACTATAACTGGTGTCAAACCTATGGTTTTTTCAGTGAATTTCATAGGTTTTTCAAATGCTACTTCCTAACTATAACGTGTGTAAAACCTATGGTTTTTTCAGTGAATAGATATATATATATAATTTCCAACGCTTCAGTCCCTCAGTCCACGGAACTTGTTTCAAAGAAGAGCACTCAAAGTCACTCCAGCGTGGCTAGCCATATTTATTCACAGCTTTGCAGTATAACAAGGGTTACAAACGCGTTTCGGTGTTGCCGCCTTCGTCAGTGTAAACCATCGCATTTTTTTCAGTGATTTAAATAACAATTCATTGTGACTTCCTGTCACGTGCACTAAAAGTAAAAATAAAAAACTGCACATTTCATACAATCCCATCATTGGAAATGGCGGCCATCTTATAGTGGTAAATAACGCGCTGACACAAATATAGGGTGCAGTGTAAATACAATCATGTATATATTTGAGCGCTTTCACAAATCATTTCGTGATTATACTGATCAGTTCATTAGTAATATTAATTCATATGTCAGTATAATACTGTATAACATATTACTGGTCGCCTATCATTTCTAAAGGCCGTTATCATGTACAGTTCTCATAATCACTCCCTTTATTAGACAGCTATCTTTAGCTTTGATGTTGGGAACTATATTAGGTGGTTCACGGATATTTTGCTTGGGAGTTTGCTTGGTTGTTGGACTCAGTGTGGCCCTTGCAATCAAGCCCTGAATGGGCTTTATTGTATTCTAACCAATGTTTTGTCCGATCTTCGGGTTTGGGAGACAGATTCTTTTTTCTCTTTTCTAAGTTGAACTCTCCCCCAAGGAATGGACAATTCATTAGATGTGGGTCCACATTTCTTCCTCGTTGTTCATACCTCCTGGGATCTTGGTCTGGAGTAGGATGATAAACCTGGATTCCAAAGTCCGCAATTTTCTTACCCAATCTCCACCTCGCTCGGTTCTGACCAGTTGGTCTAGTATAAAGAAGGTAAGTAAATTGCTGTTACTTTAATGCATCTCCTCGAAATGCCGAGCCACTGGGTAGCTCTGGTCTCTCGTTGAGATGGCTCTCATGTGCTCAAGAACTCTTAATTTAGTCTGCTTTATTGTGCTCTCTATGTATTTTCTCCCACAGGGGCACATCAAGCAATATATAGTGTATTCCGAGTTGCAATTGAGCAATGTGGATATTTGGATTTTGTTCATTTTTCCAGGTATTTGATATTCTTTAACCTTGTGTGAGTTTGTGCATGCCCTGCATTTCATGCAGGGGTAAAAACCCACCATTGGCGGTTTCTTCCTACTCTTACACTCATAGTGGCTGTTGACAAGATGGTCCTTAAATGAATTTCCTTTCCAGTATGATATTAGGGGATATTCTGATAGTGTCTTCCCTATCACACTGTCTGTCTTCAAGATATTCCAGTTTTTTTTCATGATATTGAAGACTTCTGCTGATTTCTCTGAGTATTATGTGATCATTATGACCTGATCTTGGTTTATAAATGAGTAGGTCATTCCTCCCCACTGCATTGCTTCTTATTTCAGCCTGATCCAGGACTCCTTTACAGTATCCCCTCTGACTAAATCTCTTCCTGGACTCTCCTCGCGCTTTCTCAAACTCCTTGTCTGTCGAGCAGTTTCGCTTCATACGCAAAAACTCTCCTAGTGGGATATTGTTAATCACACTTCGCGGGTGATAACTTCCTGAATGAAGGATAGTGTTGCCCGATGTTGGCTTACGGTATACTGCAGTTTGAATAGCATTACCCTCGAAATAGACTCGAAGGTCTAGATAGGAGACCTCCTTTTTACTGATGTTGCTTGTAAAGTGGAGGTTCAGGTCATTTATTTGATATTTGATATTTATTGGCATTTATAAACCGGAGGGAGCATCTTGGCGCTGGGCACACAGAAGGTCATCTAGGGGGGCATGGATCAAATAGCTGCAAGAACCAAGGAGTCGGACTGAGAATAAATCCAAGTTTTCAGAGATTTCCTAAATAGGCTTTCTGAGGGAGCGTGCCTGAGGCTTGGGGGGAGACGGTTCCATGCCTTAGCCGCCAGAAAAGAGAAGGTCTTTCCACCCTTGGATTTTAGTTTTATACGGGGTTCAGAAATAAGATTGGCGCCAGATGACCTCAAATAGCGGGTTGGAGTGTAACGTTGGAAGCGCTTGGTCAGGTAGAATGGGCCCAAGCCCCTGTTGGCTTTGAATACAGTGACCAAGAGCTTGAATAAGATTCTCTTATGGAGGGGTAGCCAATGGAGAGTGTCAAGGGCTGCAGAGGCTGAGGACCTGCGGGGAAGTTTCAAAACAAGCCTAGCTGCCGCATGTTGGACACTCTGCAGCTTTTTCAAAGAGGACTTCTTGATGCCTGCAAGGAGGCCGTTACAATAATCCAGCCGGGAGAGGATAAGTGCCACCGCGACTGCTTTCCTGGCTGTGATAGGCAAAAAATTAAAAAATTTCTTTAGTTGCCTGATCAAACTGAAACAGCGCCCTGCGGTAATACGCACATGTTCGTCGAAGCTGATGGACGCGTCGAATTGAACGCCCAAGTTGCGGGCTGAGGCGACCGCGCTTGGTGGTGCTTCAGAGTTATGGGGCCACCAGTCTTTGGGGGAAAAGAGTGTGCCTTTGCCAAGGGGAATTATTTCTGTTTTGGCGCTGTTGCATTTTAAATGATGCCGGTTAAGCCAAGAAAAAACCTCTGACAGACAGTTTTGAAATCTGATGGCTGCATCCGGAAGTCTTTTATCAATAGTGACGACAAGCTGGGTGTCGTCAGCATAGGATGTCACGAGAATCCCATGTGACTCAATCAACGTGAGAAGGGGGGCCATATATACATTGAAAAAGAGGGGGCTCAGGATGGAACCCTGAGGTACCCCTGAGATGATGGATCGTTCACCGGAGAGGAAGGGACCCAGGGAGACCGTTTGAGAGTGATTGGACAGGAATGAGGTTATCCAAGCAAGCGCGGGGCCCGAGACACCAATCTCACGCATCCTATTAATTAGAATAGCATGTGAGATGGTGTCGAAGGCCGCGGTTAAGTCGAGCAGGATGAGGACAGCCTGCCTGCCCTCATCCTGCAAGAACTTGATGGTGTCTGACAACTCAATCAAAGCGGTCTCTGTGGAGTGGCCGGAGCGGAAGCCAGATTGCTGTGGGTGCAGGATACAGTGAGTTTCCACAAAGTTCTTTAATTCCTCATGGACTAGTTGTTCCGTGATTTTGCCTAGCACAGGGAGGAGTGAGATTGGGCGCATATTAGACAAATCGGTAGGGGATTTATTTTGTTTTTTCATGAGGGGCTTGACTGTTGCCTTCTTCCACTCAGGGGGGACAATGCCGGAGTCAAGGGATTCATTCACGATCGCATTGATTAGAGGGTTAACGGCCTCAATAAGATGGTGCAAGATGACTGGGGGGCAGGAATCCGTGGGCGCACCTGATTTGCAGGCTAGTATGGCTTTACGCGTTTGCAATAGGGAGACTGTTTTGAATTGGTTTAGTGAGGGAAAAGTTGTGTCAGGCTCCTGGGTGGGGTTGGGAGCAGGGGGGAAGTCCTTGTGGATATTATTAATTTTTTCCTCGAAGAAATCAGCAATTTGATCACAGAGGACTTGCGAGGGGGGAATTTCAAGTGCCAGTGCTTTGGGGTGAGTAAAAGATTTTACGATATTGAAAATCGTTTGTTGTTTCTGTTTAGCAGAGTCTATTGCTTGAGTGAAGAATGCCTTTTTTGCTTTTTTTATATTGGAGAGATATTGCTTTCTCTGGAGAATGTATGTGGATCTGGACGTTAGATCGTAGGTTTTTCTCCATTCTCTCTCTAAAAGCCTACACTTAAGGTGGCAGTCAGCGAGGGCCGGAGTATACCAGGGAGCATTGGGTTTCTTTTTTCCTCGGACAGGTTTTTGGTTGACGGGTTTTGCATTGGCAGAGATTACTCTCTCAATCCACATGTGGAAATTTGTGGAGTCTAATGAAGCATCACCCGTGATGGAAGGGTGGGGTACAGCCGGTTGAGGGTTAAGTTTGATGTACTCAGCGACCTTTTTCCAATTAATGGGGAAGGGGGTTTGAGGAAGTTTCATGGGGGGGAGGGCAGGGTTGTGTTATCGATGGAGAAGGGAATGAGGCAGTGGTCTGTCCATATTTGTGGCACAGGGGTAGAAGCATCTAGGGCGGTCAAGTTTGTGCAAATTCCGTCCAAGGTGTGTCCGGCACAATGGGTAGGAAGGGAGACTAATTGGGAAAGACCAAAAATCTCAAGAGAGTGGCGGAAATTGAGAGTGTGGGGGTCAGTATCGGATTCCAAATGGAGATTAAAGTCTCCAAGGAGGGTGAAGGTAGGGTAGTGGGTAAGAAAAGCTGCAAGAGTATCATCAAGGGAGTCCAGGAAAGTAGCGGCATTTCCGGGGGGGCGATAGACGAGTGCTCCAGAAAATGCGGAGGAGGGACTAGTTTGGATTACAAATCCCAAGGATTCACAGTCCTTGAAAGAAGCTAAATCAAATGTGTGACACTTGAGTGCTTTTTTTACAATGATGGTCAATCCGCCTCCCCGACCAATGGGCCTGTCTCGCCTGAGGATGGTGTAATCAGGGGGGAGAGCGGTGGCGAGATCGGGATTTGAGGCATCGTGTAACCAAGATTCGGTGATGAACATGGCATCAAATTTGGCTGTTATGATAAGATCATGGATGTCTTGTCCATGTCGCGCTAAAGATCTGGCATTGATAAGACCACCGTTAAAGGAGGTTGGCTTATGCCGAGGGCGAGGGGGAGGGGGAGTAATGGGGCTGGCGGGGCTGGAAGATGACCATCCACACGGTCGGCAGGTGTAGGGGCCGCCGAGGTGGTCAGAAAAGGAATGCACACGAGAGGAAGGACTAGGTAAGGGGGGGCGCATAGATAGCAACTCTGAAGAGTCGTACCTGAGAGCAGGGGAAGTAGAAGCAGCGTGTCCTGCGCCTGGCGCGGTCTTGGCGCGGACGGGCGCAGATGGGCTTGGCTTAGGCGCGGCTTCGGCACGTATCCGGCGCGCCCGCTGCGCCAGCCCGCTGCGCCGTCTGGTTGCTATGCACATTATGTAGGGAGATAGGAGGGTGGGAGTAGGGCGCGACTAGAGCGCTCTCCCCGACTCCTCACTCAAGATGGCGCCCACCGCCGCCGAAAATCGGCTGAGGAGCGGTAGGATGAATTTCAAAGCAGAAGATAGGTATTTAGGGTGTCAGAGTACCTAGATGATCAATTCCCCTTAATGTTTGAGCCCCCAGAGTAAATTCCAAGCAGTTTTTAAAAACGGGTAAAAAGCGCTCAAAATGCGCTAATCACGAAGCTGTTAAACAATAAAATTCCTAATTACACATTCATGTGAACAACAGTTGCTCGCAGCCCCAGTTCCCTCGCTAGGGAGAGCTTCTGTAGGGCGAAGAGCTCTGCACAAGTTCCACTCAAATACACCAGGAGGGCGGGAGTAGGGCGCGACTAGAGCGCTCTCCCCGACTCCTCACTCAAGATGGCGCCCACCGCCGCCGAAAATCGGCTGAGGAGCGGTAGGGTGAATTTCAAAGCAGAAGATAGGTGTTTAGGGTGTCAGAGTACCTAGATGATCAATTCCCCTTAATGTTTGAGCCCCCAGAGTAAATTCCAAGCAGTTTTTAAAAACGGGTAAAAAGCGCTCAAAATGCGCTAATCACGAAGCTGTTAAACAATAAAATTCCTAATTACACATTCATGTGAACAACAGTTGCTCGCAGCCCCAGTTCCCTCGCTAGGGAGAGCTTCTGTAGGGCGAAGAGCTCTGCACAAGTTCCACTCAAATACACCAGGAGGGCGGGAGTAGGGCGCGACTAGAGCGCTCTCCCCGACTCCTCACTCAAGATGGCGCCCACCGCCGCCGAAAATCGGCTGAGGAGCGGTAGGGTGAATTTCAAAGCAGAAGATAGGTGTTTAGGGTGTCAGAGTACCTAGATGATCAATTCCCCTTAATGTTTGAGCCCCCAGAGTAAATTCCAAGCAGTTTTTAAAAACGGGTAAAAAGCGCTCAAAATGCGCTAATCACGAAGCTGTTAAACAATAAAATTCCTAATTACACATTCATGTGAACAACAGTTGCTCGCAGCCCCAGTTCCCTCGCTAGGGAGAGCTTCTGTAGGGCCTTTTTTTATATTTAAACCCAGATGTACTCCTCAGCTTCACCCTGTGGACCACGCCATACCACGAACAAGTCGTCGATATAGCGGGTCCACAGTATGATTTGTCCATCCATCGCTCATTTTCAACCGCCCAGGCCACGTGCTTCTCCACCAGCCCACGAAAACATTCGCATAGCTGGGGGCGAAGTAGGTGCCCATCACGGTCCCCTGGAGTTGCAAGTAGAGTTGTCCTGAGAACAAAAAAATGTTGTTTCTCAGGCAAAAGTGTGTTAATTCAATTGACATCCTATTATGTCTGCGGAATTTGAGAGCCCTTTTTTCTAGGAAACTTTTCATCGCCAGCAGCCCATCCTCATGTCTGATCGAGGTGTATAGACTTGTAATGGTATTATGTATTTAACACTGGGTGTATCAAAGGTTATATTAGAGTGTGAGGAGGTGCATCGTATTATCACATGAATGATATCATCAGTGATGTGATCAGTGATGTCAAATGAGATGTCATCAGTGGTGTCATTTGAGATGTCATCAGTGATGTCATCAGTGATGTCACTGACCATGTCATGAATGATGTAATATGTGACATCATCAGCAGTGGATTGCGGGTGCGCGAAATATAGTTAGTACAACTAACTATATAGGAGCAATTTCAATGATTTTTTAAATGCTAATTCCTCACTATATAAGTCCTGAAACCTATGCTTTTTTAAGTGAATATATATATATATATATATATATATATATATATATATATATATATATATATATATATATATATATATATATATATATATATATTCAATGAAAAAACCATTGGTTTTAGGCCATATATAGTTAGGGATTTGCATTTAGAAAACCTTATTTTACTCGCATAAAACCATTGAAATTCCATATATAGTTATAAGCGCTAACTATATATCGCGCACCCGCAATCCACTGCTGATGATGTCACATATTACATCATTCATGACATGGTTAGTGACATCACTGATGACATCACTGATGACATCTCAAATGACATCACTGATGACATCACTGATGACATCACTGATGACATCTCAAATGACATCACTGATGACATCACTGATTACAACATCCAGTGACTGTATGTTTCTGTAAAGTTAAAATATGTTTTACATATTGAAGAATGAGTAGATATATAAGTGTCTGGATGAAGGATTTAGTAGGTGCATGACTGACTGTATGAGTGAGTGATTAAATGTGTCTCACTGAGGGCATGAGTTAGTGACTAAACTGTCTTAATTTGTACATCATTATATCTGTTGTTCTACAAACTGCTGCATATGTTGATCAGTAGCTATATGAGTAACTGTATGGGTTATTGATTGGTTGTCCAAGTATTTGTATGGGAAACTGAGTGTGTGTGTATGGGTGGCTGGGAGGTGTGTGACTCTGTACATAGATGTGTGAGTAGTTGATTCACTATATGTATAGATTCAAAACTGCATGTGGAAACAGCTGTATGGGCGGTTGACTGTGCATGAGTGTATTAGTGAGTGAATGGATATCTCAGTGCTACATGTCAAATTAAGTACATATGTAAAACACAGTACATGTGAGAGTTGACATCTATAAATAACTGTGCATAAGAGCTAGTGAATGTGTGAGTGGCTGTATGGATCATTGTGAACATGTATCAGAGATTGTATAAGAGAGTAAAGTAAATATGTGTTAGTATATGTTTGAATAAGTAAGGTGTGTATAACTGTATAGTTGAGAAAATGGAGGTGTGATTGATTTTTGGCATAACTGACTAGGTGTGTGAGTAACTCCATGGATGAGTGACTGTCTGTTTACACTGATTGTATCTAAGGTTATATTAGAGTCTGAAGAGGTTCATGGTATTATCACATGAATGATATCATCAGTGATGTGATCAGTCATGTCAAATGAGATGTTATCAGTGATGTCATCAGTGATGTCATTTGAGATGTCATCAGTGATGTCATCAGTGATGTCACTAACCATGTCATGAATGATGTAATATGTGACATCATCAGCAGTGGATTGCGGGTGCGCGATATATAGTTAGCGCTTATAACTATATATGGAATTTCAATGGTTTTATGCGAGTAAAATAAGGTTTTCTAAATGCAAATCCCTAACTATATATGGCCTAAAACCAATGGTTTTTTCATTGAATTTTCAAGGTTTTGTAAATGCAAATTCCTAACTATATATGGAGTATAACCTATATTTTTTTCTGTGAATTTCAATGGTTTTTTAATAGCAAACATCAAAAGCTGTCAAATGTCAAGTACGTGATAGGTAAAAACGTTTCGTGTTTATGCACGCTGATGTGCTTTGAACGCTGCCCCCCCTCCCCACTCCCCTCTTTTCTCTTAGTAGTACTCTCTCTTTGCAGATAGTGAACGGTAGTTAACGCAGACCTTTACCCCTGTTGTAATCCGTCGTACCTGCTTGTCTCTCCATTTGATTGATTATTATCCAAGCATTTACTGTTTTACAATTGGTTCTCTTTGGATCATTCTCTATTTACAAACAAGCACAAAGTCGCAATACTCTGTTTAGTCTTTGCAGATAGTGAAAAATCGTGTAAAAAAATAAAAGTAATCGAGCAAAATCAGTAGGCCACTAATTGGATCTCTTTTTAACCTCGGTAAAATACAAACATTAGGAATAACCCTTCATGAGAAATACGAAAATAGTGAAATGAATTGAGCTCCACACCATGAGGGCTGCAAAACAGCTCGACTCCGCCACCCACACCGCCCAAAATAACGGCAAACCCTATGCAAATATTATAAATATACACAACACACCACCAAAGAAACAGAATAAAACATTTTATTAAATAACTATTTACATAACTATTTTATACTTTTTATTGCCCGATCCGGCTAGCTCAATCGATCGAGCATGAAACTCATGCACTGATAACAAGCGTTGAGAGTTTGTAGAATGATGGCTTCAGATTTTCCACATACGGTGTAGTGGCGCGAACTGGCAGGGGGCGTTTGGATTCTACCCCTTCTCCAAATAAGATTTTCATACGTGAATGTTCGTTCATGCTTTTTGTCCCTGAGTTGCTTCCATGTCACTGCCTTACATAAATGGCATAAGTCTTGGTTATTGAGTGCCATACTTCAGAATTCTAAGCAGTTCTTGTAACACTGTTTAAACCTTATTTGCACCTGCTGCAGCTTCACTATTCAAAGTAAGTGGGGTCCATTTGTGGACCTGACTGCATTGGAAAACAATGTGATACGGTGCCTCCCTAAACCGCTTGACGGAGGCCCCCGAGGGGCGGTGAGATGGCGCGGACTGAGAGGGGGCGCTTGGCTCCTGCCCCCTCCCCAAGTCGTGTTGCCCTGGTGAGGCCTGAGATCGCCCCCGGCATAGGCGGCCGGCTCCCGGGGTCCGGCGGAATTTTTTCCCTTTTGAAGAATCTTTCATTCTGGACCTTGTCCCACAATCCGTTTCACCTGAAGACACGCTGTCGTAGGGCGCCCCTTTACCGTTTTAGTTGCCATTCCGCCCGCTTTTGGTACTCTGTGCCTCTTCCGCCATTCAGCTGTTTACCGCTCGCTCTTGCGACTACAACGTCTCGCTCACCATGTAGTTGAGTTGCTCCCGCTCTTAAGATTTGACCGAACTTTTTGGACTGCTGAAAGCGGTGGAATTCCGACCGCTGGTTGGTGGAGACATTTTGACTATATTCTGCACCTGCATTGTCGCGTAATGCGTCATATGACGCGACGCGTTAGCGCACCCGGAAGTGCTCCGGTGCGCAAGGCGCAGCTTCCCGGAAACGATCCAGAGCGCGCCGCGCAGCGCGTAACGTAAGCATAACAGGTCATGTGACTTGTTAATAAAACTTTTCATTGGTTCATTTTACTTTTCTTTTCCTAATTATGTAAGACTAGGTCATGTGACCTAAAAATAACACTTTTCATTGGATTAAAACATTTTTTTTCCCCAAACGATGAAAGCCCCACCTTGTTTCTGGATGTTTCAGACTGAAGCTGGCGTCACCATGAGAGCACCACCATCTCGTAGCTCCGCCATGGCCATTCCGCAAGCAATCATGGCAGCCGCTCCCCACCGGAAGCCTGCGGGAGTCGAGGGCCCCCAAGACTTTTGTACAATCTTCAAGGCTGAGGGGACGCTTTCGAGAATGGAACCCAAGCCCTGGCAGACAAGCGTCCGAGTTCCAAGGTGTCCCAGGGCCATTTTACTGGACCAGGCCCAAATCCGAAGAGCCGGCCGCCATTTTAAGAGTCCTGTGGCAGCCGCCTACCGCTGCACCGCAAGAGTGGGAACAACTCAACTACATGGTGAGCGAGACGCTGTAGCCGTAAGAGCGGGCGGTAAACAGCTGAATGGCGGATGAGGCACAGTGTAGCAAAAGCGGGCGGAATGGCGACTGAAACGATAAAGGGGGGCCCCACTACAGCAGACAAGCCTCCGCCATGTTCTTCAAAACTGCATATGTATCTCGTGATATCAAGGTTGGGCAACCAGTACAGAACAAGCAGTTACGAGTCCCATTTACACCGGCGCCATTTTGGGCGCGGCCGGGCAGGTCCAGGATCTACTGAAACATAAAAAATGAGGCTGACGTCTCTGAAGCAGTTCACGAACAGCAGGACATAGCAAATAAACATGAACTCTCTAAAGCTGTTAACTCACTGCAGAACAAAACAAGTGAACCTGAAACCTCTGGAATAATTGTCGCTCAAAAGAACAACACACAAAACTCTGTAGAGCCTGAAGAAAAAAAAACAGAAGGGCACTGTAGTTTCAGACACACTTAACACTAATGACGAAACAAAGATATCGTCTGTTTATAAAGCAGTTATCATCTTGACAGAATTGACAAAGAAGTGTACAGACACCAATGCATCAGCATTCTCGGAGATAACATCTTAAGGAACAAAGAAAGACCTGTTCACTCTTGACACCCCAGGTGCTGTGTATATTGCACTATAGTGCTGCATCGAGAAAACGGGCAACCCTATTGATGTGGATTTTTCATTATTGATTATTGTAAAGAAATGGCGACTCCCCCCTTTAGCAGATTAGCTAAATGTTTGCGTAATTTAGGCATAAAAGTTATATTATTGCTGTTGTTGTTGTTATCGTTATAGTTCTGGTTAATTTAAAAAAATGGTTAAATATATTTACAGTTTTTGTTGCGTTCGTTATATTTAAATATTAATAAAGTTTTAAAATGTAACTGTCTTGGAGTACTATATTTTTTTTTAAAATCGGGTGAATGGGGCCTTGAATCGGGTTATTGTCATGTGTGGGCTTTGCAAGTGTACTACTACAAGATCGGACATTTCAAACTCAAATGCACGTTCTTTTTCTTACCTTTCCGAAGCATGGAGCGCAATAGCAGGCAGAGAAAAGGTGATGCACGTGTTGAACACTGCCTGGCCTGCAAATTGCTGCCAGTGCCCCCCCCGCCCCGAGTACTTCACAAATCTTTAAAAGACCATGCGCTTGTTCAATGGGAAGTGGATAACATGGCTAAGAGCATTTGCTGACTAATGCATGAATATCGCTGACTTTTCAGCGATATTCATGCATTGCGGCCGTTTTTTATCGCATTTGCGATAAACCTTGCTAATAGCAAGGTTTATGTGCGATAAAATTCGCCGAAGTGCGGCGATAATTATTGTCTCTAAACAAGTTAGAGACAAAAATTACCGCTAGTTGTTGGAAATATGCCCCCGGGTTTTTCCTTGCAGGAATCGGGAAACGAAAGACTAGCACTGAAATCAGTAGTCTCACACCTGAATCGGGAGGGTTGGCATGTCTGGATACTCTACAGCTGGAGCCATACACTACATCCGCAGGGCTAGGTGATAGCCTAGGTCCGGCCTGGACAATCGGACACAGAGGAAGAGAAGTGTCAGAGGGTGCGGTAGTGAATAGGGTGAAAGGGAGGTGTCGAACGGGCACAGGGTGTGATTCTCAGAGAAGAGCAGCGCAGATGGGGGAAGTATATGGCCCATGCATGAGAGAGAGAGCGGGGGTGACCATTGCGTGGGGGAGATGCGTGCGAGGGTGGGGAGCCATGCTGAGAATCGACGGCGTGCAGAGAGTGGCCCTGGTCAAGGCATCTAAAATGGCTGCCGTGCACGACAAAATTGTGGCATTGGACAAAAACGCAAGATGGCGCAGACAATGTTTATCAATAAGGATTCATTTATAACAAAATATTTACTCGCAGTGACAAAATGGTGTTCAACACTTCCTGATTTCCATCGAATCGAACGTTAACAAACGTCACGCAGCAAAAAAAAAAAAAAAAAAAAAAAGCTCACGCACAGAGCGGTTTTTAGCCATGTTATCCAATGGAAGGTGGATAACATGGCTAAGAGCATTTGCTGGATAATGCATGAATATCGCTGACTTTTCAGCGATATTCATGCATTGTGGCCGATGTGCGGCGATAATTTTTGTCTCTAAACAATTAAAACGAAGCACAAAATGGCGAATTCCCGTTTCGCTACCAGTTTGCGGCCCAGTTCGCGGCCCGTGAAGCGCTTCTACCGTGAAAAATAATTTTTTTTTTATTTTCCCCACGGGACCCTTTAATAACCCCAACAACATTCCTAGGGGGTCAAGAGGGGTATACCTTGCCCCCTTTCAATAAATTCCCCCTTCGTTTTTCACCTCTTCTTCTCTCTCGATCCTACCGAGAGATAAGATGGCGGCCGCTCCGGACTATTTAGAATGTTGACAGACACCGGAGAGCCAATCAGCTTTCTGTTATCCAATGGAAGGTGGATAACATGGCTAAGAGCATTTGCTGGATAATGCATGAATATCGCTGACTTTTCAGCGATATTCATGCATTGTGGCCGATGTGCGGCGATAATTTTTGTCTCTAAACAATTAAAACGAAGCACAAAATGGCGAATTCCCGTTTCGCTACCAGTTTGCGGCCCAGTTCGCGGCCCGTGAAGCGCTTCTACCGTGAAAAATAATTTTTTTTTTATTTTCCCCACGGGACCCTTTAATAACCCCAACAACATTCCTAGGGGGTAAAGAGGGGTATACCTTGCCCCCTTTCAATAAATTCCCCCTTCGTTTTTCACTTCTTCTTCTCTCTCGATCCTACCGAGAGATAAGATGGCGGCCGCTCCGGACTATTTAGAATGTTGACAGACACCGGAGAGCCAATCAGCTTTCTGTTATCCAATGGAAGGTGGATAACATGGCTAAGAGCATTTGCTGGATAATGCATGAATATCGCTGACTTTTCAACGATATTCATGCATTGTGGCCGATGTGCGGCGATAATTTTTGTCTCTAAACAATTAAAACGAAGCACAAAATGGCGAATTCCCGTTTCGCTACCAGTTTGCGGCCCAGTTCGCGGCCCGGGAAACGCTTCTACCGTGAAAAATCATTTTTTTTTATTTTCCCCACGGGACCCTTTAATAACCCCAACAACAATCCTAGGGGGTCAAGAGGGGTATACCTTGCACCCTTTCAATAAATTCCCCCTTCGTTTTTCACCTCTTCTCTCTCGATCCTACCGAGAGATAAGATGGCGGCCGCTCCGGACTGTTTAGAATGTTGACAGACACCGGAGAGCCAATCAGCTTTCTGCGCGCAAAGTTCCGTTTCGCGAAAAGTAAGCGGACCGGATCGCTGCCCAGAGCGCTGTTACAGATATATATCTTGGTTTGAACGTTAATTTCTCAAAAACTACTGGAGCACATATATTGAGACCTAGCAAAGGCACATCGGGCTAACAGTCCCTACAATTTTGCCAAGTTTCGTGCAAATACATTCAGCCGTTCGAGCTAAAAGTCAGTCCAACCGCCCTATGGAAAAATGAATGGAAAAAACGCGTTTTGGGACCCCCTTTTTTCTCAGCCCCCCCTTGACGAAACTCCACCAAATTTTCAGGGGCTGCTCAAAAACAAAATGTGCCATTTTCCTGAAAATTTCAGCCGATTCCGTCCTCAAACGCCAAAGTTATTAGACATAGAATTTTCAGAAATCCCATAGGGAATTAATCCTAACTATATATACCTACTGGCTATCGCCAGTAGGTAATATATATATATATATATATATATATATATATATGTACATCCAAGCTATTTCTGTCTCTCCAGTGCGGCACCACAGAAATCACGGATCACCAAGCAGCATAGAGTATTTAGGGTATGTTTATTATACCTTCTTTGTTCACTCTCGGCATGACGCGTTTCGGGTAATGAATACCCTTGCTCACATAGCGAACATGCAGTACAAAATAGCATTTATATGCTCATTTTTTCCAAACTTTGAAACACCACGTGATCATGGAAAGTGAAGATATACTTATATGCATGAGAAAACGGCAATACAATGGAATTTTGACTCCTTTTCCTGTTTCAAACATAATACATCACTGTTGATTTCATTTTTGCCTCATGTCAGAATATAGCAGCTTAAATGCATGAAAAATATGTGCAACAATACGCTATAAATATTAGTACATGAAAATTGCAACAATAAATAATTTAAAATTATAAGAGTATTTACACATATTACAAAAAGAGATCTTTTTTAAAAATCACATAAATAAATCTCATTATGATTGTAAAAAAGTTTATGGATCCATCTGATGTTCATTTTGGTTCCAATGTGCAAAATTCCAGCTTCAATGCTGTGATGCATGTGCAAATTACGCCATTTCTTGTGCAAAATTACTGCCTCAATATATATATATACACATTATTTTAATTTAATTAAAACATTTATTATTTTAAATTGTAATATTTATATTATTTTTATTTATTTTATTTTATTACCCTTTACAATCTAAAAACTAATCCCACCCTGCTCCCTTTAAATACCCCTGTACCCCATATTCATAACCCACCCGTACTCCTTAAAATACCCCAACACCCTTAAACACTAACCCATCTTAACCCTATAAATATACCATGTACCTCAAAACCCAAACCTATCCCTAAACCCTAAAAATACCCCTGTACCCCAAAACCCAAACCTAGCCCTGAACCCTAAAAATACCCCTGTACCCCAAAATCCAAATCTACCCCTGAACCCTAAAATACCCCTGTACCCCAAAACCCAAACCTAGCCCTAAACCCTTAAAATTCCCCTGTACCCCAAAACCCAAACCTACCCCTGAACCCTAAAAATACCCCTGTACCCCAAAACCCAAACCTAGCCCTGAACCCTAAAAATACCCTGTTCCCCAAAAGCCAAACCTACCCGTGAACCCTAAAATACCCCTGTACCCCAAAACCCAAACCTAACCCTGAACCCTAAACATACCCCTGTACCCCAAAACCCAAACCTAGCCCTGAACCCTTAAAATACCCCTGTACCCCAAAACCCAAACCGGCACCTGAACCCTAAAAATTCCCCTATACACCAAAACCCAAACCTAGCCCTAAACACTAAAAATACCCATGCACCCCAAAACCCATACCTATCCCTAAAGCCTAAAACTGCCCCTGTACCCCATAATCCAAAACTATATCTGAACCCTTAAAATACCCAAACACCCCAAAACATATACCTCAGTACCCCAAAACATATACCCCTATACCCATACTTACCTTATCCAAACATAAAAAAACATGAATTTCATTGTAAATGTATGTGTGGTAAAAGCATATAAAATGTAATGCCATGCGTTAGAATGGCATTGCGGAGTCATGGTACTTTCGTAATGAAAGTATGCGGATTGATGGTATGCGGAAAGAAAGTTGCGGAATAATGAGTGTTTACCCTCCCCGGTAAGTCAAAGTCAAATTTGTTTTATTCGAGGTAAAAAACTCATAAAAGCATAGAACATTTAAAACCATTACATCCACATTTAAGAGGTTATTAAAACATATTCACATCCTCAATGGAATTTTTAAAATGACAAAGCATTGTGACATCAATAATGTTAAAATTGGTCAATAAAACCTAAAATTCATACAGTTATTTAGCCAGTATAATCACAAAAAAGTGAGCTCTCATTAGCTGGGAGAGCAGACAATGGCCTAGCTTCATCTCATCTAGCCTATTGTTATGCAAGAAATTTCCTTCTAATAACCCATGCCCAACCCAAGAATTTAGCAACTGCCACAGCGATAATTGGCAAAGAACTAGTGCAGATAATCCTTAGGGTCACATCGCTCTCCTTAGTGCCTAGCTGTTTGCACATAGCCCTCAGCCAGACACGTCGGGGGAACGAGTAAGCCCCACACACAAAAAGTAGATGAGCAATAGTCTCAGTGCTGGATTTACAGGCTGGGCAGACATGAGAATTACCCTCTACCCATCTTTCAGTTAGTGATCTAATTGGGAGAGACCCCACTCTAAGCTGGAAGTATAGCTTCCTGTCCTGCGGTTTGGTTATAATATCCCAATAGGACACAAGAGAAGGGGAAGTTTTTATCTCCAGAATTAATCCCTCCAGGGTAGAAGGGGCGGCATCATTCCAGTTCCTGTTTTCTACCATATCCCAGTACTTTGCTTTTATGGTTGCTTTTGTCTCCTGTCCTCTCCCATAACTCATTCATGCCTAGAATCCCTAGCATTCTACGCAAATCCCCTAACCAGCCTATCATGTGGAACTTATCGCAGTTAATTACATCCAGAAAGCCCCTTGCGTAATGAGCAAGTTCGGGGGTGACCCAGATACGCCGCCAGTATAAAATGGGTCTTAATCTAGCCATGTCTGAGATGGCTCTCCTGCCTAGCTCAAAACGCAGAGGCTTCATGGGTGTACTTTTAGGGAGGCCGAAAAGGTTTCGAAGGAATTTATTCTCAGCGAGCGTTAGTGGTGATAGATTACCATAACCCCAACGCTCTGCGCCATAAAGCGCCGAGCTAATGGCTTTGGCCTCGTATACTTGAAGTGCTGGTGCGATGGGTTTAGTCTAAGACCTTCTGTGTTCAGCACTTATAACACCGGAATTTGAGAGCTGCCATTTCTGTGTGTTTCCCCCACTTTACGCCCTTAGCTATATGTATACCCAAAGAAACAAAATCCGAAACCATCTCAACCTTTTGGCCATCCATGAAGAAATTCCCTCTGAAGCTGAAATGGGGGTTAAATGTCATGAGCTTCGTTTTGGCTACATTTACTTCGAGCCCATGATCAGTGCAAAAACCCTCAAAAATATTCAAGGCACGCTGCAGGCCGCTGGGGGTTTTAGATAGTATGAGCATGTCGTCTGCAAATATTTGGATTGGCGTTTTCACACCATCCAGAGTTGGGGCATCTACAGAGGCAGACAACATACGCTCCAATACTCCATTAATGTAGAGCGAGAAAAGCATCGGGACCATGGCACAGCCTTGGCGTACCCCCTTTCTACCGGGAACTCACCAGTTACTTGCCCGTGTCTCCCCCACTGGATCTTTGCAGAGTTAGATTCGTGGAGTCTCATTACTAATGATAGAGTTTCAAGTGGCATACCCATCTCAGCTAGGACTTTCCAGAGAAGGGAGTGAGGGACTAGGTTGAAAGCTGCACGTAAACCTATAAAGGCAGCGTAAAGACTGCCCTTCGCCAACTGCACTGTCTTCCAATGCAGCAGCGTAAACCTAAAGATCTGGTCTGTCGTGCTAGTCAGTTTACGCAAGCCCGCTTGATAAGAAGATAGAACATTATTTTCTTCCTCCCAGGTCATGATTTTAGCCAGGGTCATTTTGCCTACGACCTTCTGTACTGTGTCTATAAGACTGATGGGCCTGTAACACCCTGGTGAGATTTTGTCCCCTTTTTTATATACAGGGATTATTACCGCCTCCAGCCAAGACGTTGGTACCGGTGCCCCTAGCACTACTTATATAGCCAGATTCAAAATATACTTGCCCCAGCGTAGTTTCTCGTGGAGAAAAACATCCACAGGCACCCGGTCTGGGCCTGGAGCCTTGCCCCATTTAACTGCGTCCAGGGCCACTGCTACATCCACGTTGGTAAATGGAGGGGCTTGAAATGTAGCAGTTGCTGCAGACTCCCTGTTCCTGTCCTCTGGACGGCACCTGTATTGAGGCCCGAAATATTCCAACCAGCTACTCTGGGAGACATGGTTAGAGGGTGGTTCTGGGAACCCCTTTTCCCCACCTAACAATGTTCCAAAATAATCTGGAGTCTTTGGCAGAACTGGCAGCTTTAAGATCTTGCCAGTGCTGCTCTTCCCATTGCTTCTTGGCTATAAATACAATGGACTTGTAGTTCCGCCTTGCTTCCCTAATGGCGGCTGGGTCATTGCTCTTAATGGCCATCCCCAGAGAGGTTCTAGCTGTCCTACATGTAGCGTTATACGACCCCGCTACTTGTGGTCAACTTTTCTTTTTGCCCGGCTGCGAGCGTACTACCCTGTAGAAATGGCCCTTTATCCTGTTAAAGAATTCGCAATGCAAATTAGTGATCTCTTCCATATCTGTTTTGCTCCCCGATTCTGACTTCAAAATTGCTTCCATAGCAGAGGTGGTGTGATCCAGATCTTTACTAATACTTTGTAGCGCCTTATGGTTAGCCACAATTTGGGGCCACTTAACCCGCCTCATATTGTTCGTTGGGACGATCTCCGCTATCGCTTCCGTTGTGGTATTTTGCCCCTCATGGTCCCCCCCACAGCAAGTGAGTAATACAGAGGGGGTTGTGATCACTCTCTTGTCTACCGACCACCCTCATGGCTTTTTTGCCTGTAGGGAGCTCAATTATCTTATCAAAGAGTGCCTGGCGAGCCCAAATGGTTAGACCCCCTTTCGGTCTTCCCTTGGGGCCTTTGACTGCTGGAACGAAAAAATTAAGGAAACACAGGAGAAACAAAGGCTCGCAGGCCCACGTCTCTTGAAAGATACAGACGTCGAAGCCATTTATAAACTATACCCATTCTGGTGATTGCATTCTGGAGCCCAATCCCGCAACATTCCACAAGACTATTCTACCCCCAACTACGCCAGAATCACCCCCAATGCTGCGGTGCCTAAAAGCTGTACTCCTGGGCCACATACACTTTGCGGGTCGCAACCTCCTACTGGCTCCTTATTGGCTGCGCCAATTTCATTCACCCCATCTAGGCTGGCCACATCGACCTGGGCCAAGGGAGAGCCTGCCGAGCCTAAATGTTCTGTCCTCTCTATCCTTCTACATGTCTTTTGGTGGTTACTACCCATTGGCCCCTGTTGGGCTATTGACAACTCTCCTATCCCACTAAGGAGCAGTCAATCAATGGAGTTAAGTCTGGATTTATGTGGCCCGTTCCCAATCTCTCTTGAGGGCATGGCTATGGCTAATGAGAAAGGTAATGGGGGGATTTTCCTCAACTGGATGCCCGAATTTTCTGGGGGACTTGATCTATACTCCATCGTGAATAAGTTCTCTGCTAAATTATCAGACACCGGGGTTAGTTCAATTACATCATGTGAGGCCCCGGAATGGCTGATTCTCCTAGCTCTAGCAATGTCTTCTCTAATAATCGACCGGCACCCTCCAACATTCCTTAGCCAATGGATAGCCTTATTCGTCAAAGAATCTACCCCCTCCGTCCTTCCATTGGTTCGTATTTGGCATTTGGGCACATTAGTCATATATATAGTGTTTGTTACAAAAGTACCCATTGCATGTGAATGGTGCTCAGATGGTTCCATACTATGACTTGTTGATTTTTTACAAGATGTTAAGGTGGCATTGGGCAGAGCCCTACAAGGTGTTCCTGGCTCATTTTGTTGTTGCAGCCCTTTTGGGGCCTCTCCTCCCTGTGGGTCCCCCATGAGTCCCCTGGGCACTATCATTATACCTGTTTACCACTTGGATTCCCTCACAGTGGGTCCTCAGGGTGATTGCAGTCGAAGTCGAAGTAGGGGCAGTACTTGTGATTACTGCTCCTCCTTCAACCTGGGCAGGCCAGGGCAGCTTGGTGTTTGTAGTGTCATTTTTTCTAGCTACTTGATTAGTACCCTGGGCTTTTGTAGGATAAGCAGTGAGTATATTAGGAGATGGCAAATGATGTTGACAAGTGGCACATAGGTTGCCATTTGGAATGGTAGTTAAATTTAAAATTAGTTTTTTCATGCCCTCTATCTCATCTCTTAATAGAGAGACCAAGTTGGCCAGATCACCAATAGCGCTAAAATTTGCATCTTGTAGCTGGGAACCCTCAGTTCCATTGTTAATGGTTTCTCCCTGTGGCTCCTGCTGAATTTCGGCCAATACAGAAAACCTATTGGTGCATGCTATTGGGTCGTTAGTAGTAACAAATGCAACCTGAGGGTTAGCCCCACTCACCTCACTACCTTTTCTTAGGAGCGAGTCTACCCTTCGCCCCTTAGGCCGGCTGTCTCGGCCAGACTGATCAAGAGCAACTTCCCTTTGCTTGACACTAGCTCTAAACATTTCGGGGATTACGATAGCTGAACCAGCCACCTCATGTGTGAATACATTTACATCCCCTGCCTCCCTTGCCACCTCATCAACCTGCGGGAGCCCCACATCAGAAGTTAAAATGTCTTGGCAGTCCTCAATGATAGTATCAATATTATCAATTATGCAGATCAACCCCGCATGGTTAGGCACTCTCTTTGATTTTTGGTTTGTTTTTGGCGTTTGGCAGCCTCTGCAACCACCACCCTCCCTCCATGGATTTACGCTTGCCCATTTTCACCTCCCAACAAGCGAATAGGTCCCAATCGGGTAGTCAAATGGTAAAACATGCTGTACCTTTAGTGGTGATGGGGCTTCACATCCAACTTCTTAGTAAATGACAGAGAAAGGGGGTCATTAGGGGTGTTAGTGGAGAGGCCCGTCCCGTCCTCTATCGTCCACTGATGGCCACAGACAGCCCGCCCTTTGTCCAGGCTTCATCCGGCTCGTCCCGCGCACGTCCCGGGCTGCGGAAATCGGATGCTGATTTTAAGGCTGGTGGGCGGGGCTGTGCACAGGTGGATCACGCACGGGCTCCTGGTGAATGGAGTCCCGTGCGGCGTGCAGCGGAAGCCCTCCTTGACAAATTCCTGGCGCTGGAGACAGAGCCCCTCTGGGGGCGGCGGCGGCAACATGGGTGCAGGAGGACTTTGCCTGCGAAGTGGGACCCGCGCCAGCGGGTCGGGCAAGAAGTTATCAGGTGCCGGTGGGCTGGTGGGCGTGGCTGCACACAGGTGGGTCACGCACGGGCTCCTGGTGAATGGAGTCCTGTGCTGCGTGCAGCGAGAGCCGTCCTTGACAAATACCTGGCGCTGAAGACAGAGCCCTTCCGGGAGCGGCGGCAACACGGGTGCAGGAGGACTTTGCCTCCCCGGTAAGTACATTGGTGGCACAGCGGCCCACATCTCCAGCAACATACTCATATTTTTTTACCACCCATTTGAAAAATGCACAGGTCTCTCTCATTGATGGCCAGCACCGACATACACTTTTATACACACCTCCCGCCACAAGTTCTAGAATTGCGAACTTTAGAGCTGGGGAGGTACATTCGAATCTCGGCATCAGCTCAACATTCTGTGATTCCAGGCAAATCGCTTTGTCTCCCCGTGCCTACCACAAATGAATGTGTTCTTCTGTAATGTAAATTGTGCTCATGCAATGTTGTCGAGTTCGCGCTATAGAATATTGCAAGGAAAAATAAAGTAGGGAAAGTTGAGTTCACACACTACTGAACGTGCAATCTTAAGTGCATCAGCAGTGCACTGTGAATCGGAGCGTTTCACAGGCCTGTCACAGATACGAAATGCTATCAAAACGAAATCCTACAAAACAATATACTACTGGCCGGCAGCAATTCATGCCCGGACAACGTCGGGACGGGCTGCTAGTGATATAACAAAATCAGACTTGGTCAATATGGAATGTGTGATAAAATTGGATAGTGTTCCCCAGGGGTTAGGTCCTTTGCCTAATGTTCATGCTGTGGCTACTCAGAATCGGTCAAGTAAGGTAGAAATGCTAGAACCTACTAATGGCCAGTGTCAACCCCCAGTACAAATATTTCCTGAATATTTACTGTATCTAAAGAAATTCAGTCAGGTTTACTAAGCCCCATGTGTGGCAGTCAGGACCATAGTTGTAAAAATGGGGACACTAAACTAGTAATGCACCCGTTTTATGAATCTCAGGGAACCCATGATAGCCTCAACCGAAGTTTACTATTGAAAATCATTTCAACCATCCCTGATTTAGCATTTATTAAATCCTCTGATTTGGTGTTATTACAATTCAGACAGGTTCAGCCCAATACTCCTCGTGAGTCCACTATTACCACTTAGTCATCGAGCGATATTGTTACTAAGATTTTGGGATCCAGGTTGAATTTTATGGACTGTGGAATTAAGGTTGAGATCTGGACCTCTCTACAATATCCCCCGATCTTGAAGGTATTAGCCCTTAAGATGGATATTGGTTGTAAAAATATTGAAAGTTCCAAGTTAAATCCAGTGCTTAGAGTTGCAGTAGTCCAATAAATAACCAATCTTGTAGTTCTGGTTTGTTGATTACCAATCCCCACTCAGGGGACAAAACAATATGCGAATGGAGGACTGGTCTTGGTTGCCAGCATCATTGGCAAAGGTGCCTTGTATCGATAGTAATTGAACAACCGGTGCTACTGGAGATAATATAAATGAAATTGCGATTCTCATTATAACATGACTAGAGAATCTTGATTTCATTAAAGACACGGAGGCTGACATTATGCTGCATTATGCATTATTCCTTTAATGCAGTCCAAGCAGCCGCTTACATCACAATATGAAAAGATTCCAGAATAGAAAAATAGCAGCACATGAAAGACATGAGACATCAACAATCTGCCTCTTTTAAATGTGGAGGAAAATAAGTTCATGAAACTTGAAACATCAAAACGATCTTCTGATGAGCAGGATGAAGGAGAAGGAAGAACGAAGGTAAAACCAAAGGTCAGACGACACACAGTTAAGGAGCATTACCTGAAAAGAGAAAGAAGTAAATATCTCTTGAATGTAAAAATAGTGTCAAGCTTATCAAGCTGAAAGGACAAGAGATTAAACAAGTACTGGTAATAAAAAGTACAGTAATAAACTGCAATAAAAACAGCATTAAATCATTGTAAGACCACCAAGGTGTGGGATGGGACGGATAATGTCAGCCTCCATATCTTTAATGAAATCCAGATTCTCTAGTCATGTTAATATGAGAATCGCAATTTCATTACAAGAACGGAGGCTACATTATGCATGTTGGTATCTTTGTAAAACAACATCAGACATATGTTCAATAGGCTTGCAATAATGATGTGCATAGGTGCTAGCATATGACCAGTCAGCAGCTTTGAGAATGTTGTCCAACTTACCTCCAGAGCATAGTCATAGTCATAGTCACAATCTCTTGTATAGCGCGCAGATCACCAAAAGGTCTCAAGGCGCAGAGAGATTTACTGGCAATAGCACCCCTCTAAGGGAGTGAGCTTGAAATTTCTTTTAGTCAATACCTGCTAAACTCAGGACAGTCTTAACCCATCTAGGTTATGCCTTTGTGGGGTTTACCAAAGGATAAAAGTAATTGGTTAACATCCTGAGGGTGAAGAACAAACATTCTGCGATCATACTCTCTCATGCAGTCCACAACGCAAAGTTTTGGATATAAATCAAAACGTGGGTAAGAGATTGAATCAGACATAGTCTTTGTTCTTATAAATCTCAAATTTGACTTAGAACATGTAAGATCTATTCGTAATCTCCAAGGCTTTGACATCAGAAACCCTTCTGCATGAGATTAGGCATAGTAGAGAAGCCATCTTAATGGAAAGTTTTTTTTTTTTTTTTATTGAGCAGAGTATTAACAGGCCAGTTATTGAAAAGATCAAGGATTTCATATTTCGGTTAGGAGGTCTTCTTAAGCTAATGCTTTTCATCACTCTAAAAACAATGACATTTTTACCTACCGCTTTACCATTGACAAGGACATGGCCAGCAGAAATAGCCTATTGTGTTGATATTAACTACAATTTTGTGAGTTATTCAGTTGCAATAATAGTCTATCAATACCAATAGGTACCAATCTTGTGAGTTCCTTCCATGAATGGGTCCCGTTATGTCGAATCCCAGTTTTCTCCAGGGTGCCATAGGTACTTCCACTGGAATCAAAGGAGAATGCTTAGATACCTTGGATTTGTCGCTAATGCTACAAGCGTAACAATCTCGTACCTTCTCCTCCATTTCTCGATCCATCTCCGGAAACCAGTAGTCTGCTCTTAATCTTGACTTGCATAGGCTTCTGCCCAAATGACCTTCATGGGCCAAGGTGATCACTTGCTGCCCCATTCCCTCTGGTGGAACAAGTTTTCCCGACTTCATGATGAAATTCGCTTCCACTGAAAGATCATCTTTTACATTCCAATACGGTTGAATTTCATTACTCAGCTCCTTGCACTTCTGGGGCCACCCTGACACAATGTACCTCTTCACCTTCCTCAATGTCTCATCCTTTTCCATATGCCTTTCCCATTCTTCTTTTGCCACAGCTGCTACACTTATTTCCAATATAGTGTCCTCCACCTTTTCTTCTTCTGGCTCGCAGCGGACGGGGGAACTTGAAAGAAAATCTGCCACTCTGTTTTGTTGGTCCGGGTTGTATACAGCTCTGAAAATATATCCTTGCAGGCCCAAGACCCACTTTGCAATGCGCGGGGTCATTTCCTCCATGTTCTTCTTGGTGAACAAAGGCACCAGTGGCTTGTGGTCCGTATGCACCTCGAATTGTACTCCCCAAACGTAGAACTTGAAGTTTTTGATTGCCCAATAAACAGCCAGAGCCTCCTTTTCCACTGTAGAATAGTTTGCTTCCGGAGAGGTGAGAGTTCTTGAGGTGAAAGCCACTACCTTTACTTGCTTCTCTACTCTTTGCGATAAGGTTGCGACTATTCCCGGGTTACTTGCATCTGTGGTAATTATTATGTCTCTTTCTGGATCAAATTTTCCAATAAAGGGTGCCTGTATGATTCATTTTTTATATCTCTGAACGCCATCTCTTGTTTCTCTCCCCAGTTGAAAATGCTTCCTTTCTTCACCAATTCTCTCAACGAATAAGTTCTGATGGCAAAGTCTTTAATGAATTTCGACATGTACTCCGCCAAACCAAGAAATGACACCACTTCCTCTCTGCTTGTTGGTGTTGGGGCATCTCTAACGGCGTTGACCAAGTCACATTTAGATTTGATACCTTCTTCTGAAATTGTGTGGCCCAAGTAATCCACTGAGCTCACCCCCAATTTGCACTTGCTCACTCTGGTGGTGAACCCTACCTCCTTCAACCTCCTTAGCACTCCTTTTATGTTCGCACTGTGTTCCTCCTCATTTGAGCCATAGATCAGGATGTCATCCTTGAAGCACATTGTTTTTCTGCAATCTTTGAGAATGTGCTGCATCACTCGCTGGAAGGCCACTGCCGCAGACGCCAACCCAAAAGGCATCCGTAGAAATTTGAAGTTGCCAAAGGGAGTTGTGAACGCCGTCAGAGACTGTGACTATGGGTGCAGCTCTATCTGATAGTAGGCAGAGGACAAATCCAACACGCTAAAGAATATGACCCCTTGTATAGTGCTCAACATCTCTCCAATTCTCGGGAGGGGGTATCGGTCTTTCTGAATGTTAGCGTTCAAGTCTCTCAGGTCTACACACAGCCTAATGTTCTTTCCTCCATCCAATGGCAGGGTGGGAGAAACCATTAGATAAGTTACAACACCTATCTATAGCAATTGATAGTTCTATAGCTGAGGCAGTTATCAAATTGTTTAACAAGGAAGTTAACTTTGTCAAAAATAGGTGTTTCCAAGGAATCCAGGTTCCTTTCCAGGCACCAACGCACCCAGATTCTCCATATGTAGTTATATCTGTAGTGAGTGCCTGAGGCCCAAGACTCTCTGAGGAAAGTTGCAGCCATTGCCGAAAGTCCTGAGATTTCATTGTATCTCCTGACACTTTCCAGGCAAGAAGGGTTAAACTCCTGTTCTGAATTAGGGGGTGAACTCCTCCGTCTACGTCTGCAAGAAGATTCTCTAGGGTAGGAATTAAGAAGGGGGGTTACAAGCTAGTTCTAGAGTTGTGGGGAACCATGCTTGGGATAGCCAAAAGGTTAGTTATTAGGACAAGGGAGCAATGATCCTGTCGCACTATCTGAAGAACTCTTTGAATCATTGTAAAGGGAGGGAATGCGTACACCTTGGCTCCTCTCCAAGATTGTAGTACGGCTTCGACTGATAGAGCACTTGGGTCAGGCATCCAGCTGAAGTTGTTCCCCAGTTGAAAGGTTAGTCTGCTAACAAATAAGTCTATCTCTAGAGGGCCCCAGGTACTGAACACGGAAACATTCAGTCTCCAATTGCTGTAATCTAACAGGAATCTTGAGTTCCAGTCTGCAGAGATGTTCGATTTCCCCAGAAGGTATTCCGCTTTGAGAGCGATCTTATATTCCAGACGTAACATCCAAAGTTTATTTGCTAGATTCGATAGGTCCGGAGATTTGGTATGCTCCTGAGGGCGTAAAGCCCAGCTGTTAGTTCTAAATCATTTATGTGGAGAGATAATTCCTCTTGTGACCAGATACCACCAGTGTTCTGATTGAGAAGGCAAGCTCCACAGACATGAAGGTTTGCATCTGATTCTAAAACAAACTCTGGTTTTGAACCAAAAATTGCTCTTCCGTTCTAAGCGTCTAGGTTTTTTCGAGCCACCAGACTAATTCTGATTTGGCTTCTTGATCCAGACAGATTCAATCTCCGTACCAGCCAAGGGGCAGAGGATAGTTCAAAAGGAAGAGCCTGAAATTGGTAAAGGTGATTTTTCCAGACAAATTGAAGAAAGGCTGGGTGGGATTCGGCCATAGGAATGGTGAAGTAAGCATCCTTTAGGTCTAGTGAGACTAGCAAGTCTCCCTCTAGAAGAAAATCCCTAAAGAGATGGATGCCCTCCTTCTTGAAGTGTCTGTAAACCAATAATTTGTTTAGTTCTCTTAAGTTTATGACAGGTCTCCAACCTTTGTTTTTTTTTTTTTTTACAATGGGACCTCTATTATGTCTCCTTTCTGAAGCATAGAGGAGATATCCTCTATTATTTTTTGTTGCTCTGGAGAGAGGCATGTCTCATGGGAAAAATGTTTTTAAAGGTATGTGATTCAAATCTATCATAAACCTATTAACAGTGTTTAATAACCAAAAATCTTGAGTGATCAATCTCCAATTGTGAAGGAAGTATTTGAGACTGCCACCCACTTTTTGGGGGAAAGAAGGAGAAGGGAGAGGGGAGAGAGTTATCGCGGCTAATTTAAATCTAACTGTGAAAGTAGTAAACTTCAATTTGGGTTGGTTACAATGCCTTGTGGTAAATACCTCTAAGTTAAGGTTAGTTTTTCCTAACGTATATCTGAGTGCAAGTAAAAATAAGTCTGCACAGCAATATATCCTTTGGGATATACTGAGTATATTAATACTCCAATACCAAGATGCTGGCTTAATAGTATCAGGTGATTTTAATTTGCAATTATTTCGGTACTCAGAATCTAACTTTAAATCAGGAGGTTTAGCTAAGGATTGCTGTGATATTATGTCTGAGGCTGGAACCAGCCACTGGATCAATTCCCACAATCAAGAATTCTAAGCAAGGTTCAATCATCGATTATACTTTTATTTCGGACAATATGATATTTCACTTGTCTGAATATAAGGTAATCGGCCGGCCACAAAGTGAACACAATCCCCTGGTTGTAAAAAAAAAAATTGGGGAAGAAAGTCTTATAAAATCTAAAGATCTTCCCAACACTACATGTTCTGCATATAACCTGGGAAAGCTGGTATGGAATTTAGCCAAAAAGGAGGGTATTATGCAATCGGCTGAGGCATTGATTAAATGAGCAAGGCACTCAGGGTGACATGAATATGATTATTAAATGGAATTCTATCACAGAGTCTATCGTGGGGAAATTTTCTACTGGAAAGATGAGGAAAATTAATACCAATTTTAATATACATAAAATATGGTTCCCCCAAACTATTAAGGTTAAAGAAAGAACTCAATAGACCTGTTTGTGAGGCATCACCCGTAGATTTTGTCAGACCTACACAGTGTATAAAGAAAACCTGAAGGAACTTAAGAAGATCTACAAACAAGAAATTTGGAAAGCAAAACCTAAATTTCAGACGGGGATTTGAAATAGCTTATTATCTGCCACTAAGCAAAATCATGCAAAAATATTTGGGGGAGTTATTTATAACCTCGAAAGGGGTGGCTGTACGGCTTTTTCTGTAAATATACCCAAACCCACTTGGGTAATGTTTACTACCAATTTGTATGGTGTATCGGTTCGGGTGGGAAAATATGCAGAAAAGTTGGCTTCAGGTGAGGTAAATAATACATCATTAACTAGAAGAGTATCTCCATTTGAACTCTAATGATCATGCTATTGGTTCTAGTCCTGACCCAAATTTTGATTTAGTAATTCCAAGCTGTAATCAAATATTGACCCTGTTATGTGGGCTGCGAGCAAATGGTGCCCCGACACCTAATGGGTTACTGAATGCCCTGTTTTGTGTTAATAGTAATTTGTGGGCAGGCTTTTTGCATAATCTATTTAGGGATGTTTTGACATTGGGTGTTGCTCCAGAGTCGTGGCAAGGTTGCATAATGCAACCAATTCATGAAAGCGGCACGGTGTCAAACCCCACTAATTATCGGCTACTTTCATTGACTTGTGTCGATGCAAAGGTATTTGCTTCTTGTCTTCTAATAGAACCGGAAGACTGGGCTATGAAGGAGAGTATTATTCCAATTAATCAGACTGGTTTTCAGAAGGGTCAATCCACTACCACTAATTTGTTGGCTCTAACCCTGCAGCCTTTTTTAAAATGATGACGCTCCCACGGTTTTTATATGTATTAGAGAATGCCCCATTTCCCGTTCCACTAAAATATTTTAAGAAAATAGAGGCGGTTGTCTCTGGCCTGCTCTGAGGAAGCAAACCGGCACGCATAGCATGGGGAAAGCTGATTCGGGACTGGTACGACAACGGTATAGCCCTTCCGGATATCCAGTAATGTTATTGGGCAGCTCAGTTGAAAATAATTAACTAATGGTTACACACGCCCCAGACAGAACCAGCGTTCCAGGCAGACAGACAGGAGCTGGGAGAAGCAGGAATTCTCTCCACACTATATGATAAGGGTAGATCCTCTTCCCTCATGGGACCGACAGTGCACACAATTAGCATACGGTACACGGCGCAGGTTCGTCTTAAATGCAAAGATACTATCACTCAAATGACTCCACTCTGGTCGGCACGACAGCTGGGAAGATTTCATAACAGCATGGGATTCAGGGCATTGGACCTAATAAGTATCTCCACGGTAGGGGATTTATAGAAGAAGGGTGCAATGGTGCCATTTGAACAGCTTAGGACCCAATATGAGCTAGCGCCCACCAAAAGGTTTCGGTACATACAGATCAGTCATGCACTAGGCTCGGTTCTCCCGCCTGGCACCGATATACCGTAGGCCACCCTTTGGAAGACAGACTTCTTACTGAGCACATGCCCAAAAAGGCAACCTCATTCACTTATCGTAAACTAATGAATAACATGCCTG
This sequence comes from Lissotriton vulgaris, assembly GCF_964263255.1. Taxonomy (NCBI): domain Eukaryota; kingdom Metazoa; phylum Chordata; class Amphibia; order Caudata; family Salamandridae; genus Lissotriton; species Lissotriton vulgaris. The sequence continues at coordinate 876,763,272 of NC_141694.1, forward strand.
ACCCGACACTGACACTTAAGCACAGATGGTCCACTGACTTGGGGGAGATCGACGAAGCGGATTGGCAGACCGCTCTGTCATCCCCACGGGAAGTGGCCAGATCTTCGAGACTCCGATTTAGTGCAGCAAGATACTTCATCGCGTGTACTACACCGGGGTCACCCTGCACACCATAGGGAGAGTCGCACACTATTTTTGCCTGAGAGGCTGCGGGGAGGTGGGAACCTTTTTTCACACTATATGGGAATGCGCCCAGATTGCAGCATATTGGGCCAATGTCATTCGAACATTGTCACAGGTGGTGGAGGTGTCGGTTGTACTGGAACTGAAGTGTTTTGCCACTGAACTTATGGGAGCCGAATGATCTTTTCCACTCTGCTCAGTACTGGGTTAAACTGGGTGCAATGTTTGCCAGACGGAATGTTGCCAGAAACTGGGGGTCCGGGGAGGTACCAACGCTTAGAGATTGGTGCAAGGATTTAGATGCGGCTATGATGGCGGAAAGAGTGGTATACATGCACCGGGGTTGCCCCTGAAAATGGGAAAATATATGGGGTGCCTGGAACAAATTCAGAGGCTATCTGTGTGAACCACCTGTGCAGGATGGGGATAATGAGTCAGAGTGAGGGGTGGAGGTGTGGGTTCCCGAAAAATGCCAACAAGGATAATTATGTTACATCAGGTTTTATTGATGTGTGTGATGTCACTGACGTCTGTTATAATCCATGATGCCCAATGTGAATGCCATTTGATTGTAGTATGCCCTGCTAATGTTTTCAATAAAAACACATTAAAAAATGTATAATGTGATTAAAGATGTAAGGTGGCTAGATTTGGGCTTATTAATAAGGTTTTAAATTGCATTTATGGGACTGTTTTTTGTATTATGTGAAGAGAAGATCTCCTGTTTTTAATGTAAATGTGTTTTTCTTGGTGAATTATGATGCTGTAATTGCAATGATTTTAATTAATCAAGCAAAAAGATTATATATATAGTCAATCATGTCACCAGAAATCCTGAGGCAATTCCACCACCACACCTGGAGACGCGAAGGCCCTCCTAGGTATCTTTACCAGGGTAGGGTTTTCCTAGGAGGTAGTGTGAGACAGAGGTAGACACTTTGTGTCCCAATACTTTAATCACTTGTGAACTGAGGGTGGAGAAACCTATAGGGTGACTACCCCCAGAAAAAGTGGCTTGTTGAAAGGTTTAGCAAGACCCTAAAAGGTATGATTGGTAGACTCCTTGAAAAACTCAGAAGGAGATGAGATGTTTAATTACCATGCTTGTTTTTTTCTTACAGGGAGGTGCCGCAGAAGAGAACAGGGTTTTCCCCTTTGTACTACTGTTAGGACACCCTGTAAGGGGACCACTTTGTTTTGAAAAGGAAAGACGAGAAAGACTTCTCAAAGAACCTAAGCAGGATATTGTGGATTATGTACTCGGCCATCATTCCTGGAATGATGAGTACATGACAAAAGCTAACAAGGTCCCTGAGAGCAGCCAAGAGCTACAGAAGCTCTGCTATGGCCAAAAGACGGTCATGGTGGAGTTCCAACCAGGGCAGACATTGTGGGTTTGGAGCTTGTGGCAGCTATATAGACCCACAGGAAAAATGGCTACACCCAACCTTATCCTTGAAAAAAAGGGGCAGTAAACTATTTGTTTGACCTTGGCACATGTAGGAACCCCAAAAGTCATACATGTAAACCACATTAAACCCTATAATGACAGGGCTGACTTGAATATGCTAGTAGTCATAAATGAGGATCAGGAAGCAGATAGTAACCCTCTCCTTGACCTCCTCCCTCACAACACTAAACAGGAATCTGATGAAGGAGCAGCCTTGTCAAACACCCTCACTGACCACCAGCAGACTGATTGCAGGCAAGTCCTGAATCGGTTTGCTGAGCTCTTCTCCCTGACTCCTGGTTGGCTAACAGGTGTACATATGATGTGAACACTAGTGACAGCCTAACTGTCAACCACAAAATATACTGGGAGTCTGACCATGTCAAGGAGAGCTTCAATGCTGAAGTAAGCAAAATGCTGGAATTTGGTGTCATTGAACCCTCAGAGAGCCCCTGGGCCAGCCCAGTTGTTTTAGTCCACAAGCCTCATCCCCAGAGTGGAAAGAAATACACAAGGTTTTATTTGGCCTAATGGGGCCTCAATGCAGTCACAAAAATGGATGAGCATCCAATTCCTAGGACTAATGAATTAATTGACAGGTTGGGGGCAGCCAAACGTCTAAGTACTTTTGATCTCATTTCCGGATACTGGCAGATAGATCTTAATCCTGGAGCAAAAGAGAAGTCAGCATTCTCAACTCCAGATATGCCTTTCCTGTTTACTGTGATGCTTTTGGTTTGAAGAATACCTCTGCTACCTTCCAGAGGTTGGTGAATAAAGTCCAGTCTGGATTCGAATCCTTTAGTGCAGCATATCTGCATGAAGTTGCTCCCTTTATCTCCACCTTGCAAGATCACCAGATCCACCTTGGGAATCTCCTGAAGGTTCTGCAGAGTGAAGACCTCACTATAAAGGCATAAAAGTGCCAGAGCGAGAGTCGGAGGCCACAGGAAAGAGACAGGACAAGGTTGCACACAGGCCACCTAGTAGGTGAAGGCCAGGTTCAGCCCCTAGCACCCAAAATCCAGACCATTCTGGATTGGGAAGCTCCAGCCACCCAGACTGAAGTCAGGGCATTCTTGGCTTGTTTTGGTATTATCAGAGTTTTGTGCAGAGGTGTGGATCCATTATGACTCCATCGCAGAACTGACCTCATAGAAAATGCTCAAAAAGGTTAACTGGACAGTGAGTTGTCAAAAAGATTTTAATACCCTGAAGGAAATATTGTGCTCAGAACCCATTCTGAAAGCTCCAGATGATGCCACCAGTTCATAATGTAGACAGATGCCTCTGAAAATGTGAGAGTAGCAGTCCTATCCCAAACCAATGATGATGGCCATGAGCAACCTATTGCTTTTTGTTAGCAGGAGACTTCTCCCCAGAGAACAGCGTTGGAGTGCCATTGAAAAAGAAGACTGTGATGTGGTTTGGTCCCCAAAAAAGCTGAGACAATACTTGTTTGGCTCTCACTTCCTTGTTCAAACTGACCACAGACCTCTCAGATGACTCATGCAGATGAAATGAGAAATCCACAAACTGTCAAGGGGGTGCATATCCCTAAACGCAATGGACATTACAGTGGAATACAGACCTGGGACTGACCATGCCAAGGAAGATGGCCTTTCAATGTTCTTCCAATTAGATAATGAAGATTCTGATAAGAAAAGGTTAGTCTCATCCTTTTTTATAAGGGGAGTAATTTGGGAAAGTACCTCTTTTGACATTGTTAGCCCCCACCTTTTTACTGATGCATTATGTGATTTGAATGAATGAATGACCAACTTTTAAAGCACAAAATAAATGCCCAAAGGCATCAAGGCAATTTTAAACTGTAAGTGAAGTAGGCCGCAGCTAACCAGGTTCCCAGTGCCAGATCTCTTTCCCAAAACTGTACCATGATAAGCACAACTTCAGCAACCCCTATAAGTCCTTAGCAAATGGTACCCCTGGTACTTAGTGCATTGGGACTGAGGAGGGTTCTCTGGGGCTGCAGCACCACTTTTGCCATCCCAGAGACCACTCATCAAGACTATGCAAACTGTATCTGTAACTACACCATATGTCGATGATTTAATCTGCTTGGAATAGGGGGCAAGATCCGAGGGCTGGGGATGTAGTTATGAAAATAATGTCAAAGACTGTTAATTAAAAAAAATAAAGAATATTCAAACTGCCATTGTAGACTGCTTGTCTTGATGCAGAGAAAAACGAAGAGTCGACATGACACACAAACCTGTGTGCTATTCCCCAATAAACTGTATGAGGTATAGGTAGGTCAACCCCACAGCAGGCCTTACAGCCTTAATGAAGGGCGCACTATATCCCATGTGTGGACATATCTGCATTAGCAGATATGAACCTGCAATATATGAGCCATTCTTGGATGTTGTAAGTGCACAGGGAACCCATAGAGAGTACATGGGCTAAATATTTGTGATTTAGAGTTTCCTAGCTCCACGATGGCTTCACTGCACCCTAAGATGTTTGGTATCAGATATCTTGCCTTAATAAATCCTCAATGATGCCAGTGCTAGATTTATTTATAAATGTAAAAAGGAGATCCTTTAGAGGGTCCCCTGAAAACCTACAAAGCACTGGTGTGGTCTCTGCACAGTCATAGCAGGGTTGCTACCACCAGATATGTTTCTGATGTCATGGGCAGTGACGGTTTTCTGAGTGAGGGCGTCGGGGCTCCTCCCCCTTTACTTTCACCCCCCCCCAGGGTTGCCCATTGCAAATTTTAAAAACAACTGTCTTTTTCTTGTTTTAATTGCACACACATGCGTCGCTTGTGACTGTAGTTTGAGACTTGGTTGAGATGATTGATTGATGAGTCTCACGTTATGCAAGCAATGCCGATCCATTGCACTCCTGAATGCTACCTGTGGGCGGATCCTGAATCTACATGTGTATTTGCCGGGCTGAAGAGCTCACGAGCTGAGGCCTGTGAGGTCATCAGCTCGGCATAGACATTGCCTTGAGGACCAGTCTCCACCCCCTGATGGCGTGTTGGTAAAGTTAGCCCCGGGCGCTTCAGGCTGAAACCCTGTAGCACCAGGGGATCACGTCAATCAGGAAATGGAAACAATGGAACTCCACCCTTTCCCAACTCGTCACAGGGGTTGGGTCGGCCCTGTGACGCTTTGAGAAAGGGTGGTGTAGAGGCTGCAAGCAGACGGGAGGCCTAGAAATCGAGTATGCGCAGTTTGTCATCAGGATTTTTGAAGACACCCTGCGCAGACTCAAAGTGTCTGCTTCGTGCTCTTCTCTTAATTGCTGGACCGTGTGGATGACTTTTGCAGCTCCAGACTAGCATCTGTATTAGGCTGGCAGTAGCAGGCAGGAGCTTAGGAGCAGCAGAGATGGTGGTGCCTAAGATACCAATGTTTATTGTGCAGGTGTTTTGTCCAAAACTGTAGCGTCCATCCGGGCTAACAGATCGTCTGCATGGTTGTTAAGGAGGGGGTTAACTGTACTAAACATTCTCCTTTCTCGCCACATTACTCTTCAACTTTCAAGGGAATATTGAGGGTTCAATGACTTCATCACCACCTTTCCACTGACTTAACTTTACAAAACTTATAGAAATTCCAATGCTTGACTTGATAGTTCTGCGCTGGGGCATCACTTACTAGATTGCCCTTTTCCCTTTTCAGCCTGGAAGCAAGCAGCGAAGGGAGACACTAGGGTCAATTTCAGCATTCAGTGCACGAAGGGCAAGGAGTGTATAGTCCATGTAAGAAGAAGGCCTGAGGTGCTTGAATGATACCAAGGTTGGTGGGGGTGGGGAGAGTGTCAAGCCACTAAGAGGGTACAGAGTGTTGTTGGCACATAAAGTAAACAAGATGGCTATCAGAGATAGGATGGCTACAAGTGTCTCTGGGGATCAGGCAGCAGCGTCCAGTTATGAACAGGGGTGGGGGCTTACCCTTGATCTCAACTCACTCATAATGTCTCCCCAACACAAAGAAGTGATTCAAATGATGCGACAAGTGGCGCTACGACCAAGCTCTGGCTTTTTAGCTAGTTGTACTTTGTATGTTTTCATTTTGAGACTGTGAAATATGTTAAAGAGAAACCACAAGTCCCAACATGCAAAGTCCTGTTGACTACAATGTCTGCACTGGCAAAGGCATCACCCATTACAGCGGGGATAAGATAAGGCAGTAACACTCTGATATAAATGTTAAAATGAACACATTTCACAAATGCGCTTCCAGTACTTGTGCATATAAATATATATGTACTTTCCTTGTTTGCTTGAAGATAACCGCACACTGAAACGTCTTCTTAAAGTTGCAGGATAACAACAACAAGACTAGCTTTCTGGGATTAAAACACACAAAGCCTGGAGTGTCCATGTCAGGGGGAAGGCTTGATATCAACAGTCATACCATGTTTGCTATGAGCTTTATAAAACGTGTGGTTAAAAAACGTGTAGCAGTGAGAAACTGAACTCAAGATGACCCCGTTGATAGATGGACTGCCTTCTCCTACAGACTCACAGTACTTCATCTAAGGCCATGTTTGTATAAATGCGGGTGATTAGCTATATCAACTACTGAATTTGTGTTGTATGCCTATTATTTTTGGTCAGTTATGCCGGCTTTAATACACATTATTGGCACAACTAAAATTGAAATTTCATTATTTTACACTAAGCACTGGTGAGCCAAAAATAGGAAATTATTGTTTGAGTGGGAACTGATGTAGTCACAGTGGGTCTTGTACAAGTGAACCTGTTGAGGAAACTGGTATTGTTTTGACTAGTGAACAGCATGTGAATGGAACCTACTAGAAGATGTATTGGGTTGACAACTACCTTCCATTTTATCTGAGAGTTTTCTTTAGAAATAAGCGGCTGGATTGATTCCTTTTTCTACCTTCCTTTTGAGGTCTTGCCTATGCAGCGCGCATGCGGTGCATAGGAAAAAGACCTTCAGCCATCGATTCCCTTTTTCTGCCAAAAACGTGCATGCGTTGCATTTCTTTGAATGGCAATGCGTGCACGTTTGACGATTCCCTTGCGGGAGCGAGCTTTGACACCATATGTTTGCAATTAACTTGCAAACATGTGGTGCTCCTTCTCACTCCCGCAAGGGAAACTGGTGCAGGCCCCCTCGTAGATGCTACTGTGGGTTTCTAGGAAACGAGAGAGGATGACAAAGAGCAGAAAGCTCTAGCAACCTCCAAACATCCAGCACACACCTCGCACGTCAATTGCCGAGAAGATTGCAGCAAGACTCTGACCTGGAGCCAGCATTCCACACATTTCACAATGTTTTTTGTGCATTAGAAACACACTACAAGAATAGAAAAGCTACATTTGTGCCGGAATCAGGCAAGTGAGGTTTGCTTTGCTTCGCTTGTGAGCCACTTTATGCTGATCTGTGAACGAAACATCACACTGCTGCGAAAAATGCAATCAAGATTGTTCCGTATAAATGAGCACTATTTAGAACCCATGGACACCAAAACAGTGAAAATGCACCTAAAAAGCAACTGCAACAGGGCAAGTTTCATAACCGTATGTACACACATCGACACAAGAGTGATAAACTCCTGCAAACACACTAATGAAAATCTCACACAAGGGGACGTCTCAAACATGAACCGAAAACATACCGGTGCTACCCTAACACAGGGATATGGTCAGCTCATCAATCCTGAAGAATATAGCCCACAAACTAAAGAGAATTAATTGGGCCTTAATCCTGACTTGGAAAAACTCTCTAATATAGGAGAGCCCCCTCTGATTCGCCGATTAACTTTAGTCCCCAGTGCAGTCTCACTAGATTACAATCTATGAGATGCTAAGGAAAGTGTTTTTAAGCACTGTGAGGGCATGTACTCTGGGAACCACAAGAGAGTTCTAAACCGGTTACCCAGAGAAGCACCCTTAACTTTATAAATGTTTGTCATCACTAACAGGCACTCGTTTCAGATTCTGCGAGTTTTCAAATCACAAGGATGGGATAAAATGCTTATGTGGTGGAACAAACACTGATGAAAACCTTTCTTGTAAAATGAAAAGTTATCAGTCCTAGTGAGCTCTCAAAGGAAATCAGCCCCTCCTGTTTTTTCTTGGGGGGAGCGGGAAATAGGATGATCAACGAGCTAAACAGTTTCACATGAATGTTCTACAAGTGTCGTAGTGAAGATGGGTTTGGTTTTATCATGTAAGCGCGCCTGTGCAATGGAAATAAGCTGCTTCTTTGTCGGACTTTCCTAAATTGATTAGTTAATCTTCCAGGTAAAGAAAAATGTGAACTTGTCTGAGGTTGCCTCCCAATAAGGTCAATACATTCATAAAGACCCTAGAAATCACATGAAGGCAGAAGTGCAGGGTGGTAACCTGAAAATACTTCCCTTTAACGTCACCTCTTGGCAAGTTTGACAGCTGTGAATTGCAATATGACAACATGCTTACCAAATGTGCAAAGAGCAGACACAGGGCTTGCAGACTCAAAGAAGAAAAACCTATTCTGAGCTACTTTCTGAGAAATCTCTGAAGTCTATATAACGCTGTAGACTACCTGCCTTATTTGGATGGATTGAAGAATCTAGAATAATTGCATGGTTTCCTTTTTTGCCCGGAAAATTGTTTCACCCACAAACTACACTTTCATTCCGTTTTGGGTAAGGCTCTGAAAACCCTAGACCAACCAAACAAGTATTGGCATATCCAATAGGTCTCGCTTTTGGGAGCTTGTAAGTAAGTAAAGAGACTTCATGTTTACATTTACTTCATATTTAGGATTCAGTAAATGTAAATGGCAAGTCTTACACTTCAGGTTTTTTTACTTGCCAGGTCACAAAGGCAAAACCTATTGGCTATGCCAATGCTTGTTAGAATATGTGGTACTGTAGGGTGTACACTTGACTATGCTCCAGTGTGAAATACTCCCTCCATGGTGCTCCTAGGTGGCCTCCTAGAATAGGTATCTCAAGTGAAATTGCACTCCGTGCCATCCTCTTTGGCCAGGTTTTGGGACAGACACTGAGTGATGAGAACCTTGCTCTGTGGAGGTGGAGGCTCGGTCTCTTAATGTTGTCATCTCCCTGTCACATGTTGGACACTTTACTCTATGGTGAGAAGAGATGGGACTCCTGGAATAGGTGTTGGGGTAGAAACATCTGTCAGTAGTGCTCCTGGGTGAGTGCCTAGCTATGTGGTGCCCTAGGGAGTCTCTGCAAGTTGTTGCAGAATGAGTGGCTTGACAACCACTATTTCAAGAGTGTTCCAAGGTGAGTAATGGGGTGCCAAGCGTACAAGGAGCATCTTACTGATGTCAGCACAGAAACTGCTCTCCTCGTGATGTCATGGCTCCATCTTAGCATGGGCGATAATATGGACCATGCAATTCTTGCTGTCGTAGAACAGGCTTACAAAAATAAGTGGCTGGGTGAACACTGACCTCCACTGTGTTCCAGGGTGACCACAGAGAACATGGCCCAATAAATGTAGGAGAGTAGGGTCTGCTTCCTATGGTCACTCTCCCTTTTTGCTGTGATTCTCTGGTTTTTCGACTTTAGTGTGGCTGTGGGCCTGCCAATCAGACCCACAGCCCAGCTGGACTCTCTCTAAATTGATACCATGTACTTTAGGTGCATACCAGATTGGTTACTGGGTCACCCTTGTGAGCCCCTGTATAGTGTACCATAGGTACCCAGGACTAAGGGTGGGCGTAAAATCCGTTTTCCGCGATTTCGCGATCCGCGAATGTCGCGAAATCGCGGTAAAATCCGCGAATCAGCGGGGACGAATTTTCAGCCAAGTAAGGGTTACAGCAGCAGGTGCAAAAGTTGAACCTAATTTCTTTGTAACCTTTTACAAAAGGGTTACAAACAAATTAACTTCAACTTGGACACCTGCTGCTAATTGCTTCCTGGCGCCTCGTTGCCTACTTGCAACTATTCTCTGACCCTGCTCTGACCCTTGAAGCAGGGTCAGAGAATAGTTACAAGTAGGCAACGAGGCACCTGTCCAAGGAATTAAACCTCATCAAGAAGCACTTACAGATATAAAAAACAGGAAGAAGGGAGAGGATGGCAAATACACCCATTTTGAGTTGTCAGGAGGGGTTAAACTAAAAAGAGACCTTTACAGCACAATTTTCATATGCATTTTACTAAAAATAAAAAGCTGTATGTTCTGTAGGGGCAACTCAGGAATCTGGCCCTTCATAGATCTGGCCTCTCTTTCTTTCTCTCGTTCTCTCTCTCCCTCTCTCTTTCCCTCTCTTTCTCTCTCTTTCTATCTATCTATCTATCTATCTATCTATCTATCTATCTATCTATCTATCTATCTATCTATCTATCTATCTCTCTCTCCCTCTCCCATAAATGACTGCATGGGTAACTTCGCTAAGCAAGCGGCTCGCGAAGACGCAAAAATCCCCGCGAACATGCATAAAACCCCGCGAACACGCAAAAAACTCAGAGAACACGCAAAAAAACAAAAATCTGCAAATTCGCACAAATTCGCGAATTTTGCGGATCGCGAATTCACAAATCCGCAAATTCGCGGATCGCGAATTCGCAAAATTCGCCCATGCTTACCCAGGACATAGGTGCACCCTAGGCCTACCAGGGTCTGCAGCATGTATTGTGCCACCCCTGGTTTGCCTTCCAAACTGAAACCACGGGTCTGTTCAAACAGCCTGGGTAAGGTGGTGTAATCACCCATTTCTTAGATATAGTAAACCTATATCTACCTTTACATATAGACACATATACACCTATAAGCCACTCCTATGGTAGGCCTCCACAATCCTGGAGGCAGAGTGCTTGGTTATATGTGAGAGAGTGCCCTAGCATGAGCTGAGCACTCCTGCAGCTTTCGGAACCATCTCCTCATAGCTGTTCTATGATATAGCCATACCATTTACTATTAAGTGCATTATAATCCTCACGGTTAATGCTAACTTTGGTTTGACTTTATCAAAACATGTCATGTAAGGTGTCAAACACTTTGGAATACTCCCCCCCCCCCCCCCAATTATGGCGGTGGGGGTAGCATTCCACCCTTCTAGAGGGAAAAGACATGTAGTTACTAGTTTACCTGGTTAAAGTTAAACAGAGCCTCAGCATCACAAAATGGATGCTGCTGCCACAGACATGCATCTGACCTCCTGTTGCTGGGGGAAACTCCAGCAGGGGAGGCCTGGACAATAGGTTTCCTGTCCAGGGAGGTGCTGGAACCTCTCCAGACAAGGGTTTTGTGTATTGAGTCAGGGAGGGCTGCATTCAGTGAATGCCTCTAGACACTGCCTGGGGCACACAAGGTGCTCCATGCATAGCCCGGTTCAAACCAGTTGCTGGGGCACTCCAGCCCCAGCTCTGGTGTGAAACTGGACAAAGGGAAAGGAGTGTAATCACCTCTTCTCAGGTCCACCCATTGGAGGGACCTAGTCAGGTAACACAGCCCCCTTTTTTTTTATAAGTATAGGGGCTGTGTCCCCAGGACTTTAGATTATCCTGGATGAATCTTTGAAAGACATATCTTGGACCTTCGACATTCCATTCTGACTGGAAGATGGAAGACTTCTCCCTTGTGGTCAAGGAGTGACCACCCTGTGCAAACAGGCACCAACAGCAACTTCGCCAGTCTACAGTTTCAAGGCTCCTGTCGGAACCCGGAGACTCTGCAACTCAAGAACTGGACTTTCTGACTTCTCTAACCCCGACCCACATCCACAGCAAAGCTGAGATACATGGCGGACACGAGAGACATTGGACCGGACATCTTGGACATCCTTCATTTTTCTGCCTGCACTCCTTTCCTGAAGCCTCAGTAAATTGTGCATTAGGGTACAGAAGCCCCAGCCCAAGCACTATTTGCACTGAAGCTCAAACCCCCACACTCTGTGAGTGTTCCGTTGGCCCCGCCTTTGCATTTAAGCTTGACACGTCTTCCCAGTTCCTTGCCCATTAGCTTGTGAACCCCCTGAAGACCTTCCATTGAACTTAACTTACTTATCTGGTTGCGCCAGGCTTGCTCCAGCTTCCCTGAAAAGGAGAAGCGCCACAGATCTTGCTGGTCTGCAGCAGAGCCAATCTTGACACCCTGCATGGGTTGCTGTTGCCAAGGCTTGTTGGGTCCAATCCGGATACCGACACCGCAGTCATCTAGATCCATCAAGGGGCAGTAGAAATCCCGTGCTTGGTCATGGTCGATGCCTCCTGGACCTCGTGGCTGAAGAGACAGATTCACCTCTTCACCTTAAAGCACCCGACATCGCCTGGTTCCTTCCTGTTTCCTTCCTGGTCACTGGCTTGTGACCCAGAGTCTGTCCCCTCTGCTTTCAGGTTCTTCACATCTCTGATCCACCCTTTGATCCACCCGGACACTTACCCTCTGGTCGCCTGCAGCACTTCTTTGCAGCTCTCCATTGAAAACAATGACGAAACCCGACACAAAAAGACACCTCTGCACCCGGCTTCCCTGGGTGAGGTAAAACGAATACTCTGGTGCTCCCATGGGTCTTGACTCTCGAAGTGTCCTAGTTTAAAAGGGTTTCATCCTAGTCCATCCGGAAGTGTCCTTAAATTGTAACTTTGTAACTTTTACGATCTCCATAGAAAGTCATAGGGAACCCGCGCCTGTGTTTAGACACTGCGCGTGTCTCCGTGGGCCTCCTACTTCCTAACCTCTGGTTGTTTATTGTAGCCCTAGCGATTCCACATGACCTAGCTGTGCTTTCTAACTCTCTCGTGGTACTTATACCACTTTCTTAGTATATGGTTTGTGAGGCCACTAGGGTATAACGTATACTGTGCAACTTATCGTATATTAACTGTGTGACTTGTATTGTATTTTTACCTCTGACCTCATAAAGAGTGCAGAGGGGTTGTGTTTAGATTAAATATATATATATTTGATATATACCTTGTGTGGTGTCCTTTAATTTGGTATTCAAGGGATTATATATGGTAAAACAACTTGCTTAACTCGCCTACTGAAGTCTTAGCCTGAAGACTGCTGGTTCATGCTACCACTAGGATAGCTTTCTATAAGGTTGACTTTACAACCACCATCAATAAGGGTCGATTAGACTGATGCAAGGTGCCCACTAGAACTAGTGGACATCATATGCCAAGCTAACTTCTCACATTGGGGAGCAGCAGTTGGGATAAGAGCTTGCAATTTGTTTTACCAAATAATCTTGAAATATCATCTGAAAGATCATATCAAGGTACCTCTAGGTACATATAAATCAGGTCTTATATACATAAGTTCTACTGAACTTAGTAGTTGTAGGTGGTATGGGCTTAGCACATACTGACTACAACTCCTAGAGAGGTTCTAGTAATAAACCAAATAGTGTAGGTAGGTGCACACACGACACCTCATTAGAAAATGTCCTTGGAAGCAGGTGCTAGTGGACCTCTTCAAAAAGACATGCAGAGGGTGACTTCTAAGTATGACTCATTCACTTTTCAGGAATTGAGAAGCCTGTGTGCAGTCAGAAAGTTGAGACAAGGACAGAGTCCAACCTTTAACAACCTGGTAGATATCTTAGTGGCTCATGATTTAGAGAATGCATCAGACCCAGGTAGCCAAGGGAGTAGAGAGGGGGCCATCTCTCAACAGAGGAGAATACAACTGGAGAAGATCCAGTGGTCTCTGATGAGGATGCTGACCAGGATGCAGTTGATGAATCTGCCCTGGGCAACTTAGGACTAACTGGAAGTGGAGAGGGCCAAGGTAGGCCCCCCTCCACTCACCCCAGTAGGGTAAAACACCTTCACTCCGCAACTTTCACTGCACATACCTTCACTCCTCATACCATTACAACGCAAGTACCTTTACTTCGCAATACCATTATAACACATACCATTACATTTTATATGCTTTTACCACGCATGCTTTTACAACGAAATCCGTTGTAAATGCATGGATGAGTTTAAGGTAAGTATATGGTTTTAGTTTGGGGGTGTTGGGGTATATGTTTTAGGGGTTTAGGGGTATTTTAAGAGTGGGTTTGGGTTATGGGGTACAGGGGTATTTAAGGGTTAAGGGATAGGTTTGGGTATTGGGATACAGGGGTATTTTTAGCCTTCAGGGCTAGGTTTGGGTTTTGGGGTACAGGGGTATTTTTAGGGTACAGGGCGAGATTTGGGTTCTGGGGTACAGGGGTATTTTAGGGTTCAGGGCTAGGGTTGAGTTTTGGGGCACAGGGGTATTTTTAGGGTACAGGGCTAGGTTTGGGTTCTGGGGTAAAGGGGTATTTTGAGGGTTCAGGGCTAGGTTTGGGTTTTGGGGTACAGGGGTATTTTTAGGGTTCAGGGTGTTGTAGATGATTCTAGGACTCCAGTAAATATTCCCGATTTCATGCCCTTATGCGGTTATATCAAATCATACCCTTATACAGGCAAAATAATCGTACCCATATTAAGACATAGCCAATGCAGTCCAAATACGGCAAGGCTACTCCCATAGACTCCTAGAAAGCACAACGCATTCTTAAACAAACCAAGCCTCCAGCAGCCCGGGAATTCCCCCTGCTACTGTATTGATTTGTGCTAGAACTCCAGGAGTCCTGAAAGAACTGCGAGTTCTTAGTGACGTCTTATGTCCAATCTTATGTCAAACTCGGCACCTTCCAGGTATTAATATACCAGCATCTGCCTTAAGCAAGACACAGTGGTTTGGAGCACATCAGCTCCCTACTTGCCCGATGCCCTGCTGATGCGATTGTCGAAGGAAGCCGACCGTCCCTGCTGACGCACTGAGAGAGACGCTGTCTTTTCTCCTGCAGAGAAATCCAGCTCTAGTGTTTCCCTGTCACCCTTGCGGGTTGCTGGGAGATCGTGTCCTGAGAAAGAGATACAAGACCTCCTTCATTCTATAACCAAGGTACGGAGCTGATTAGACCCACAGAGAATTCTTGATTCAGATTCTTGGCAAAAACTGTAACTCATCTACTCCTTTCGTGTACTAGGCTTAGGTTAGGTATACTTGGGTAGGCATATCTTAGAAACACCAGTTGAGTAAGTTTAGTCATTATTTTATCGTTGTATGTATTTTATCCATTTTAAGTATCTTATGGCTTAGAACCCATGTAAATGCTTTTACAGTTTTATTTCATAATACTCATTTTACTGTATGCACTTTACTTTATGACAAGTATTGCACTTGTGGCAATTCACTTCTCTTGCAAGAGAAAGTAGACTGCTCAATAAATAACCACTTTTATTGAAAACGCCCGTCCCTCTATTTCTCTGCACTTCTGGTGAAACGAAGCATGCACACTTAACTGAGTGAAATAGCTATCTATTGTTTCCGCGACTCTAGATATATATTCCTTATTGCAGGGGGAACAAAGTTGTCATGGGATATGGTTGTCAGAAGCGAATCCCTTCTTGTCTATTCCGGAAAGCTAAACACCTTCTTGTTTACTCAAGAAAGTTTCTAGTGACCTCTGAGCTAGCTGGCACACACAATTAAGTCTAACATATTCAATAGAGACCTAGTCGACCTCAGTCCTATGTCTAAACTATTGTTTATGTTATTCCAATGCGCAGAGCCTATTGGGAATATAGGAACTACACTACATGGCGCCCAACGTTTGGTAAAGCGATAATTTAACGCTAGATACTAGAGTAACTCAGTTGTGCCTTTCACACAGACCCCTTTTTTTCCGTAAAAACTCCAATAGACATCTGGAGTGGGTAAAAAGGTCAAATATCCGCCAGAACTAAGTAGGAAGAGATTCCTATGTATTAGTTTTTGGTTTAGTCAACATTGAAGGATACAGTGTTCCAAAATATTGTGCACCTAATCTTTGTTTCCTTGAAACTTGCTCTGCTAAACTTTCTGTCAGCAAAATGACGGAGAGTGATGATGAAAGCGAGAGAGCTAGAATAGCAACTCAACTATTAGAGGAAGACACAAGTCTTCAGCAAAAAAACTCGGATGAAATAATCATCACGGTAAATGTAAGGAAGAGTGTAACTATAAACTTATAGAAAATGGTGTATCATCGAGAGGTGGTACAGTAATATTTGTGGTAGAGGCACATGAATGTCGGCAGACAGAGGTATTCTATTCTTGGATACATTTTCCAGCAGTAAATGCTGTAACACACGAGTTTCACTACTACAAAGCAGGGGAACCTCCAGCGGAATACATTCCTTTCAAGGACGTTGAAATTCCACTAACTTTCCAGGAGCATCAGCTCTGGTTTAATGGCACCCGAAAACATCAAAATCACATTACCAGGCTCGGTCCACTAGGTAGACCAGGAGCCAGATGGCCGGTTCTAGTCAGCTATACACCACATCCTGACATTGAAGAAATGTCAGACAGAGAACTTTTAGTTCAACTAAAACAATTAATTAAAATACATAGACAATTGGTACAATATGTCATGCGGACTTTAACAGTCCAACCTGCTGTAAAAATTCCACAGCACACCCCTCACCAGGGGAACACTAATAAAATTACACCACAGACTATACAATTAGTCATTGGTAAATTACCCGCAAAACGGGAACAAATTCCGTTCTGGTTAGCTCAAAAAATTACTCAAATAGAGGCAGTATTTCCTGATACTACCCCTCACGAACAACACAGAATTCTGACAATCTGCCTACCAATGGGGATTGCACCACATGCGGAGGACTGTGACACTTGGGGAACAGTCTTTGCTTCAACCTACACAAAACACATGGTGTTCCGTCTATGACGGTTATACCAGATGTACTAAGACAGATTCAAAATGAATACAGTCCAGAGCCTGCTTTAAATCTAGGTATGAAATTACTGATAGACTTTAAGCAAGTCTCGGCTATACTACTAGCCAACATAAAAGGAGAAGCAGCATCTGTGGCAATCCACCAAAAATTAAAAGAAACAGATATAGCAGAACAACCTTTTGAACTTGCCAGAATAATTAAAAAATCCTATGAAGAATTAGGTAGAGACAGTTTTGGTGGGAAACCACTAAAACCACAACTAACAGAAAATCCTGAAAAGACTTTCATTAAAAATAACTTAATAACTCAAAAGAAGAAGTGGGAGGGTAATAAACAAACCACTCCCAGAGAAAAACAGTTTCAGACCAGAGGAAGGTCTCCCCAACGGAGAGATAGATCTCCAGACGGGGGGTAGGTCTCCCCAACGGGAGCTCTCTGAAAAAAATATATAACCTTAGAAATAGGGAAAATTTGAGAAAACCTGTCAGATATCAAGATATTGATACACGGCCCCCTCGATCTTTTCAGACTTCCTCACAAAAATCGGAAAGAAGAGGACGGTCAGAACATAAAGAAGAGCGCGTCAAGTACAAAGACAAAGAACCTGCTCATCAAAGTAAAAAATGACAGTTTCCCAAAAAGAAGGTAGGCAGTATTAAAGTAAAACATGCGGAGAATTCTGAGGACACAACTCAAGAACAGAGAATGGGCCCAGACAATGCTAGACAGCGCAGCAGAAGTGACCATAGCTCGCAAGATCCTGATGAATCTTCTGGAGACAGTGGACACGAATGAATACATTCAAGTGGAAACTGCAGACACCAGAGTCAGTGTTCCCCATAAATTATATGAAATAACATTACGTATAGAGGGGGACAAAACTAGGAAAATAAGAGGTCTCTTCTGGGAGAACCTATCTAAAGGTTATGATATCCTTCTAGCAGAAAAGGACTGGCCACCAGAGTTTGTCAGGGAGTGCCCACATGGCGAAGAAATGATTATGCCTGCCTTCTCAAATCACATTCTAATTCATAAAAAATACACATATGCTAGAAAATGGGCAGTGGCCCAAGCTCCTGCATAATATAAAAATCATGTAGGATGGGATGAGGATTCTCCTCACCATAAAATCCAGTTAAAAAATCAAACTACTGCACAGAGAAAGTATCCTGTTAAGCAAGAAGGTAAAAAACAAGTCAGGAAGATCTTAGATCAACTTGAGTACCGAGGGGTGATTGAAACATGCACCTTACAAATGAACAATCCTTGGTTTCCTGTCTCCAAACTAGACAATTCATATTGTCTAGTATTGGACTACAGACACTTAAGCTCCTGTTGCAAAACATTTGCAGTACAAAATTCACACAGTGCAGCACTGATGAATAACATCGTGGGCAAAAAATATAAAACAACATTAGATATTTCAAATGATTTCTTCTGTCAAAACATTGCACCAGAAAGAAGGTATTTGACCGCTTTCTCCAGTATGGGGGCCCAAAAGAAATGTTGTTGTTTCCCACAGGGATTCAAGAATAGCCCAGGATTATTTTCAGCCAGACTAACAGAGTTACTACAAATGTATGATGATGAGGCATTATCTTATGTCGATGATATCTATCTAACAGACGATGGCCTGGAGACACACTTGAAAAGAGTAAACACCATAATACTTGGGTTCGCATCTGAAGGGTACAAATTCAACTTTAAAAAGTCACGAATTGCCCACCTCACTGTCCTATTTTTAGGATATGAGTTATCAAATGAAGGCAAAAGCCTAGAAGACAACTTCTTAGAGAAGTGTGCAGTACTCCAAGCTCCAGAAACGCTGAAAAACTTACAATCAATTCTAGGTTTCCTGAACTTTGGAAGAACTTACATTCTAAATTATGCAGAGAGGGTTAAACCACTCTACAAACGAATAAAACCTGATTTCAAAGCAATTAATTGGACTCAGAAACACACAGAAATTTTACGATCAGTACAAACAGACATGTTAACTGAAACAAAACTACAAACACGCGTGAACGAACGCAACCTTGTAATCCGAGTCATTCCAGGAAGATGCAGATTTACATACCTAACCTCTAATGCGGGAAAAACTGTACCAATAGCTTACAAATCACACTTGTACACACAAGTTGAAATGAAATTCAGTTCCACTGAAAAGATTCTAACTGCGGTACAAACTGCTGTAGCAAAGGAAAGAGCCCTGGCACAAGGTAAACGCATAATAATCCCTACACCAATGCCTGCCCTAGAAGCAGTAACAAGAGCCATCATTCCAAATGCTAAAGCCTTACATCCAATATGGATACAATGGGTTAATTCTCTTGCTGCATCAGACGTAGTATACGAATTTGATCCTAACTTAAAAACGCAAGAATTTCTCCAATACGAATACGAATGTCCTCTGTCAACTGAAATTCTACCTCTGGAACAGTACACCTGTGTAATCTACACAGACAGATTTGCACAACACTATGTTGTGGATAAAAAAGTTTACAATGCTGCGTTCGCGATTGTAAAAGGTCGCTAACGCATAGGTAAATTTAGACCATTAATCACTAAAACTGGATCGCTCAGAAACTGTACAGCTCAGCGAGCTGAACTACAGGCTTTTAAGATGGCGCTTGAAAATGCAGATCGCAAATTCCCCACACTAATAGTGTGCGATTCGCATTACTGCATCGAATCTTACAATAATTCCATGCAGACCTGGATTGAAAACGGTTACAAAGATGAGACAGGTGGCACAATAAAACATAAAAAACTATGGGAACAAGTAGTTCTTTTACAGAAAGAACTACAAAAGACTCACGTGATACATACGCAGAGTCTTCAACGTGATGGCATTCACGTTGCAGGGAATTCATTGGCTAATAAAGCCACAGCGGCAGCTGGTCAACTGGCTTCCGTAGCTACAAAAAAGGGTTCTAAAAAACAAATAGATGGTGAAACACTACTTGCAGTAAAAGCCTCTATGGAAGCAATTATGCGGCGTTACCTCTGAATTATCCACTCGGAAATACATACATAATTGATGCGAACTCCGTTCCTTTTGCTCAAATCCCTGGAGTGGGGGATAGAGTAATTCCAAACACGAACCGGAGAGTCTTCTTGATTCAAGAAGCACACATGGGAATGGGTCTGAGGCACCAAGAGATTCTGAAATCTCTAATAGAATTGCAATCAAGATACGGGTGGCCGGGAATGAGCGTGCAAGTTTATAACTTTGCAATGGATTGTCAGGACTGCAATAGAGATCGCAGTTATGAACCAGACCAGATATCTGATTCTAGCACAGTAAGACCTGCCCAGACACCACTATTAGACAGCATTAGACTATCTACACGCATGCGTCCGATCGGACAAATGGGATCCCATGAATATTAAGACGAGATTCATTTGGATGTGGCCCCAGCGCTCGGCTGATGCCAGAACTGTTATAAAAGATTTGCATTTCTTTATCGGCAAATACGCTATTGGCATGCTACATTCTGACCAGGGTCCTGCGATTAGCTCTCGAGCTTACAAGGAGGCCATGAACAGCTTGGGCATTGCATTGCAGTACTCTAGTCCATTCCATCCTGAGGGAAATGTGGTAGTGGAAAGAAAAAACCGTGACAGAAAGCAATCTATAACAGCGAGGGTATTAGGTTCGGGTGATGGGTGGGTCAAACATCTAATAAGTGACCAACGTAGTCTTAATAATCTGCCAAGAAATTATCTGGGTGGAATCACTCCGTATGAACTTTTGTTTGGTACAAAAATGATAATAGAAGATGTCGATTGTCAAACTTCAGTGGTGGAACAAAAAGCGTTTGTTATCAAAGATCGTTTAGCTATTTTACAGGACTTGAATGAAACAAGAGAAGAAGTCTAAGTACCACAAAGCTAAAGTCAACGGCCACTGAAGAGAAACCACCTGTCCCAGCAAGACCTGTCTGGATTCCAAAGAATGGGGATCTGGTCAAAGAAAAAATCGCGGTAAAGAAGGAATTTGGGCCTTCTTACAGAAAAGCAGTTCCTGTCTTAGCTATCAACGGAACAAGATCAGTCGTGCTACCGCCTCTTGCTGGTAAAAAGGAGAACAGAGTTGTATCAATCGACCTGGTAAAACCACAACCATGTGGCCAATAATAAGTAGTAGGCCCAGTGGACTCCCAAGAAGTAGCAGAAGACCAAGCCTTACTACAATCCAAGAGGTTCAAAGTGAGAGACTAATCACATTCGATAAACTTGCAGTGAATAAAAAAGGACTATGAAACAAAGCCATGGAACCTGTGCCTCTTGAAACCCAAATTGCAACAGTTCGTCAAGAAACACCTGTCTACAATGATGTAGCCTCGGACTATACCAATATGAAAAAGGAAGAAGCAACTACAAAGATTAATAACAATCCTGATGCCATTCAAACAATTGACAGAACTGCATCTGGCTACTTCATCAATTTCGATGACTTTTCCGATGATCCAAGTGAACATGAAGACAAGCCAGCAAACAAAACTTTCAAAGACAAAATTACAGAAATCTTTCATCAACTTGGGGAAACATATCTGATTTCACCGTGGATTGAATTGTGGATTGTGTTAGGTGTACTTTTCCTCCTGCTCTGGCTCATTTTGGTTCTAAGCTTTGGAAAAATGATTGATGGAAATACAGTACAATGGACACAGCAAGTCAGAACATCAACTTGGTTCTAAAACCTCACAGATCCTCTCACATTGAGAAAAGAGAACTATCATCAGTGAACATCACAGCCATTCCTATACTTGGTGGTGTAGCATGGGACACTACTGATTACAAAATCTATGGCCCGGTTAAACTCTTGAAATATCCACATCAGTTCAAGATTTCTTTAAGTGACTTTGTATCACCTAGTACTTTCTCTGTTGATTGGGACTTTGAAAATATTAACAATATGATGTCAGATTTAGAAATGTCAGCTAAATATACAGAACACGATTATTTACAAGGTTCATCAAATAATGAAGAAATGTATTGCTATAATCATTATGGGCATCACTATTTGCATAAATCGGCAAATCCTAGACATGTTTTTATGTATAATCAAAGGAAACATTGTCCAACTCTGCCAAAAGGCAGCTCAAAAATATTTTATGAGAGATTCCCATACTTCTCAGGGTTTAATATCACTGATCCCGAAACGTTTTATTTTAAAATTATGAATAAGACAGGAATGAAAAACATGTTGACAAATACTAAACTCATTTATTCTGAAAAATGTTATGAAAAAATGTCTACATTTGGTTTTGAATTTTGGAATAAGAACATTGAGACAAAAACTGTCTGGGGTACAAAAGACTGGCAGGTACAAGGTTTAGAATCATTATTCAGAGCCTGCATGATCCCAGAACAAATAATGTTCCTGAATGACACCATTCAACAAACAACCTGTCTTTGCCTAGCCAGGATAAAATACCTAAACAAACCGTCTATACCCAAACCCATACCTGATAGTAATAGCACTACAGAAGTGGAGATAGACGTATCCCATATTTTAAAACATACCAGAACACTTCCTAATTGGAAAAAATGGTTGATCTGGCCCACAGACACTAATAACTGTCAAGATAGATTCCTGAACAAAATACAGGGGTTCAAACAGAATAGGCGAGACCCAAGATATTCCCAGAGACAACATCCAGGGATAATAACAACCTACAGTGTAGGAAAACTATGCCTCGAATGGCTACAGAAATCCACACTACCTGAAATCAAGCAACACTTGACTTTACTTAAAGAAGGTGCTGACTTGCGAGATTTCTTACTGGGACCTCGCAAACAGCGTCAAAAACGTTTCATATAGGCCGGTATATACGCAACTTACAATGAAGCTTGGAAAGTAACGCAAATTGAAACTGCAGAAAAAATACGAGAAATTGATCGTATTAATTTGGAAAAATCACTTTCTGTAATGGATAATGGGTTAACGACTCTGTCCTCCAGAATTTATTCACTGGACAGCATTGTATCATCTGCTATTGATATAATAGAACAGGATATGCTAATGTTACAACATGGCCAGTCCCAATTACATTCTATTGTACAGTTAGGCTGGACGTTACAAAATCTGCGTTCAGGCTACCTGCCATGGCGTCTGATAAACACAACGTCATTATTTTCTATCTTTAACCTTACTGATAAACAAATCTCTTTTGCACAAAGAGGGGCAGACTATACGGTGCTGAGCATCGAAAAACTAGAAAGATTATCATTGACAGTCTCAGAAAGACCTGTCATTGAATGGATAATACATGGCACCATTACAATTCCGATAACAACTTTTCAGTTTCAATATTGCCAAAAGTATATACCAGCAGGCCTGTATAAAAGGTTGGGTAAAGGGTACATCAAGTCAACCTGGAATTTACCTTACACACATAGATGTTGGACTGGGGGCAAGAAAGAGGTATTTCTTAGTGGTAACAACTGTAAAAATTCACTAAGCGGTACACTTCTGTGTCAAGGAATTAACTTACACAGAGCCTGCGAAGGTTCATCAAATAACCTTTTATGCCACCTGCAAGGCACCCCTGCTAAACAGATATAGCCTTTTTTCAGACAGCTTTCCAACGGCAGCTACGTTCTAATAAGTGACCACAGTTGTTGTGGCATGGTGCCAGGAATGGCCTATCTCGTGAGCGTTACTTCCAGGGTCACTTGTTGTATGCAAGTATTGTATCCAAACAACAAGTTAGACATGGAGGCGGCAATATGGCCTTCTTTGAATATCTCTTCTATTCAAATTGATACTTTAAGCAGAATGAAGTCTATTCTTTTACAAACAACTGTGCCTTTAACCTCGTCTAGAGAAACGTATGATCTGCAGGTTGCAAGGACAGCAGCAGAGATACATACATTATTATCAACAAATTGCCCCGTACATTTTGTAGAAATGTTGTTAAGCCAAATCTTAAACATGTATGATACCAGTGGCATCGCACATGTGTTTAAGACAATTTTTTCGGGACTGTTAGCACCCTTTGAAGCAGTCCTGAGCATCTTCCCGAATTTCGTGCACTCTGTGTTCGGGGGCCTGCCTCTCATCTTGGGACTCGTAGCAGGAAACCTATTTTTGTTCCTTCTGCTCCTATATTGCAAGTCAAGTCACAGACAAAACTCAGGCTACAATGGAAGACACGATCCTAGCAATGCAATACCGAGAGCGGATTACTAAAGTCCTCGGCTTGGCTCGGCTAATAGATCTGAATACTACCTGGTTTCTTTCATTCAGACCAATCTGATAAGATTGCATCTTACCTGTTCTACTATGCCTGCTATGCGGAGAAGAATGCATGTTAGACGTCTGTCTCACACTTCCATCAGCAGTACCTATGAATATCGATACTTTGCTTGGTTCGGTAACGGCTCATGCTGTACCCAGTGGCTACCCATTCTGATGACGGCATTCTTTGAGACCTCACCATTATGATTAGGTAGCGGTGAGGTACGAGATGGAAGCGGCACACAGGTACAACCATCTGTGAACATTGCTGATCCAGATAACGCTGACGGTAATGCATCTCACATATGCACTATTTCCACTTTTTCAAAAATGGCCCAACTTTCACCTACTGTTGTAGACAATTTTTTTGCCAGCCTATCTGAGTTGATGTTCTCCCCTAACAACGAGAATAACCGTTGAAAAAGCAAGCACATGGCGTTCCCTAAAATCTGAATTCGGCCTTCAGTTTTGGTAAACAGAACCTAAAAAACTTTGGAACTATTTTTTTTCCCGAGAGAGCGAAATAGATTTTTTCCAGTTCCCAAAATATTTACCTTGTGGCACATGATACTCTGCTTAAAGTAGAACTATTCTTAGAGAACCAGATTTCTATTTTTAGAAACTCTAGAGACAATATGTTCTTAGTATCTAGCACATGTACAGTCTTGTATAAATATGTGATGAAATAGTCTCAACCTACTCTTCTGTATTAAGAGCCATTTCATAAATGTAAATTTTATGATTCATTCAGTCAACATTCTAAATGTACAATATATGCATTATCTGAATTACACCACTGCTTACAAAAAACGTACAGTATAATACTCATTTTCGTGTATATACCATTTCAAATGCATCTTATGTATTTTGGGATGGGATGGAAAACACATGCTTAGATATGCTTAAACATTGCTTAGTATTTAGTAATGATGAACTTTATACGTGGAGTGGGTGTTGTAGATGATTCTAGGACTCTAGTAAATATTCCCGATTTCATGCCCTTATGCGGTTATATCAAATCATACCCTTATACAGGCATAAGAATCATACCCATATTAAGACATAGCCAATGCAGTCCAAATACGGCAAGGCTACTCCCATAGACTCCTAGAAAGCACAACGCATTCTTAAACAAACCAAGCCTCCAGCAGCCCAGGAATTCCCCCTGCTTCTGTATTGATTTGTCCTTGAACTCCTGGAGTCCTGAAAGAACTGCGAGTCTTATGTCCGACCTTCCATCAAACTCGGCACCTTTCAGGTATAAATATACCAGCATCTGCCTTAAGCAAGACACAGTGGTTTGGAGCAGATCGGCTATCTACTTGCCCTACGCCCTGCTGATGCGAGTGCCGAAGGAAGCCGACCCTCCCTGCTGACGCACTGAGAGAGACGCTGTCTTTTCTCCTGCCAAGAAATTCAGCTCCAGTGTTTCCCTGTCACCCTTGTGGGTTGCTGGGAGATCGAGTCCTGAGAAAAAGATACAAGACCTCCTTCATTCTATAACCAAGGTACGGAGCTGATTAGACCCACAGAGAATTTTTGATTCAGATTCTTGGCAAAAACTGTAACTTATCCACTCCTTCCCTGTACTAGGCTTAGGTTAGGTACACTGGGGTAGGCGTATCATAGAAACACCAGTTGAGTACGTTTAGTCATTATTTTATCGTTGTATGTATTTTATCCATTTTAAGTATCTTATGGCTTAGAAACCATATAAATTATTTTACAGTATTATTTCATAATACTCATTTTACTGTACGCACTTTACTTTATGACAAGCATTGCAATTGTGGCAATTCACTTCTCTTGCATGAGAAAGTAGACTGCTCAATAAATAACCACTTTTATTGAAAACGCCTGTCTCTCTATTTCTCTGCACTTCTGGCGAAACGAAGCATGCACGCTTAACTGAGTGAAATAGCTATCTATTGTTTCAGCGACTCTGGAGATATACTCCTTATTCTGGGGGAGCAAAGTTGTCATGTTTATGCGGTTGTCAGAAACGAATCCCTTCTTGTCTATTCAAGAAAGTTAACACCTTCTTGTTTACTCTAACAA
Source organism: Lissotriton vulgaris (assembly GCF_964263255.1). NCBI lineage: Eukaryota > Metazoa > Chordata > Amphibia > Caudata > Salamandridae > Lissotriton > Lissotriton vulgaris. The sequence goes on from NC_141694.1 coordinate 876,788,915, forward strand.
GTTTCTAGTGACCTCTGCGCTAGCTGGCATTTCTTAATTACGTCTAACATATTCAATAGAGACCTAGTCGACCTCAGTCCTACGTCTACACTATCGTTTATGTTATTCCAATGCGTAGAGCCTATTGGGAATATAGGAACTACAGTACAAGGGCTAGGTTTGGCTTTTGGGGTACATGGGTATTTTTAGGGTTCAGGGCTAGGTTTGGGTTTTGGGGTACAGGAGTATTTTTAGGGTTCAGGGCTAGGTTTGGGTTTTGGGGTACATGGGTATTTTAGGGGTTAGGGCTAGGTTTGGGTTTTGGGGTACAGGGGTATTTTTAGGGTTCAGGGCTAGGTTTGAGTTTTGGGGTACAGGGGTATTTTAGGGTTCAGGGGTAGGTTTAGGTTTTGGGGTACAGTGGTATTTTAGGGTTCAGGGCTAGGTTTGGGTTTTGGGGTATAGGGTTATAGGGGTATTTTTAGGGTTCTGGGGTAAGTTAGGGTTTTTGGGTACAGGGGTATTTTTAGGGTTCAGGGGTAGGTTTGTGGTTAGGGGTACAGGGGTAATTTAGGGTTCAGGGCTAGGTTTGGGTTTTGGGGTACAGGGGTAATTTTAGGGTGCAGGGCTAGGTTTGGGTTTTGGGGTACAGGGTTATTTTTAGGGTTCAGGGGTAGGTTTGGGTTTTAGGGTACAGGGGTATTTTTAGGGTTCAGCGCTAGGTTTGAGTTTTGGGGTACAGGGGTATTTTTAGGGTTCAGGGCTCGGTTTGAGTTTTGGGGTACAGGGATATTTTTAGGGTTCAGGGCTAGGTTTTCGTTTTGGGGTACAGGGGTATTTCTAGGGTCAGGATGGGTTAGTGTTTAAGGGTGCTGGGGTATTTTAAGGAGTAAGAGTGGATTAAGATTTTGGGGTGCTGGGGTATTTTAAGGGAGCAGGGTGGAATTAGTTTTTGGGGTGAAAAGAGTAATTTAAAAAATATTATATATATATAAATTTAAGAATTATTTGTAAAAAAATATAAATGTAAGATATATATATATTTATATACATATGCATTATTAGGTATATTACCTACTGTCGGTCGCCAGTAGGTAGTTATAGTTAGGATTATTTTCAATACAAAATCTAAACATTCTATTGTGAATAACTTTAGCGCCGGTTGAGAATTCTGCCTGGAAATTTTCATAAATTTGCCTCGCGGCGCCCCGGTCCTTCTCCTAAAGTTTGGTGGGGATTTGACTAGCGGGGGCCGAGATAAAAGGGGGGTCCCAAAACGTGTTTTCCCCATGTTAATTTCCATAGGGCGGTCAACCTCACTTTTAGCCCAAACGGCTGAATGGATTTCCACCAAACTTGGCAAAATTGTAGGGACTGGTAGCCCGATGTGCCTTTGCTATGTCTCAAGATACGTGCTCCAGGGAATTTTGAGTAATTTAGGTTTAAAAAAATATATATATCTATAAGCGCTCCTCGGTACGAGCACCGGGGCGCTAACCAGGGTGCTACGCGAGTTCGCGCGTGGAAAGCTGATTGGCTCTCGGGTGTCTGTCAACATTCCAGACAGTCCGGAGCGGCCGCCATCTTGTGTCTCGGTAGGATCGAGACACAACAGGTGGCAAAAACAAAGGGGGAAATGACCATAAGGGGGCAGAGTAGACCACCCTGACCCCCTAGGTTCGATGTGGGGGCTATAAAAGCCCCCCCCATATATGATTTTAAGAGGTTTTTTAAATGCTAATTCCTTACTATAACTGGTGTGAAACCTGTGTTTTTTTCAGTGAATATATATATATATATATATATATATATATATATATGTATTACCTACTGGCGGTCGCCAGTAGGTAGTTATAGTTAGGATTTTTTTCAATGTTAAATCTCAAAATTCTATTTGGAATAACTTTGGCGCCGGTTGACGAATCTGCCTGAAAATTTCATGAAAATGGCCTCGCGGCACTCCGGTCCTTCCCTGAAAGTTTGGGGGGGGATACGTCAAGCGGGGGCCGAGATAAAAGGGGGGTCCCAAAATGCGTTTTCCCCATGTTAATTCCCATAGGGCGGTCGATTTCACTTTTAGCCCGAACGGCTGAATGGATTTCCACCAAACTTGGCAAAATTGTAGGGACTGGTAGCCCGATGTGCCTTTGCTATGTCTCAAGATATGTGCTCCAGTGGATTTTGAGTAATTAAGGTTCAAAAAAATATATATATCTATAGCCGCGCTCCGGTACGTGCACCGGTACGCGCACCGGGCGCGCCACGCGACTTGCGCACGGAAAGCTGATTGGCTGTCTGTTGTCTGTAAACATTCTAAACAGTCCGGAGCGACCGCCATCTTGTGTCTCGGTAGGATCGAGACATGAGAGGTGGCCAAAACAAAGGGGTAAAAGACTATAAGGGGGCAGAGTAGACACCCCCTGTCCCCCTAGGTTTGATGTGGGGGCCATTAAAGGGCCCCGCGGGGTCTCAATTTATTTATTTATTTTCAATTTTCCCGGGGGGAGCGCCCGGTACGCGCACCGGGGAGCGGACCGGGGAGCGTACTATGGGAAAAAAATCACTTAGAATTTTTTTATGTTTATTAATTGTTTTTTTTGTTGTTTTTTTAATTTTATTGATTTTTAAAATGTTTTTTATTTAAAATTATTAAATATAAATGTATTCCTCTGATTCTTTTTCATAATTTAATAAAACTTGTAACATAATATTGTCCGGTATTTCCTCATAATTATAAGTACATGATTCCATTTGTTCCAAACATTCTATGAACTGTTTATCCAAAGAGTCATCCATGAAATCAACTTCATCTTTTTGCTCTTCTGGTTTTTCCACCTTTACTTCGATAGAAGTAACATTTGCTTGATTTTCACCTTCCATTTTCTTTCTGAAAATTGCATACAAATTAACTATATTAGTAGAGTTAGGGTACTGTATACCAGAGAAGCCTAATTCAATCCATAACTATTACAGAGAAGTCTATCTCAATCTATAACTATTACAGAGGGATAGTATATAACTAAAAGAATATTTTTTCTTAAATTAACTTAAAGTGTACAACATACTTCCAAAATAACAACTTACCTTGGAGAAATCAGTTGAAGTTGTCAGTGTTATTTGTTTTCAAATGTACTTCTGGAAGCAGTAGTCAAAATGGCTGTGTTTCCCTCTCTTCTTTTATATATATTCTTGTACTTAACCAATCAAACGTCAGGAAATAATCGTAGACAATAAAAGAAACTTTGTAATTGGTTGTAAATTCTCACACTTCATATGTGTTTTTGTCATGTAATTTACCTCAGGATATTTAGACAGGGCTACAGCCCAAATGTCTCAATGGAATTCCACCAAATTTGGGCTAATGGTAGGGACTGCTATGTAGTAGGACGTATTCTATATTTGATGAAAGTGTCTCCAGTGGTTTTTCTGAAAATTACTTTCCCACCTTTTTTTATGGAGCGCTTACCGGTGCGCGCTCCGATACGCGCACCGGCAGCGTAACGGAAGTCCTCCATTTTGTGTTTCGGTACAATCGAGACACAAGATGGAGGGCAAACAATGTTCGGTATGGCTAGAAGGGGGCACGGTAGAGACTTCTTGACCCTCTAGATTTTCTGAGGGGGGCTTAGGAGGCTCATAAACGTAAAAAAAAAAAATTCTTTAATTTTCCAAGGGGGAATGGTACGCGCACCGGTAAGCGTACCGGTAAGCGTACTTTGGTGAAAAATAGTGAAAAAAGTTAGAAAAAGATAAACGTTTTGAATGATCAAAGGTAGGGTAGCTCTGAAAAGAGCTTTTGGGTTCTGTGGCTGATTTAGGTACCTACAAGTAGGTTCCAATGCACAGTCTTAAATTCATGAGGAATATTCTATTTCCTTCATCTGAGAAGTGCACACCATCTCCCCTGTAGATGTCTTGCATGTTGTAACGCAAGTTATTATTGTATATTGAACCCATTCCATAGTCTCTCATGTAAGCAGAAACAGATTTATTCACATGTTTTCGTGCTTTCTCAAATTGTGGACAAAATTGGTTGGACCAGTACCATTTCTGTCTTTGGCATATATTTGAATATACCAAGGCAGTTTGTGGAAAAAGTGTCATCAATTGATGAAAGGTGTCCTTTAAGAGCATTTCCAGACCAACCCCAGTCATAGTGCCCAAATCATTTCCACCACAGTGCACTATTAAGAGGTCTGGGCTTGGCAGATGCAAAAAGGTTTTCACCAATGGTATCAATTGATGACATTTTAATCCTCTCTGGCCAATCCACTTGATTTCCACATTTGATAAATCAAGGTTGTGATAATTTCTGCTTGTTGCATACCTTTGAGCCCAGTGGATGTAGCTATGTCCTATAATCCATACAGAATACATGATGTGAGAAGGTTCTGGTGCAGTCAGATGAAGTGTAGGAATGAAATGGCAGTTGGAACAGTAGGAGTTTACAAAAAAATAATTGTGGAGTTTCACTGCTCTTGAATCACAAGCAATGATTGGTGGATTCAGATAGTTGAAAACTGAAAGTTAGGGTGCATGGTTGTGTTGTGTTAAAGAAGCAATTTGAATGGTTAAAAAAAGTCACTAAAAGCTCAAATACCCTGGATAGGCTGGTGTATTGAGAGGTCAAACATCCTTGCTGAGTTAATTTGCAACATTGTACAATAAACTTTTGAACCTGAGAGTTCAGTTAGGAGGGAGTTGCTATGGTAACAGATTGAAAGATCTGAGAGGGGGAAGGGTGTTAGTTTGAAAATAGTGAGGGAAGACTTTTGTTTAGTTGAATTAAGGCATATGTGTACAAAGTTAGAGATTTTCTATGCCAGTCTTGGTTTCAGTGTATTGAATGCACACTTTTTGCTCTGCTAAAAAGAAATTGGTGTGTGTGTCTGACACTGTTTTCAATCTCCCAAAGCATTTGTAAAGGTAAGTAATGATTTATTTAATTTAGATAGAGACTTGTTTGCTCTATGGAGAATATTTAGAAGCAGATAGTTATGTTTCAGAAATCAAATTGTATGCTAGTATATAAGTCCTGTGTTGTGTTTCTTATATGTTATTCAAAAAACGATTTTTGGGTGCAATTGATTGGTATTTGCATTTGGCCCATTTTTATGATTGTCTTGTGCAGCTGATGCATCACTTTAAACATGGGTAATAAGTGACGCACTGGTGGCGCAAGGCCTTCATAAATAAGGCTCTGACTTTGTTTGCTGTTGATTTGATTTTGGATTTTTGATAATGCTTGATATCAACATTTGAAAGATAGAGGATTTGTATTTGGGGAAACAGTGACGTTTCAAAAGTGATATTCTGTGCTTGTATATAGGTTGTGCGCAGTGTTTTTTAAATGTTATTCAAAAAACGATTTTGGGTGCAAATGAATGGTATTTTCATTTGATCCTTATTTATGATTGCCTTATGCAACTGGTGCATCACTTTATACATGGGAAATAAGTGACACTCTTGTGGCGCAAGACCTTCATAAATAAAGCCCTGACTTTGTTTGCTGATATTGAGTGGTTGTACATAGGTTCTGCGCAGTGTTTCTTACATGTTATTCAAAAAACGATTTTTGGGCGCAATTGATTGGTATTTGCATTAGGCCCTTTTTTATGATTGCCTTGTGCAGCTGATGCATCACTTTAAACATGGGTAATAAGTGACGCACTGGTGGCGCAAGGCCTTCATAAATAAGGCTCTGACTTTGTTTGCTGTTGATTTGATTTTGGATTTTTGATAATGCTTGATATCAACATTTGAAAGATAGAGGATGTGTATTTGGGGAAACAGTGACGTTTCAAAAGTGATATTCTGTGCTTGTACATAGGTTCTGCGCAGTGTATTTTAAATGTTATTCAAAAAACGATTTTGGGTGCAAATGAATGGTATTTTCATTTGGCCCTTATTTATGATTGCCTTGTGCAACTAGTGCATCACTTTATACATGGGAAATAAGTGATACTCTTGTGGCGCAAGACCTTCATAAATAAGGCCCTGACTTTGTTTGCTGATATTGAGTGGTTGTACATAGGTTCTGCGCAGTGTTTCTTACATGTTATTCAAAAAACGATTTTTGGGTGCAATTGATTGGTATTTGCATTTGGCCCTTTTTTATGATTGCCTTATGCAGCTGATGTATCACTTTAAACATGGGTAATAAGTGACGCACTGGTGGCGCAAGGCCTTCATAAATAAGGCTCTGACTTTGTTTGCTGTTGATTTGATTTTGGATTTTTGATAATGTTTGATATCAACATTTGAAAGATAGAGGATTTGTATTTGGGGAAACAGGGACGTTTCAAAAGTGATATTCTGTGCTTGTACATAGGTTCTGCGCAGTGTATTTTAATTGTTATTCAAAAAACGATTTTGGGTGCAAATGAATGGTATTTTCATTTGGCCCTTATTTATTATTGCCTTATGCAACTAGTGCATCACTTTATACATGGGAAATAAGTGATACTCTTGTGGCGCAAGACCTTCATAAATAAGGCCCTGACTTTGTTTGCTGATATTGAGTGGTTGTACATAGGTTCTGCGCAGTGTTTCTTACATGTTATTCAAAAAACGATTTTTGGGTGCAATTGATTGGTATTTGCATTTGGACCTTTTTATGATTGCCTTGTGCAGCTGATGCATCACTTTAAACATGGGTAATAAGTGACGCACTGGTGGCGCAAGGCCTTCATAAATAAGGCTCTGACTTTGTTTGCTGTTGATTTGATTTTGGATTTTTGATAATGCTTGATATCAACATTTGAAAGATAGAGGATTTGTATTTGGGGAAACAGTGACGTTTCAAAAGTGATATTCTGTGCTTGTACATAGGTTCTGCGCAGTGTATTTTAAATGTTATTCAAAAAACGATTTTGGGTGCAAATGAATGGTATTTTCATTTGGCCCTTATTTATGATTGCCTTATGCAACTAGTGCATCACTTTATACATGGGAAATAAGTGATACTCTTGTGGCGCAAGACCTTCATAAATAAGGCCCTGACTTTGTTTGCTGATATTGAGTGGTTGTACATAGGTTCTGCGCAGTGTTTCTTACATGTTATTCAAAAAACGATTTTTGGGTGCAATTGATTGGTATTTGCATTTGGCCCTTTTTTATGATTGCCTTGTGCAGCTGATGCATCACTTTAAACATGGGTAATAAGTGACACACTGGTGGCGCAAGGCCTTCATAAATAAGGCTCTGACTTTGTTTGCTGTTGATTTGATTTTGGATTTTTGATAATGCTTGATATCAACATTTGAAAGATAGAGGATTTGTATTTGGGGAAACAGTGATGTTTCAAAAGTGATATTGAGTGGTTGTACATAGGTTCTGCGCAGTGTATTTTAAATGTTATTCAAAAAACGATTTCGGGTGCAAATGAATGGTATTTTCATTTGGCCCTTATTTATGATTGCCTTATGCAACTAGTGCATCACTTTATACATGGGAAATAAGAGATACTCTTGTGGCGCAAGACCTTCATAAATAAGGCCCTGACTTTGTTTGCTGATATTGAGTGGTTGTACATAGGTTCTACGCAGTGTTTCTTACATGTTATTCAAAAAACGATTTTTGGGTGCAATTGATTGGTATTTGCATTTGGCCCTTTTTTATGATTGCCTTGTGCAGCTGATGCATCACTTTAAACATGGGTAATAAGTGGCGCACTGGTGGCGCAAGGCCTTTATAAATAAGGCTCTGACTTTGTTTGCTGTTGATTTGATTTTGGATTTTTGATAATGCTTGATATCAACATTTGAAAGATAGAGGATTTGTATTTGGGGAAACAGTGACGTTTCAAAAGTGATATTGAGTGGTTGTACATAGGTTCTGCGCAGTGCATTTTAAATGTTATTCAAAAAACGATTTTGGGTGCAAATGAATGGTATTTTTATTTGGCCCTTATTTATGATTGCCTTATGCAACTAGTGCATCACTTTATACATGGGAAATAAGTGATACTCTTGTGGCGCAAGACCTTCATAAATAAGGCCCTGACTTTGTTTGCTGATATTGAGTGGTTGTACATAGGTTCTGCGCAGTGTTTCTTACATGTTATTCAAAAAACGATTTTTGGGTGCAATTGATTGGTATTTGCATTTGGCCCTTTTTATGATTGCCTTGTGCAGCTGATGCATCACTTTAAACATGGGTAATAAGTGACACACTGGTGGCGCAAGGCCTTCATGAATAAGGCTCTGACTTTGTTTGCTGTTGATTTGATTTTGGATTTTTGATAATGCTTGATATCAACATTTGAAAGATAGAGGATTTGTATTTGGGGAAACAGTGACGTTTCAAAAGTGATATTGATTGGTTGTACATAGGTTCTGCGCAGTGTATTTTAAATGTTATTCAAAAAACGATTTTGGGTGCAAATGAATGGTATTTTCATTTGGCCCTTATTTATGATTGCCTTATGCAACTAGTGCATTGTTTTATACATGGGAAATAAGTGATACGCTTGTGGCGCAAGACCTTCATAAATAAGGCCCTGACTTTGTTTGCTGATATTGAGTGGTTGTACATAGGTTCTGCGAAGTGTTTCTTATATGTTATTCAAAAAACGATTTTTGGGTGCAATTGATTGGTATTTGCATTTGGACCTTTTTTATGATTGCCTTGTGCAGCTGATGCATCACTTTAAACATGGGTAATAAGTGACGCACTGGTGGCGCAAGGCCTTTATAAATAAAGCCCTGAGTTGCTATTGTATAAACTTAAATATGTTGCAATTTATTGTTTATATTGTTTGCTTTTTGACATTACTTTGTTGTTTGCTAATAGTGGTCTTTCATGTGTTTTTTTTAACAGAACAACAGATTCAAATCAACTTCTGAAAAGCAAGCAAAAATGCCTTCAAGGCAAAGAATTATCAAAAATACCATACGGAAAAGGAGAACATCAACAACAGAGTTTATGGAATCCTCTACAACAACTACTTCAAAAAACACCAGAAAAGCTTCTGGTAAGCCAATTAAGTCTTTTCTTCGCAACATATGTCGTAGAAAAAAAACATGATATTGCTAATGTGAATATTCAGAAAAAGTCAACAAATCTAAAAAGGAAGGAGAGGCCCACAAAAAATGTCTTGATTGGAGCAGGAGAGAAGAGAATGGATAGCAATAGAAGGGTAAATCTTTTTAGGGACATTCGTAGGTGAATGTTTCGCAATAGGGTAGTTTTAAATTTGCTAAAAAACTGATAAGAAAAGTAAACTGAGAGCTGCTTTTTACAAGAAAAAGAAAAGTGTAGAAAAGATTGTTGATCAGGCTTTTGAAGTTAAGAAAAAATTATTTATTTTAATAATCAATAGAATTAGGATACTTAATAAGGCAATTGATGTTTTCAAATCGAACAGTAGATGGAAAAGAATTATTAATCGGAGTAATTTTTGTGAAGTATTTTCTGGTGAATGGATACATAGTTCAAATTCTGAGCCTTTTTTCAATGAGGAGAGTTACTTTCAGGAAAATGATTTGGTGCATGCTGTTGACACCAGTGGTCGAGCATATGTGGTGAAAGATGGTTGTGTGATGGAAAAAGAGAAACTTGTGTCTAGAGATGCAGAAGAGGTGTTAGCTGATGAAGTTTTAGGGAGACGTACTAAGGGTCTAGTGTACACATGGAAGTTTAGTAGTGTTTGTAGTGTGCGACAGGATTCAATCGATTTGCTTCGAAATTTCTTACGTACATATAGTAAGAAAAGTCTCAAACAAAAAATGAAGATCTTGCAAGAGTTAGATCCTTGCAGAGTGAGAGAAAGCACAGGTTTGCATGGGCATTCACTAGCTTGTCTTTCTAGAAAAGTATGTCAGAGTGTTTTTCATCATTTTTGGATGTTAGCAGTGCATCATAATAAGGTGAGGAAATTAGTGAGAAAGTTGTATTATGCAAAAAGTCCAGCACTTAAGCTTAAACAGTTAAACAGTGCTCTTTTGCATGGATCTGAAGTGGATGTGAAGACTATTTGTGAAGAAATTGAGTTTTGTTATTTTGGGAACAAAGAGGACAGTGTAGAAATTGATATAGTAATGGATGATAATGTGGAAGACAATGGACAGATTTCAAGTATAGAAAAGTTTGACGAGGAAATTACCAAGTTTAAGGTGAAATCAAGTGGAAGGCCTAATTTAACTTGTGTGTGTTGTCGACTGACTCATTATAAGATTCAGACTAGGTTAGTTGATTTATATGCAAAAAGTGAATTGGAAAATAATAGTGAATGGAAGGATTTTGTAAGTTATTTGTTGGTGGAGAATTCTTTTGATTTGAGTTTTGATCAGTGTATTTGTAATTATTGTTTAAAAAAATTAAATGAAAATAGAATGCCTGCTAGAGCAGTTCATAATAATCTTCAGTTGATAGATATTCCTTCTGAATTGATGGATCTAAATACTTATGAATCTATTTTGATTCAATGTGTCCATCCTTTTCAGGCTATTGTACGCATGGAACCTAAAACAGGGAAATTGCCTCCATCAGATTTACAGAGAGGATTAAAGGGAAGAGTTGTTTATTTGCCTCTAGATGTAAAGAAAAATATTGATACAATTGGTATAGAAAGAGTAGAGGAGGATCCTCTAGTTATTCTAGTTAATGGGGTTCCGACAAAGAGTAAGAAAATCTGGCAAGATTTAGTGGATGTTAGAAAAGTCAAAAAGGCAACGTTGTATTTGGTCAAAAACAATGAGTACTACAAAGATGTAAGTGTTGGAGCAGAGGAAACAGCTATAGAAGAAGATAGTGATTCTTCAGTTGGTCAAATTGAAAAAGTTGATGTGTCTAGAAGTGAAGAAATATATGAACATTATACTGTTCATCCTTTGCATTCCAAAGAAGTAATGGGAAATGCAATTGACTTGTTTCAAATGAAAGCAGCAAAAGAAAGTCCCATTAGTGTATGGGAAGAAAGTTTGGAAGCTCGTTGTTTTCCACAATTATTTCCAACAGGTCGTGGTGGACGATATGATGATCAACCAGTTCAAATTCCTGCAGCTGAATACCGGACTTTAAGATTATATGCTGAAGATCCAAGGTTTCGTCAATGCATTCCCTATTTGTTTCATCTACTGTTTGAAAGTGATTTGTCTGGGCTTTCTTATGCAGTTAATCATATACTAAAAAGTGGAGCTCATTTGCAAAATGTTTCTGCAAGGGACTTTATGTAGAAAGTTAATCTGCAAGATAGTATTTTGGAATCTCAGCTAATCAATCTCATGGCATGTCAACGTGGAACCAATGAGTATTGGTTCCGTCGTCATGGAGAATTGAAATGTATGCTAAGAAACTTAGGAACTCCTACATGGTTCCTCACTCTTAGCTGTGCTGAGTATGCATGGGACGACTTACTTGAATTTCTACGAGAGGCAAATGGAAACATACCAAATATAGAATTGAAAACACCTGGAGAACTGTGTTCTTTGGATCAAGTGAATGTTTGCAGATATTTTAATCATAGATTTGAAGCTATGATGTCTTTTATTACCAACAAAAAAAATCCTCCCCTTGGAGAGGTTTTGGATTTCTTTTGGAGGAAGGAATATCAAGCGAGAGGTGCTCCTCATATACATATGTTGTTGTGGATTAAAGATGCACCCAAATTTGGATCAGATTCAGATGAAACAGTGATGAGTTTCATTGAAGAGTATTCAACATGTGCTGTTCCAAAATCTACTGAAGAAAACAATTTAAGGCAACAAGTTTTACGTTTTCAATCTCATCATTGTGGAAAGTACTGTCGTCGAAAATTTAAAAACAAGGAAAAGTACTACACGAAATGTCGTTTTGCATTTCCTCGACCAGTGATTTCTAAGGGAAGAGTAAATAATTTGATGTCATCTCTTCGACATACTGTGACGAGGAAATCTCCCAAAAATACATACAATTTGAAAAGAAATGAAGAATCTAAGTACATCAACGATTACAACCCAGTGATTTTGTCCATGTGGAATGCTAACATGGATATTCAGTTCGTTGCTGACAACTCTATTGCTGTGGCTCGATATGTGACATCTTACATCACAAAAAAAGAAAAGACAGAACTGAAGGAAATGTGGGAGGACATTTCACATGAAAAGAGTCTAAGCAAGAAATTATACAGTTTCAGTCTGAAGATGTTGTCGCATCGAGAAATTGGAGCATATGATTGTTCTGATTGGTTATCATCAGCAAGTCTCTATGCCAAATCAAGAACAATCATTTGGGTGAGTCTAGGTCTTGCTGCAACACGAAACCGAGTTTTGAAATCTGTACAAGAAATTGAATATTTGGCGGAGAAAGAACCAAACAGTACAGATATTTTGAAGACAAATATGTTGGATACATACTATCCAAATAGAAGTACTCACCTTGAGAACACTTGTTTGTATGAAGTTCTGCAAAACTACAGTTATAAGAGGAACATCACAGAAGATATCAATAATGGAAAATATGCACTCATTGGCTATGAAGGATGTTTAGTGAAGCAGAAAAAAGGCCATTTGATTAATCATCGAAAATTGAGTTGTGAAGTTCCAGGCAAAAGAAAATTTTACTATTTAGCTCTTTTGCAACTCTTTAAGCCATGGCGTACAGAAGAGGAACTATTTGGAGATTTTCTGTGTTATGAAGACTCTTTTAATGCAACTAAGGATACCATAGAATGTCCTATTTTTCTAAATTATCTGCAAATGTTGAATGAAGAAATGGAGCAAGAAACCACAATTGCTGAAGAGATAGCTGGAGACAGTTCTCAAGATAGTCAGAGTTCTACTTCATTGAGCCAGGATCCACTAGGAGGACCAATTATCCAAAATGAAGCTGCCACTGCCATGGATGAGGTGGAAAGAGCTATGGAACAAGCTCAAGAGGATGGAGTTAACTTAGAAGATTTGGTACATTATTTTGTGTGATTCCTCTGAGGCGGAAGCCGGAGGACTGTGACCTTGATACTTTTAAAAAAAAAAACTGTTTGAACTTTTAAAATTGCTACCTCCTGCTCTTGTGTGTGATTGATTCCTGAGAGCTCACCTGTTATAGCGCTAATCCCTACGCGCTGACACAGCCCTCCTCGTTCTTCCCTGAGACAGCGACCTGCGCTGAGACAGGGAAACGCCCAAGGCGGTAGCCATGCCCACTGCGAGGCCACGCCCACCCTCAAGCGCTACAAATACGCTGAGAACAAGCGGTTTGTTATTATTTTGTGTGATTCCTCTGAGGCGGAAGCCGGAGGACTGTGACCTTGATACTTTTAAAAAAAAAACTGTTTGAACTTTTAAAATTGCTACCTTGTGCTCTTGTGTGTGATTGATTCCTGAGAGCTCACCTGTTATATCGCTAATCCCTACGCGCTGACACAGCCCTCCTCGTTCTTCCCTGAGACAGCGACCTGCGCTGAGACAGGAAAAGCCCAAGGCGGTAGCCACGCCCACAGCGAGGCCACGCCCACCCTCAAGCACTACAAATGTGCCGGCCATACCAGCGCAGCGGGAGCACCTAAGGCAAGCCCGTCTGCGCCCGTCCACGCACGACCGGGCCTAGGGCCAGACTCTATGCCTGTCCCTGCCGCCACAAAAGTAAGCTACTCGCGTAGAGAGCTTCTCAGCCTAAGACCCATTAAAAACAGTACATGTCATGTAATGCATGATAATAATGTTTCTTTTTCCAGCTGTAACAACTGAAAACCAGGAAAGCTATTCCTTCCTAAACCCTCTGTCCCACCCCCTGTCCTTAAAATCTCGACACTCAATTGCAGATCGCTTCCTAAGCATGCCCTGCTCATTAATCATCTCATTGTCGACCTTAATTTGGACATACTTTTCCTTACAGAAACGTGGATCACTGAGCATTCCAATTCGGACATAGTACTGGCTTTACCCCCGGGCTTCCTTATCATGTCTCAACCACGCCCCTTAGGTAGAGGAGGTGGATTAGCCATCATCCACAGGGACCACTTCGCCTGCCGAATCAATGAGATTGCGACCCAGGAATCAGAGAGCTGCCTCTTCACGATCCAGCTATCCTCGACTAGCTCCCTGTCAGGCCTCTTGGTGTATCAGCCTCCCGGCCACTTTGGCCCCCTTTGCGGCCGCCCTTTTGGAAACTGTTTCTTCCTCGGCCCACCTGACATCTAACTTCCTAATAACAGGAGACCTAAACATACACTTCGATGATCCACTTGACATAGGAGCATCCGACCTAATCTGCAACCTGGCGGCCTATGGCCTTCTCCTTGCCAATACCGGTCCAACACATACGAAAGGGCACCTACTTGACCCGGTGTTTTCTAACATCCCCTCTCTCCAATTCATTAATTCCCTACCTCTCCCGTGGACGGACCATTTCTTGGTAACGATCCACCTTCCTGGGGCATTCAAGAACCCTCAAAAACCCTCTACCTTCACCAGAGACAGATCGTGGGCCAGACTCTCGGTGGAGGACTGGTCCAAAGCTCTGGACTCCTCGACCCCGAGTCTCGTGGAGGACTCTTCCATCGCTGACACCCAATTCAGAGAATGGATCTCCTCCTCCCTCGACAGTATCATCCCCATAAAAAATCGGGAGATCAAAAACAGGATAAAGGGCCATGCCCCATGGTACACTTCTGAACTCCGAGACCTCAGCAAAGAGTGCAAAAAGGCTGAGAGACAGTGGAGAAAGGACTGGCTCCATAGTAATAAAGATATTTAACACAGCTCGGTAAGACGCTACAAATCGGCCCTAAAACTAGCCAAGGCCGCATTCTATGATAATAGAATAAAAAATGCCACTAATTCTGCAAAAGAATCTTACCTGATAGTCAAGGAACTACTTAATATTCCTATGGCATCCGCTGCTTACCCCCCTCCCCCGGATAGAAGTAACGACCTAGCCACCTATTTCGACTCAAAAATTTCGCGGATACTGGACTCCCTCCCTACTATCAGCCCTCATAATCACGCTGATATAGAGGCCTGCACTAACAGCCCGCGGCTGACCTCCTTCAGAGCAGTCTCCCTCAGTGAGGTCACCTCCACGCTAGCCAAAATGAAAAGCGGATCTCCCCTTGACCCGGCCCCGGCTAGACTTTTAAAAACTGTGTCTCCCAGCATAGCCCCCATCATCAGGGATCTCATTAACACCTCTCTCTCCCAAGGCACAGTGCCTCCCAACTGGAAGAACGCGTCGTCAAGGCCCTGTTGAAAAAGCCCCAATTGAACCCGGACGACATGGCCAACTACAGACCCATATCGCTCCTTCCTTGTATCAGCCAGATGGCTGAGAAATTAGTTAATGTGCAACTTTCCCAATTCCTTGAGACTAACAAAATCCTGCGTCAATCTCAAACAGGATTCCGGCCCGGCCAGGGCACGGACACTGCCCTCCTCTCCATCATCGAGGAGGCAAGGTGCATCCTGGATTCAGGAGGATCAGTGGCAGTGATCCTCCTGGATCTCAGTGCCGCCTTTGATACAGTGGACCACCGTGTCCTTCTCCATCGCCTGGCCAGGGCAGGAATTGTGGGAACTGCACATGCATGGATTGACTCCTTCCTATCCGGTCGCTCATTTCAGGTGTGGGACGGCAACTCTTGCTCAGACCCACTCCCACTCACATGTGGAGTTCCTCAGGGGTCTTCGCTTAGTCCCACCCTATTTAATGTTTACATGGCCCCTCTTGAAGATGTCGTGACCCCTTACGGGATAAAAATAGTAAACTATGCAGACGACACCCAACTTGTCGTCTCTCTTTCTCACCTGGATAAACACCCAGACAGCCTGCTGAACTGTCTCCAGGATATTCACACCTGGATGTGCGAATCCTCCCTGAAGCTGAACGGTGCAAAAACCGAAATCATGCTTCTGGGCAATAAATGGTCCTCCATCCCTCCATCAGTTTGGCCGGACGCCTTTGGTGATATCCCCACACCAAAAAAAGAAATCAAAACACTAGGAGTCTGGCTGGAACCGGACCTCTCCATGAAGACCCAGGCAGCCAAGACCGCTGGAACATGCTTTGGCCTCCTGCGGTCAATTCGCAAGATTCTCCCTCTCCTTCCCCCCTATCCAGGAAACTACTGGTTCAAGGGCTCATCTTAGCCCGGCTTGACTATAGTAACGCCGTCTACCTCGGCGCACTGGAATTCACCCTGGCCAAACTCCAACAGGCACAAAACGCTGCAGCGAGGCTCATTATGAACCTCCCTCCCAGAGCCTCTGCCAAACCGGCCCTCAAGGCTCTGCACTGGCTTCCTGTTCGCCAGCGAGTAGAGTTTAAAGCCCTGTGCACCACCCATAAACTCATCAACGGTGTTGGCCCAGACGCCCTGAAAGACATGGTCATCCCCTACAAAGCCCCCAGAATCCTTCGCTCTGACGGCGAACATCTGGCCATAGTTCCAAAATTTAAGAAGGCTCGCACCGGTGGCCGTCGCTTCTCGGTCAAGGCCTCCGCAGGATGGAACGCACTTCCTCGCAATTTGCGTCTGGAACCCTGTCACGCCCTCTTCCGAAAAAAACTAAAAACCTTCCTGTTCCCCAAATAGTTCACCCGGTCTTCCTCTCCTGGATCTCACAACTCTACAGCGCGGGGATGCCTACGGGTCACCAGGCGCTCTATAAATCATAAAATAAATAAATAAATAAATAAAGCAACTAAACATTGAGCAGAAAAAGATATATGATGAAGTCACAGAGCAGATTGAACATGGATTCAGACATGAGAAAAGAGAGTGCTCATGTACATCATTTGACTCTGTCCGACTATATGTAAGTGGAGAAGCGGGGACAGGAAAAAGTTTTCTAATTAAAGCCATTGCAAGTTATCTGCAGAAAAGGACTGATTCACCACTCTCTTGTGTTGTAACTGCTCCAACTGGTCTGGCAGCACATAACATTAAAGGGATTACTCTACATCATTTACTGATGCTGCCAGTTGAACATGATAATAAATTGCATTACAACAAGTTATCTGGAGATGCGTGTTCTGAAGTTTCAAGAGTCTTGAAGAAAATGAAACTTCTTATCATTGATGAAGTAAGCATGGTCTCAAATCTAATGCTTGCTTTTGTGCATTTGAGAATGCAAGAAATTCTTAGAACAGAGTATGATGTGTTATTTGGAGGAAAACACATTATTGTTTTTGGAGATCTATTGCAGTTGACTCCAGTAAAAGGACAACCAGTGTTTAAAATGCTCACACATGAAGATTCCAGGAAGTCCCTTGGAAGCATTGGAAACGTTAATATATGGTTAAATTTTAAATATTCTGAACTGCTTCAAAATATGCGACAGGCCAAGGATGAAGATTATAAAAATATTCTACAAGATGTAAGAATTGGAAAAGTGACTGAGCTTGGGAAAAAAGCTTTGTATAGTCGATTAATTTCAAATTTGTATCCAAATGAAAACATTCTTCCAGAGAATATTTTTAAAAAAATGACTGAGAAGAAATCTGGGATATGTTTGATGCCAACTCTGCAAGAATGTTCCATCTTCAACAACAAAATGTTAGAGTTAGAAAATGAAGAGATTGTAAAACTGGAAGCAATAGATAAAATAGAGCATATGGGTGCAACAATTGTTTTGTCTGAAAATTTGAAAACTAAATTGGATTCATTGGAGAAAAGTATTTCTAAAACAGCTGGTTTTGAAAAGACTCTGAATGTGTGTTTAAATTGTCGTAACAGTTTCCTGTTTGTTTGGCATATGCAGTAACAATTCATAAATCACAAGGTTTAAGTGTAGATAATGCTTTGGTGAACATTGGAAGATCTGTGTTTAAAGAGGGTATGGCATATGTGGCATTATCCCGAGTCAGAATTTTATCAGATTGTACTTGATTGCGTGTGATGAGACAAAGATTTCTGCAGATCTAGATTGTGTTAAAGAATACAATAGGTTAAGAAGAGAGTATGCTCCACATTTGCCTCAATATCCTCTGTTTGAAAAACGTGTGGTAGGCCGAAAAAGAAGAAATGAGGATAATTGTAGTGAGGTAGTTGCAAAAAGACAAAAAGTAGAGAAAACTGTAATTGAAAACAGGAAGAAAAAGAATTGTGGAGAAAATGTTGTTGGATTTCAGTTTGAAAATAGTTCTGGTGTCAACTGCTATGCTAATGTAGTGGTTAATGTTGTTTTTTTTCTTAAAAGTTTACAAGAACAGATTGTTGAAAATCGGGATCAAAGATTGTGTGGTTTATTGAATTCTGTGTTTGAGAAATGTAGCAGTGGTACAGCACAAATAGAAAGTGTAACAGAAATTCGAAATATTTTAGATATGTGTTCTGGTCAAGATAAATTTTCACAGAACATTCAGCAGGATTGTCAGGAATTTTTAATGTATATGTTTGGTGTTTTGGAAGATGAAGGTGTAGATGTAGATAATCTTTTCAGCCTTTCTTATCAATGGCAGCATGACTGCCACAAATGTAGTTTATCAAGTACTACTAGAATAGACACTGAAAAATGTATATATTTGACTTTACCTGACTGTAAATCAGTGTCTTTTAAAAATCTAGTTAAAGCAGCAGATCATAATATGGTGTGTACCCCATGTAACTGTACAATGCTGTCCACATTATTTATACAAAGTTATGGACAGTATATCATTTTAGTTTTCCAACGATGTAGACCTGATGGAACTAAATTGACAACTTCTATCAAAAATGTTGTAGCTTCTCAGTTATCAATTTCAGGAAGAACCTTTACAACTGAAGCTATTATTTATCATGACCGTTCTTCGACAACCTCAGGACATTATACATGCTACTTAAAATCTGAAAATGGATTTAGTTACTGCAATGATTCTCATTTAACTTATAAACAACGTTTGCCTTATGACTCTACAAATTCTTATCTAGTGTTTTTAAAACCAAAGTTTTAGTACAGGGAATTGGCCTTTGAAGTTGGGAATAGATAATAAAAGTTAGTTAGTTAGTTAGTTAATCTAATATTTTAAATTATTTATCTCATGTAGATACTTTAAGTGGATCTCAAAGTAAAAAATACTGATATATCTGACACAAATTGGCCGTGAGGAAAGTGTAAGGTATGATGTTCTTAGATCTTTTTTCATAGGAAGTCGATGAAATGGAAGTTATAGAGCACAGCAGACTTTTTTTCCACCAAAAGGACCTTCACTATCTTCTATTTGGCCTCACGGAAAAGTAAGTGAATCAAAGATTAGTGTACATATATGAGATGTATGTTTGAATGGTTTTTTTTCCCGCTGTTATATGATGAAGACTTTGAACTCACTAATTTAAGTGAAATTCAATATATTCTGAGAACAGCAAAAATAAATAATGTAACATATTGTAGAAGTTATTGTGTAGTTTGCATTGTGTAATTTATATTGTGTTCACATTGTCTCACACTCATTTTCCTTTTCCACCCTTATTTACCTCTCTTTACTAATTTACACTCTTTTTTCATCGCTGTTTCTTTACTGCACTTCATTCACAACTTCTCAATCTAATAGGAACTGTCTGCATTTCCTCTGTTCCTTTCACCACTTTTTATCTTTTTCATATTCTCTCAGTACCACTGCCTTAGTTTCCTAACCCTCTCTTTCCTTTTCTCCATTTTTTTTTCTTTTGCACTCATTGTACTGTAGTTCACTTAGTTCTTCCTTTTGTTTTTCTGTGTACTTACTCTGTCACTCCTGTTTTATCCATCGTTCTATAATAACCTCATTCCTTTCATCCCTTCACTCTGTGACTTCACTTCACTCACTCTCAATCATCTTCTATTCCTCTTTTTTATTTATAGTTTCTCAATCAGACTTCTCTCCTTTTCACTCATTTTTCTTTTACTTTCTTATCTTTACTGATTTTGTTTTGATATCTTACATTCTTTTAGTATCTTACTTACCTTTAGGAATTTGTTCTCTTTCTATTTCTTTTTCCTTTTTTTTCTCTTTCTACATTACTTTCTTTCTGTTTTTGTATCCTTCACTATTGCTTCATTTCTTAGTAAAGTTTTGTAGATTTTTAAACCTCATGAACTGTTTCTTCTATTTTATTATATATTTTTAAGTAATTATAATGTGTTTTTTCTTTTATCTTTCACAGATACAAGTTTTCATTGATTTTATGGTAAGTGTGTTTACAAAATGTTTTTGTTATCACCTTTTGTTTTATTTTCACTATTTTTCTCTCACCCTACCTCACCCCTGTTTCCTTACTTTGCTTCCCTCACTTATTCTTTTCTTCCATGTTTACTTCCTACCACATTCAACTTCTTTCAGTACCTCTGCCTATGCACACTCCTTCACTTACCTTTTTTACTGGTTCACTTAGTCCCTTTGTGACACTCCTTCTTTTACTCTCTCTCTTCTTTCTCTCTTTTACTCCCCATGTCTTACCCTAATTCACTTACATGTACCCTCTTTCACCCCTCTTTACTGATACTCACTGCTATTTACTTTCCCTCCGTCACTGCTATTCCTTTCCTCTGATTCCGTCACTACCTGTCATTCCCATACTTAACTGTCCTTCCTTTAACTTTCATCATCCATTCACATTCTCCCAGAACCTCTGCTTTAGTCTTCTTCCTATTTCTCCTCTTCTTTTGCTCCCTTATTCATTTATCTTTTCTCAGTTATTTCCTCTTATACCTTTTCTCTATTTTACTATCTATTACACAGTCCCTCTGTGTTCCTCTCTCTAACTCTCTTTCTCTTAACACCACTCTCTCTATCCCCATTCCTCATA
Organism: Lissotriton vulgaris; assembly: GCF_964263255.1. Taxonomy (NCBI): domain Eukaryota; kingdom Metazoa; phylum Chordata; class Amphibia; order Caudata; family Salamandridae; genus Lissotriton; species Lissotriton vulgaris. Next base: position 876,809,574 of record NC_141694.1, read on the forward strand.
GTCACTCCTTCATACTTTTTTTTTCTTTTTTTTTTGGGTGCGCTAACGGAACGCGCACCGGTACGCGCACCGGGAGCGCTCCTGCGTCACATATAAAAAAAAGTAAAATACAATTCAAAAACAAAAAAATTATCTAAATATACATTATAGTGTTCATTTTCATAAAAACATACCTTTTCAGTTATAGACATTTTTGAAAAAATAGGCATAGAAATTTACTAAAAAGTACATAGGTATGAAGCCCTATAAAAAGTTAAAAATTATCATTTACAAAACCTGTGAAATTCACTGAAAAAAACAGAGGTTTCACACCAGTTATAGTTAGGAATTAGCATTTAAAAAACCTATTAAATTCACTGAAAAAAACAGAGGTTTCACACCAGTTATAGTTAGCTGGAAATTTTACTGACATAAAACCATTGAAATTCCCACGTTATAGCTAGTCGGACTCACTATAACTTGCGCATGCAATGCACTGCTGATGACATCACATATTACATCACTCATGACATGGTCAGTGACATCACTCATGACATCACTGATGACACCATCCAGTGAATGTGTGTCTTTCTGAAAAAAAATATGTTTTATATATGTTTATGTAAAGGTCGATGGAAGAATAAATGTTTAAATTATTGTCTCTATTAATGTTTTTTTTTTTTTAATTGATTGGTTAACTGGCTTATTAAGTGTATCTTAGGGAATACATATATTGGCGAGTAATATTTAAATATTTAAATATATGTATCAGTCTTTCACTTTGTGTATAAGTGGCTATATGGGTTGGTGAGTAGCTACATGTGTGTGTATATGGGTTATTATATGTTTTTTTTAGTATCAGTATGAGTGTCTGTATGGTTTGGTGGGGGTGTTACTTAGCACATAGATGTATCAATGACTGACTCACTGTTTGTATGTTTTTTGAAAACAGCATATGTGCAGGACTGTATGAGTGGATGACTGTGTATATGTGTGTGTTACTAATTGAATGCCTGTCTCACTAGTGTGTTTATCAGTAACAAGATATATTTTAATCTAGTATATGTGAGTATTGATGTATATAAGTCAGTATATGTGAGAGTGAGAGATTGTAAGATTTCCTGTTTAAATAAGTATGTGTTTCTATAAGTGATTGTTTAAGAGAGTACATATGTGTAAGTTTCCTTAGAAGTAAGGTGGTAGTGTGTGTAAATCTTTATATGCAAATAAATTGATGTTTATTAGTTGATTTGCATGTGTGAGTATATGTGTGAGTAACTTTTTGATGATTGTTGGTGTGTAACAGGATGAATAGGGGTATTACTACATATGATGAGTGAGTATATGTATGAGTGACTATATAAAACTGTTGGTGAATGTGTGAATGTGTATATAGATGGTGAAATTACTGAATTGGTTGTTGTAACTGGTATGAGTATATCCACTTTTTTGAAAATGTTAGTTTCTTTTTTTGAATATGTGTTTCAAAGGTTACTTTACAGTGAAAGGAGGTCTGTCACTGTGTCACAAGGATGGTGTCATCAGTGATGTCATGAGTGATGTCACTGACCATGTCGTGAGTGATGTAATATGTGATGTCATCAGCAGTGCATTGCATGCGCATGTTATAGTGAGTCCGACTAACTATAACGTGGGAATTTCAATGGTTTTATGTCAGTAAAATTTCTAGCTAACTATAACTGGTGTGAAACCTCTGGTTTTTTCAGTGAATTTAATAGGTTTTTTAAATGCTAATTCCTCACTATAACTGGTGTGAAACCTCTGGTTTTTTCAGTGAATATAGATATATATATGTATATACATATATATATATTCACTGAAAAAACTGTAGGTTTGACACCAGTTATAGTTAGCTGGAAATTTTACTAACATAAAACCATTGAAATTCCCACGTTATAGTTAGTTGGACTCATTATAACTTGCGCGCCTGCAATGCACTGCTGATGACGTCACATATTACATCACTCATGACATGGTCAGTGACATCACTCATGACATCACTGATGACACCATCCAGTGAATGTGTGTCTTTCTGAAAAATAAATATGTTTTATATATGTATATGTAAAGGTTGACGGAAGAATAAATGTTTAAATAAGTGTCTAAATGGATGGGTTTTTTTTAAATGTGATTGGTTAACTGGCTTATTAAGTGTATCTTAGTGAATACATATATAACCGAGTAATGTTTTAATTAAGCATGGGCGAATTTTGCGAATCTGGCGTTCGCGAAATTGCGTATTTGCCAACTCGCAATCCGCAAAATCCGCGAATTCTTGTGAATTTGCAGATTTTTTTTTGTGTTCGCAAGGGTTATTGCCAGTTCGCGAGGGTTTGGTACCAGTTCGCAATAACAAACTTACTTTTAGGATCGCAACGGTCGCGACTATGTTGTTTCTACATCTGGTTCATCATCACAGGTTCCCAGCACCCTCTGTTTCACCACTGCCACCCTCTGTTTCACCCATGCCACCCTCTGATACATCAATGCCACCCTCTGGTTCATCATCACTGTAGATTATGGGGGGGGAAAGCAAGCACACCTGCCCTGCTTCAACTGACATGAATTAATTTGGGGTTGGTTTATTAATGTGTCACTGTTTTAAAATTCCAGTCAGGCACCTGCTTCCTTATCAGTAATTTGCTTTCTGTTGCAGTGCATTTTTTTTCCAGAACCTTTGTAGCCTACTTGTAGCTATTCTTTGAGCCTGCTGCAAGGGTCAGAGCAGGGTCATACAATTGTTGCAACTAGCAACTGAACTCTGGAGGGGCTCCAGTCAGGAAGCACTGCAGGGAATGGTTACTAATGATGAGTTTGAAATTTTGCACCTGCTGAGTGCTTTCAGTCTTGCAAAACTCGTTTTTCTGCAATTTCGCGGGATTCGCGGGGCGAGAACTTGCGCAAGATCGAATTCGGAAGCCACAAATTCGTCGAATATGCGATTTGTTTTTTTGCGGCGTGTTAGTTCGCATGGTTTTGTGCGTTTTAGCGAGCCGCTTATAGCGCAACGGCGGGAAGTTACCCTTGCGGTCGTTCACGGGTGCGGCCATCTTGTTTGCATGTTATATTTCCGTTTCCGGGCGCGATGTGTAATCTCGTAAAGTGTGCAGCTCGCTAGTACAATTGCGCGTGTGTTCGAGAGGAAAATCTTGCGCGAACTTACCCACGCTGTCGTGAACAGGCGCTGTCATCTTGTTTCTCATTCATTGCTATGGTTCTGGGCATGCTTTTTCTATCCTCTCTGAATCTCTGCCATCGTTTGCTTGTTTGAAGTTTTTTTTATCTATTTTACTTATTATCTATCCCTCTATTTTTCTAGCTCTATATTTTTGTGTTTTCTGCTACTTTTGGTTAATTTTAAACTACTTTTTTAAACTCTTTTCTTTTCTTCTCTTCACTATTCTATTTTCTTTATTACTTAGCTTCCTTTCTGCCCAGACCATGGTAAAGGAAGCCGGGAAGCATCCCGATAAGGGGAAGGGTCCCGCACCCAGTGCCCGGCTCTCGTGCAGGCGTTTGAGGGGGGAGCAGGTCGCACCCCGGGAGATCTTCAGCCGAGGAGGTGGCTGCACTAATTTTTTATGTTCAGCGCCGCCTCCCCAGGACCATCATGGCAGGCGGCAAGATCGCTAGTGGGTACGGGATGCAGGAGCGCCGAAAGCTGTGGGAGAAGGTGTGCCGGGCCATGTACCACCACACTCGGGTCCGGCGCCCCTACAACCAGGCCACCCACCGCTGGACGGATGTCCTGGACCGGGAAGTAGTAGTAGCTATTTCTTTACTATGTTTTCTCCTGCTCTGTGTGTTATTATCTTGCAAATTTTTGTTTTTTACCAAGAGCAATAATCCTGATGATTACATTGTAGGTAAATTATATTTCAAAATCATCTGTGCATTTCAGGTGCACTGCTCTCCTTCTCAGTAGCGCTGCTACTATGCTTATTTGTTTTCGATTTTGTGCTCATTTCATTGGCCTGTGAAATTATGCATGAGTGTAGTTTAAAGAACTGCCTAATGCTAGACACTAAGGGTCAGATTTTTAATTACCGGCGCATCCCTGCAAAGTAGCAGGGATGCGCCAGTAATTGTGTGCCACGCCATCACCACCCATGGTGCGCCGTGTTTACAATGTGGCTCACCATGGGCCCGAAACGTCACCAAAGCATTACGCATCTGTGCCGTAAAGGCGGCGCATTGCTGGAGTTGCGTCGCAACGATGGCGCAGCTCCAGCAATGCTCTGGGGTGCCCTATCTCCCCAATGCTGCGTCAAGCCGTACGTCTGCTTCAAGCAGGTGCAGGGTTTAAGTCACGCATCATTGTCCTCAAAGTGACTGATTGAAATCTTGTAGATTTCCCTCAGCCACTTTTAGGATGCGTTCCTGCGCAGGAACGCCCTCCCTTGCGCCGGAGCGCCCCATGATGGCGCAGGGCTTTACAACGTGATGCATCTCCCATATGCGTCACATTGTTAATATACGCCGCACCATGGCGCCTCTTTTGTTCTGCCTCTGCGTCACAAAAGTCACGCAACAATGGAGCAAAAGAGCCGCAAGGGGCTTCTAAATCAGCCCCTACAGACTCAAGTCCAGTCCTTCCTTTGTACACATGGCGATAAGAAGAAATAGTGGTGGTTTATTGATAGTTTGAGTATTTTAATGATTGGTTAATGTAGTAGGAAACTTTAGTGTTGTCGCTGATCTGCAATCAGGATGGACTTTGTCTGTCACTTCGCGTGCTGTGGACTGCTGCCTGCCAGTCCTAGGCAAACCTTTTTAGTACTTTGTTTAGTGAGTTACATGAGAACTTTCCAAGTCGACGGTCCGCAAATCAAGCAATACTAATAACGTAGTAGACCACATGAGATCGGTCAATATATCCCATGGAATAGTTGTCTATTTGCTATTTCGCCAAAATATTTTGTTATTGTTCTTTTGAAATGTTTGATTTGGTTGACAAATCTCATCCATGTTTTCTGGTCTTTCTTTCTTTCATGTTGTACATCAGCTCTCCCCAGGCGCAAGAGGACACAGGAGGAGGAGGCTGCTGTTCGCCAGGATGCAGGCCAGGATCGGACAGGCGAGGGCTCCTTTGCTGGCCCTGGTAAGTATTCGATTTTTTCTAAATCGTCTTTGATCTTCTTGTAGACTGGATCTAAATTCTTATCCTGCCTCGACTATGACTCCCTGTGGTATTACTAGATTATTATTGTTAGTCTGTCTTTGTAGCTAACTAAGATTGCACATTTGGCAATTCCATTGGACTCCCATTCTAGTCAGCAATAGCTCTATGCACTGAGTGCAGTTCTCTGTGATTGTCCATACTGTCTTTTCAAGTCTTCTAAATGTTTATGCTTTGACAATTGCCAACAATAAAAAGGTGAATGACCACCAAGAAAGAATAAGATACTACTTTACTTTTGGTTTGGATAGGAGGACAATCCATTCTACTACTGTTGCAGGGACAAATCTGCACAAACAGAACTATGGACACTAAATAATGTGTTGCTTAGCTTATCAATTATAATAGGCGCTGTTAGACTTTCCACATACCTCAGTGATAACAGACTTTGTAGTCGAACCCCCAATCTCCTTACTGACTAGATAGTGTGGCAGAGTCATTTAGCTCCCAAAGTCACTGATGATTGATCCCCAATGATGATTAGATTATCCAACGCAGGACAAGAGTACGGAGTCAGCTACAAGTATCAATTTACAGTCAGAGTCGAGCAGTGTCAAAGGCATGGATTCATGCTTGCAAAAATTCCAAAACCTTTAGCTCAGCCACTCTATTCTGGAGGACCAAAAACCACAGAGTCTATTTAAGTTTAAAAGCTTTATTAAAAGTAAACACATTTAAAAAATCAAGTTTGTCATAAAAGTAAACGTTGAACTGAAAATTGAAAAGTGCTTAGTGCTGATGATTAATAGGACACATTTCTTGTGGTCGAGCCGAGCTCTCACCTGGTTTGAACTTGATCATGCTCGTGTTCTTAGAAGTCAAGCTTCTGTGTGTTAGGAGAAAAAGTGTTGCGTGTTAAAAATAAAAAGCAAGCATTCATCAGTTGTGCCAAAAAGTGAAGCAAGACAACAGCCTTCCCTGGAAAAAGGGAAAATTTTACTTTAGAGTAGACAGCCACAAATGATTACATTGTTTGCTGTTTTTTTAACATTTCTTTATTCCTAGACCAAATATTATATAGTAGTGAGTGGTGTATTCTAACATTCTTAAATGTTCTTTGTAGGTGGAACATCTGGTGGCGGGGCCAGCGCGGAGGTGGTGGTGGTGGATGAGGGGAACACTTCTGGGGAGGATGCGGTGCAAGTGCCGGACGACACCAGTGTGCCTGTGAGGGTTCACACGGTGGTGGCAGGCAGAGGAAAGCTATATATTCCTTACTTATTGAGATTGAAGACTGCAGAGTGTGCTATCTGGGGCTCTGGGAGGGGGAGGGGGCGCACCAGCAAGTGCAAGGAGCCAGCGCCCGCTATCTGCATGGGTGTATTATAAATCAACTAGGTAGTAGCCTCCTCTAAATGTACTTTGACTTAGCTGTGTAGTTTTTGGCAAGAAGTGTCGTAAATATTTAATTTACCGTCTTAATTTCTATGCAGGTAAGTACTTAATCAATAATAACTCAATCGGAAAGAAAAAAACAGAGTCCGTGGTGTTAGAGTTCTTAGGGGTTTTAATCCTTTAAAAAGGAATCGTTCCGGAACTGGATATCATGTTCCTGCAACCACAAAGGGTTCAGGAAGGGATAGAGCAAACATTTATTGACAATACATAGCTTATATACTTAAGTTACATTATAGAAACCAATACAGTAGGCGTAACAGCTGAGAGAAACAAGATAACAGTATTCACGTGGTAGTGATACGTAATTAGAAGGCGTGAACTAGGCGTGAACATAGAGGTGTGTGCTAGAAACGTCACAGATAGGTATCATAAGTGGGTGGCAACAAAGCAGAATCTTGTAATGTCAGCAGAAATCTGAGGCCTAGATGCGCGCGCAGCTGCATGACGTGTGATTGACGTGGAAACTGGAGGGTGCAGGGGACTTGACATTTACACTGGCGGAAAGAGACAGAAGTCTGGCATGTCAGATCAACTCGTACTTCTATCATATCTGATATCTGATGTTTGGGAACCATATTATCTGAACGGAAAAGGTCTCTGGGGCAGAAGCTATTCTATACTGACTGTGATTGCGTGTATAAGCGCCTAAGTGTCTGCATGCAAAGCGTGGGGGCATGGGCCTTCCATGGGAGCATGGTAACAGAGGCTATGAATTACTTGCATGGAGACAGTGAGGCCGGCCCTTCTGCTCTGCAGCTGGGGGGATGTTTACTTAAACTAGTAGGCAGGAATGCATTTTCGAGGAGCGGAACAGATAATTCGAAGGTTGTAGTCAGTCTTGGCAGGCAGCAGGCTGAGCTAAGCGCGGTGGGCCGCGCTGGAAGTAAGTCAGAGTTCACGGGTACAGAGACAGCCTGGGCTGAGGCTTTCAGAGTCAGAAGCCAGAAAAAGGCTCGATGGCAGGATTCAGGGCCTACTTTGCCAGAGCTGAAAAACTTGTAAAGTACACTACAAAAAGACGTTGGCATAGCATACTTAGGAACGGACTATTCAACCCATTCAGGGTGGGTCTGAAAGAGGACATGTTAACGTTGGACGCAAATGTATTTGCGTCTTCATAGCTGGCACAGGAGGGAAGTTACATGCACTTTAAGCTGGTACATGGAGACGGTGGGGTACACGCTAGGGAACACAACTTGACCATACAATTTATATTTCCTCATTCCCTCCTTGTTCCCTACGGACCCTTCATGATATATCGATCCTCATGAATCGATCAGTTTGTTCTTGTAACATCATTTGCTCTTCTTTCTTTCTTTGACGTTGTGAGAGAAAACTGGAATGTTCAATGCATGATGTGGCACACAGTCCACAAATCGCTGGCCCACACTGTAGGCACAGGCAACAACTGAATACTATGACTAGGCCAATACCTAGGAAGGATAGGATCTTCCATCCCCAAGCAGTTAACGTTGTCCAGAACCAACCGGACCAAGTCCAGGTGCCTGGATTCTGATGTATCAGATTGGCAATTTTATGAAGACGTGTAATAGCTTTGTATACAGATGGCGCGTTTTCTGGAATGAAAACACAGCAACTTGACCCGATGACCTTACAAGCTCCACCTCTATCTGCCAAGATGACGTCAATAACAAGACGATTCTGAAGGACAACAACCCGCATGGCGGACTGCTCTTCGGTTAAGTTACCTAAGGCGGAGGCAGTTTCATTTACTACTGCTTCAAGTGTTCTAGTTAATCTGCGTATGAGTTTACTATTTTGGACGGGGCCTAAGAAGAAAAAGAATCCTTTATTAAAATCGGTGTATTGTTCCCATGCCGTTTCTGTGTAGTCGACAAGCGGGAGATCTCTTCGGAGTCTATTCTTTACTAGATTTGTATTTCTGTGATAATCAGGAGGGGCTAGAAAAACAGGTGGCAGAAGGAATGCAATATAACAGGTACCTTCCCAATCTGGAGGTAAGGGTATGTATGCGGTATGACCACAAACAAAATAGGAATGACGGGTAGCTCTAAAGGACGATTTACCTTGATCACTGAATTCGACCACAGTAGTACATTTACTATGACCTAAGTGTACTGAACCTTTCTTACTGACACATAATTCACCAGTGACTGGTAATACTGACATAGCGGGGAGAACTGGTGCAGCTTCGGATTCAACAGTAAGAATCATAAGGTTAATTGTGTAATTACCTAATCCATATACTTCATTTTCTAGATCAGTTCCTATTCTAGTGCGGAGTCCCTTCTTATCAGGGTAACAGACATTAAGCAGAACTAAGTTCAAGTTTCCCCAAACCCAGCTCCCTTTGAAAACAGCAATATCAGGATCTAAAGAATTAATTATTTTAAACCATGCACCACAGGAGCCATTGTGAGTGAACGGGTACGGAAAGAGGGGCAGAGCTCCCTTGTATTTCTGGTAGGGAGGGAGTCGGCCACATATCCAGCAGTTTGTAGCATTGTTAGTCTGATGGGAATGATGTAACATACTAATGAATGTGTTGTTGCGCAGCGCGAGTCTGTAAGAAAGTTCATGTGGAGGTAACTCACTAAAAGAATGTTCAGCAGAAACATTGTAAGCAGATTGTTCACGCTTGAAAATAGGGTAATAGATAGGAAGCAGTATACTGGCAACAATAATCAGAAGACTTAGAAAAAACATAATTAATAATGTCACTATACAGTGACTACGCAGTGATTTGCAATATGTACGTTTCTTGAGTTGTCTCTCTCTCTCTCTATCTCGATCTAGGGGATACATGTCAGAAACTATTTAACCGATTCACCTAGGGGAGGACTTAAACAATTAAACTGTCTGACTTGCTAGATCGGAGTTTTAGTTTATACTCCTCTTGGGGAGTTTTCTCTCGTTCGGAAACTTTAAAGTCACTAGGCTCAATACAGTCTTTGGAGGGGGTGGACGAGTCTGGGTCTGGTTTCAGTTCGTTGCATTGTTTAATATGACTCGTGTGTATCCACCCCTTTCTGCCTTCCACCTTTACTGCGGTCCTCGTAGTAAGAAGGACGGTCTTCGGCTCTTTCCAGCGGGGCTCCAGCGGACTTTTCCTGTCAAAGTTCCTAATCAAGACCAGATCCCCAGGACGGACATCATGCGGCTTTACATCAGTGTTGTCAGGGAAGGCTGCGGCAACCTGTGAACGACATGATTGGAGTGCAGACATCAAGGAGGCAAGGTAATCTGTCAACATGTTACAATCAACATCAGTAATTTTCTTAGGAATGGGCGTCCCCCACATATTCGGTGGTCTGCCAAAGACCACTTCGTACGGGGATAGTCCTGATCTCGAGTGGGCAACCATTCTCATGTAGAACAGTGCAACTGGCAGGGCGACTATCCAGTCGACCCCTTTCTCTTGACATATTTTAGCAAGGCGGGTCTTTAGTGTCTGGTTATGCCTCTCTACAAGGCCTGCGGCTTCGGGCTGTCGGACACAATGGAATTTCCACTGATATCCTAGCAGCAAGGAAACTTGTTTCATTAATTCGGATGAGAATGGCTGTCCGTTATCTGAGTACACGACACGAGGCAAGCCGTACCGTGGGAAGAATTCTCGAACCAGCTGCTTGGCAGTGGTCGGAGCAGTGTAATCTGGGACTGGATATGCTTCAGTCCAACGGGAAAGTGCACAAACAATTACGAGGACATATTTGAATCCTCGACAACGGTCCATCTGGATATAATCCATCTGGAGGACTTCAAAAGGGTGATCGGGAGGATGAAATCCACCTTGCTCTACAGGGACGCTTTTACCTGGATTGAACTGACAACAGATCATGCAAGTACGCACTTTCTGTTTTGCTGCTGCTCGTAAGTGTTTATTGCTCCAGAGATTTTGTAAACTGTCTAACATCGCTTTCTCTCCTAGATGTGCTGGACTATGTGCTGTATTGATTATGACTTGAACCATAGAGTCAGGGAGAAACCATGTAGATTTTCCCTTTGTCATCCAACCTTGATCTGTCTGGATCCCTCCTAGTTCAGTCCATTTCTTTATTTCATCTGCAGTAGCATGTGTCTGAATATCGATTACATCTAGTGTGGGATCCCTGACTGTCATACAATTTGTCGGTACTATTGTCTTTGTCACGTCAGTTGTCTGGATGTGAGTCAATGCTGTATGTTTTGCTGTCTGGTCTGCCAGGTCGTTACCCTGGGAAACAGAATCTGTAACTTTAGTATGTGCTTTACACTTCATGACGGATATGCCTGAAGGCAGATGTATTGCTTCTAACAGTGCTTGAATGAGGGAACCGTGTTGGATCTTGGCACCATGAGAGGTCAAAAAACCTCGTTCTTGCCATAACATTCCGAAGTCGTGTACAACTCCGAAGGCATAACGGGAATCAGTGTATATGTTGACATTTCTGTTCTTGGCTAGTATACAGGCTCGGGTCAGAGCAATAAGCTCTGCCGCTTGAGCGGACAGTGTGTCAATACGATGTGTTTCTTTAACTTCGGTTTCAGTGGTCACTGCATACGCGGCCACTAATTCTCCTGTACTTGTTCTCATACATGAACCATCCACATAAAGTGTCAGGTCTGGATTTGTCAGTGGGACATCTGTTAAGTCTCGTCGAGGTTTTGTTACTGCATTAATGATCTCTATACAATCATGCGGGGCTGGATCTGTCATAATTGTGGGTAACAATGTTGCGGGGTTCAGAATGCTGCAGCGTCTGATTTCTATGTGTGGCTGAAATAGTGTTAATTCGTAACCCGTCAGTCGTGCTATAGTCAAGTGCTGAGTCTGGGTTCTGTTTAAAAGAACCTCTACAGAATGTGGAACTTGTACTGTTAATTGATGGCCTAAAACAATTGAATCGCTCTGTCTGATTGCTAATGCTGTTGCTGCTACTGACTTTAAGCACGCAGGGAGTGCCTGGGCTACTGAATCCAATGTACTTGAAAAATAAGCGCAAGGCTTATGTGAACCTGCTTGGTCTTGAGTGAGGACAGACAATGCTGTACCATCACGTTCTGTAACAAAAAGTGTAAAAGGTTTGCTGTAACATGGTGTCGCTAAAACTGGTGCTTGGCATAAGGCTTTCTTTAATTCCTCAAAGGCTTGTGTGTGTTCCTGAGTCCAAGGGAGGACAGTCGAAGTCGCTGCCTCCTGTGTTGTTAACTGAATGAGTGGTTTAGCTAGAAATGCATACTGAGGGATCCATTGTCTGCAGTACGAGGTGAGGCCTATGAAGGCCCGCACTTCCTTTTGTGTCTGGGGTTGTGGCATATTTACAATTAACTGAATGCGGTCAGGAGTGAGCTGTCTCCCCACTTCGGACAGCAAGTGACCCAAGTACACAACTTGCTGAACACAGAATTGTAGCTTCGAAGGAGACACCTTGTGTCCCTTGTCGGCCAGAAAATGTAAAACTGTCAGTGATGCTTGTTCACATTCGGGCTCACTTCGTGCGGTGATCAGCAGATCATCGACGTATTGCAGTAAAGCGGTGTTAACTGGCATTTGAATACAATCTAGTTGTCTTTTCAGTGCTTGACTATAGATGCTGGGGCTTTCTGTGAATCCTTGAGGTGCGCGGGAAAATTTGAAACTTCGTCCATTTAAACTGAATCCGAAGAGGTATTGGCTCTCTGGATCAATGGGTACACTAAAGAAAGCGTTCTTGAGGTCAATTACAGTAAAGAACGTTGCTTCAGAATCAATAGCAGTCAATAGGGAAGAGATATCGGGGACCACAGGGTACTGTGGTACAATGCATTTATTCAGTTCTCTTAAATCAATCACCAGCCGATATACTGGCGGTGCATTGGGATCAGTACGTTTAAGAATTGGAATGATAGGGGAATTGCAGATATTGGAGTTGGTCTCTACGACCAATCCTTGGGCAATGAGCTCTTCAATGATTTCCAGTAAAGCCACTACAGCATCGGGTGGTAACTTGTATTGTCTGATTCGGGGTAAAACAACTCCTGTCTTGAGTGTAACACGGTATGGTGTGATATGCATACAACCTACATCAGTTGGGCCTTTTGCCCACAAGTGATCTGGTACATTTTTCAATCTGACATCAAACTCTCGTAATACATAATGACCCTTGAAATCCCGCAGAAAGAGTCTAACTCCCTCCAGGGAACAACATATTATGGCTCCTAGAGCCTTCAATGTCTTTATTCCTAACAGATTTTCTGGACATGATTTTGTCAATAACAGGTCTGTAACTCGTGATAATGGACCCACAGCCAGAGGGACTGGTTCTGATACCTCATTTACAATAGGCTGTCCTGAAAAACCAAGGGAAACATTCTGTGAGCCTGAGAGGGGTGCCCCTGGGACTTCGTCATGGCTTATTGTGGTGCGGCTTGCCCCTGTGTCAATTAAAAACTTTCTGTCTTTTCCCAATACTTGACTATGTACATAAGGACCCTCTTGATCTACAGGAATTTCAATAAGAGGCAAGCCCAACTCCCTCTCTAGGCTGTTTCATGCGTATCGTTGGTAATCGGGGTAAGCAGATTGGGCATACTGGTACATTTGTTGTGAAACTTGCTGAGTCGCGGCAATGGGCTGTGGCTGTGGTACCGCTACTGTCTGTGCTGTATGAGATGAAGCATGCATAGGCTGCGTATTCTGCATGGGCTGTACGTTCTGTGAGGTCTGATGCTGGGCCTGGTCTTGTCTTGGTGGATGCGGTCTCTCTTTAGTTTTGCCTGTTGCTATGTTATGTTTCAGAACTGGACATTCATGTACGTAGTGACCTGGCTGCTTGCAATAGTTGCATGTCCCTTTAACGGGAGCTGCGGTGTGACCTGTCTGGGTCGTACCCTTTCTCTGGCTGTTGGCTGGAACTGATTGGGCCACTAACATTTTCATTTTTGTGTCTTTCATACGTTTCTGTTCATGATCTTGTTCTTCTCTAATTCTGTTCTGATGGTATTGTAACATTTGTAACATCTGTGATGGCGTATTTGCTTGCCATGTACTCTCAACCTTGTATACACGGTTTTTAACTGCTAACAGGGAATTCTCGACTAACTTTGATACAAAAAGATGCGGGTACGACTCGCTACTTGGTTTAAGACCACTATTAATAATGAAACATTTCTCGAATCTTGAATAGAAGTCACTAGTATCTTCATCGGGTTTCTGTTTACATGCTGAGATTGCGTCCCAATCTTCCTTTCTAGTTGTCAGTAATCTTGGCAGAACCTGTACTATCAAACCTGGTAATGCTTTAGTTTTCTCCCCAAGGCCTAGCCCTGGGATACGCTTTTCCTCCTCGTCTTCTATTTCTGCCCATACAATCTTTTTCCCTCCCACCTCCCATTCTTTTTCCTTGAGTTTCTCGTAGATGCCCGTGGGCAGCAGTACCTTTAACATTTTCATGATATCTTCATATGTGTAATCCCCCATTAGTAACATGTCTTTAAGTTCTCTGTGAAAACCTGCAGGGTCTATATCATGACACGGTACTAGTTTCTTCATTTCTAACAGTTCTAACTTGGTCAGAGGCGTGTGTACATACACACGTTTCAAGGTATGATCGTCACCCATAACTGGATGTACTTCTCGTAAGGGGTTCTGACTTTCAATGCCATGCAGACGTTCCATATGATACATTTTTCTTTCTGGGGGCGGAGCGGGAACATATTCGGAGCTTACGAAAGTGTTATATCTATGTCGTTGTTCTAGAATTGCTTGTATTAACTTGGTACTTAGACCTCTCCATCTATCCATGAGTAGTGCTTCTAATGTATCGTGTAAGGGACCTGGATCAGAATGTTGGTTTCTGTATAACGTGAGGAGGTGCTGAATCATGTATACACCTGCTAATTTCTGCTCGTCTGGGGAAAGGTTCAGAAATTTCTGCGCTACTGTGTCATCATTGTATATGTTCGGATTGTCAGCCCATAATACTGCTGACCGGGCTAGTTCTTGTTCATCCATAGAATTGAGTACATGGTACCCTATTCGATCTCGAAGCCTTTTATCAGTCTCTTGGAACTGATGTTCAGGAGAATTCGGTTTGGTTAAGCCAGAGAGAAAAACTCTCTTGCTTTCTGGACGAATGCCTTTCCTAAGGTAAGTTCCCTTACCTACATACGCTATCGTATCTGTAGTCCTTTCTGGTTCTTCAGGTTCTTCTTCCTCCTCGGAGGAAGCTTCTTCTTTCTCTTTTTCGTGTATTTCCATCACAGCTTTTCTTATTCTCTTGTACATACTGGCTATGCAACCCCCTTTATCATGTTTTCCGTCAGATATATTTTGACCCCACTTGTTGAGTGCATCTAATTCATCCTGTTCTGTCCCAGGCCTCTCTCGTTCTCTGATTAGGCAATTTATAAAAAAACGTAATATATATGCTTGAATGTCAACTTTCTGATGCGCCATGGCATCCTTAATACTTTCAGGGTCTTGCCCAGTCTGGACAAAGTGATATATTCTATCTAGGTGCTCTTTCATTCCTGATAATAATAATAGGTAATCTGCAGCATGTCGTAAGCGTAGTGATGCTAAAAACATCCGATCGTCTTTACCGGGTACTGGATCGTATCTGCAAACTTGGAGCGGTTCTTTGAGTATGTCGAGACGGGGTGATTCGAACGAAAAAGGATTCTGCATATCCCTAAGCTGTAATCTGTGTGTTGGGGGCGGGGTCTGGTGACCCCCGGTCGCACCTCCTGAAGCGAAAGCTTGGACATTACCTCTCTGCGGAGTCTGTATCTGTACTTGAACTTGTCTTTTAGTAGGATCAGGTAGAAGCGGTTTTGGTAGATCAGTTTTAAGTGCAGGAAGTGGTGGAGGTGGAGGTGGAGGAATGATGGGCTGTCGAACGGGGAAACCTGCTTGCAGTTGTGGCGGGTTTTGGTCTGGAGGCGGGTTGACACCCCCGTCACCGTCAGTAGGCGGGACGCGGACAGGCATACTGGTGTAAGCGGGTGCTACATCCTCTAGATAGGAATTCAAGAATATGTCTTTAGTGGTCCTGTGAGTTACTTTAGTTGGAACCAATGGTGGCGGCAGATTTTTCGGTGTTTCTGAAGTGGCCTCGGACGAACCCTCGGCCGCGAGATACATGCCATTTACGAGATTGTTTCGGGCGCGGTCTATTTGCTCTGATTTCACTCGGATCCCTTCAGTAACTTATTCATTTTCTCGGGCTTTATCTGATTCTTTGAGTCTGTCTTCTTGACGGAGTGCTTTTTCAGCACGCTTATGTGATTCCTTACGCCAAAACTCTATGGGGTCTTTCTGAGATTGTCTGGCTTTCTTTTTCCATAGTGCTTCCTCTACCTTCATGATGCACTCGGCATCCCATGTTCCGGTAACAGGCCATCTGTGTCTTTCGTCTAGATGCTTAGTATAATCGGCCCATAAATCTAGATACAATATGGCATCTAAGCCATGCTTGTGATACATAAAATTTCCAGGAGTGTCCCTAGGGGGGATAGGAATTTCTTCCTCTAGTATCCCTTTCCTAGTTCCTATCTGCTTTAGCTTGTTGAAAAACGGCATCTTGTTTACTTAGTACTGAATGCTCAATCCTTGCTACTTAATACTGAATACAACTAGTTACACAAGAACACAATAATGCACATTAAAAACAGTCACACTCATACCACGACATTAATCACATGAAAAGACATTTGAGACATATATGACTACCCCCTATACCGGATGTACTGCTAAACAGCACAGATACACTGCTAAGAACAGTGCAAGAACTTGAAATAACTGATGTACTGCTAAACAGTACAGATACACTGTCTAAAACAGTGCAGACCGGACTTGTGTACCCAAACCCGTCTAGATACGTCCCAGCAATGGTACTCACCGGGAAGCACGGAAAACGGAAGGCCTCGGAAAACTCGACTGGACTGGACCGGACTCGACTCGACTCGACACACGTGGATACTTCGGAAACTGGTGGGCCTCTTGACACCTCGGACCTTGCTTCTTTTGGCTAGGCTCTGGTCGGGATCCTCCGCACTCCTCACCGCCTCGTCTGGGTGCTGATTGCAGTCTTCGTCACCTCCGTGGGCCAGAGGGAGATACAGGAAATCCTGCCGGTACGCGTAGTTTCCGTCTAACTGATGGCAGGGGACAGAGTTTGCAACGCACCAACCGGCGCGTGGGGTGGGGGAGGGGTCCCTGTTCGGGCGCCAAAATGTCGTAAATATTTAATTTACCGTCTTAATTTCTATGCAGGTAAGTACTTAATCAATATTAACTCAATCGGAAAGAAAAAAACAGAGTCCGTGGTGTTAGAGTTCTTAGGGGTTTTATTCCTTAAAAAGGAATCGTTCCGGAACTGGATATCATGTTCCTGCAACCACAAAGGGTTCAGGAAGGGATAGAGCAAAAATTTATTGACAATACATAGCTTATATACTTAAGTTACATTATAGAAACCAATACAGTAGGCGTAACAGCTGAGAGAAACAAGATAACAGTATTCACGTGGTAGTGATACGTAATTAGAAGGCGTGAACTTGGCGTGAACATAGAGGTGTGTGCTAGAAACGTCACAGATAGGTATCATAAGTGGGTGGCAACAAAGCAGAATCTTGTAATGTCAGCAGAAATCTGAGGCCTAGATGCGCGCGCAGCTGCATGACGTGTCATTGACGTGGAAACTGGAGGGTGCAGGGGACTTGACATTTACACTGGCGGAAAGAGACAGAAGTCTGGCATGTCAGATCAACTCGTACTTCTATCATATCTGATATCTGATGTTTGGGAACCATATTATCTGAACGGAAAAGGTCTCTGGGGCAGAAGCTATTCTATACTGACTGTGATTGCGTGTATAACCGCCTAAGTGTCTGCATGCAAAGCGTGGGGGCATGGGCCTTCCATGGGAGCATGGTAACAGAGGCTATGAATTACTTGCACGGAGACAGTGAGGCCGGCCCTTCTTCTCTGCAGCTGGGGGGATGTTTACTTAAACTAGTAGGCAGGAATGCATTTTCGAGGAGCGGAACAGATAATTCGAAGGTTGTAGTCAGTCTTGGCAGGCAGCAGGCTGAGCTAAGCGCGGTGGGCCGCGCTGGAAGTAAGTCAGAGTTCACGGGTACAGAGACAGCCTGGGCTGAGGCTTTCAGAGTCAGAAGCCAGAAAAAGGCTCGATGGCAGGATTCAGGGCCTACTTTGCCAGAGCTGAAAAACGTGTAAAGTACACTACAAAAAGACGTTGGCATAGCATACTTAGGAACGGACTATTCAACCCATTCAGGGTGGGTCTGAAAGAGGACATGTTAACGTTGGACGCAAATGTATTTGCGTCTTCATAGCTGGCACAGGAGGGAAGTTACATGCACTTTAAGCTGGTACATGGAGACGGTGGGGTACACGCTAGGGAACACAACTTGACCATAAAATTTATATTTCCTCAGAAGAATCCCAATCAGATCTGAGATGAACTTGATGGATGGGATGAATGAACGAAAAGCGAAAGAAGGGTGTAAGTAAGTGTGGAAGGACGAGAAATTTAATGATGACTGGCAAAGAAGAATGATATGTGTTTGCTTGGTCCCCGAGGTGGCTGGGAAGGAAAGAATATGGTATGGTGCATGGCTGGGTGAATGATGAAGCAATGATGGGTGGAAGGAGAACAGCCTGGGTGGGTGAAACAGAAACTGTATGTGTGCATATACTTTAAATGGATGGATACCTGGATCATGGTACTATCTGACTCCTAGATAGCATATACTCTTAGATAGCATATGTGTATCTAGAGAGAGTAGACGGTCACTGGATGAACTAAGTGTTACTTTGAAGAGCATGTAACACCGCACCCGCACGTCCGTTCCAGTGTATGAAAGGCAAGGAAAAGAAGTTGTAATTTTGTCCAAATACTACCATGAATAGTAGCAGTAGTTTGTATTGCAACTGCAAGCACAGCATATATCCAGTTATTACGGTGGACACTCCCTACCTCTCTTAATAACTTTAGTTTAGTAGTAGTAAGTCATTCATGTGTGGGTGTATCACTGTTCACTCAATAATAAGCAAAGCACCTAAAGTCATCCCATATGTAATCAAATACATCCCATGTGAAGTGATAGATAATCAGATTATTTAGCTTCTTCATTTTGCTTTTCTAGTACTCATTTGCACTGTAGGGTGAAAACTAAATTAATTAAGCAGTAGCCCTTTTAACGGAGTATTCTCAGTGCCACCCGTATTAGAAAAGTAAGAGCTTCACCACCTGCATGTACTGAACCGGTACAGTAACGCAAGTCTGTCTCACTCATCATGGTGTGTGTCTGTTTTTCTCGGGTGCAAGTTCACTGCGCTGGCATTATGCCGGCTTGCATAAGATAACGTATCAATTTTCCTAAACAAGAGAGAAGAAGAAGAATTAAACTGGTGTACTGTCATAGTCGACTGTAATGGAAGTCCATAGTGCTCTTAGAATTTGTTTCTTAAACTCCCACTAATGTTAGAGCAAGGATGAAGAAGTGGGAGGTTAGATAGATACTGTCCTCAATAGTTATGTACTGTGCTTTCAATTTGCTACTTGTACTGTGACGCAACTTTCTGCTCAATCATTTTGTGTTAATCTTAAGGAGCATTGGTTACAGACTATGTATTTCTTTCTTCATATAGTTGCTCCTTCCAAATCAAACAGACCATCAAGGAAGGAGCTGGCTCGAATGGCCCGGCAACGGAGGCTGGATGCCACTGTTGCCGAATATCTGTGGCTGGTGGCCCTGGAGGAGGAGGACACGCAGTCTACCTGTACAACATCCACTGGGACAGCTGCATCCTCCTCCGTGCCCCCACGGGCTGCCAGCCAGCGCAGTGCTCCAGCGGTAAGGAGCTGGGATACCAAAGCCAACCGCCACCGCCGAGCAGCAAAGACAGCAGCTGCCCCCCACAGGAGTTGCAAGGCACGCCAGCACCGCTTATGCCTCAGAGTGTCCTACCTGGAGCAGGAGGTCCTCATGTATAAGACCTTGGTGGAGGGCCTCCGCTCCGACAAAGCCACACTCCGCAAGGAGTATGATGCCCCGGCCGCAAAAGTGAACAGCCGCCTGCCGTAGTGTCCCTTGCCCCTTTTTTAGAGACTTTTGGGGGGTGGGAATTGGGAGTTGGGTTGTTTTTGGGACTTTTGAAGGACAATCTTTGGGGTTAGGGAGGGTCTTGCGGGAGATTATTTTGTTAGGGCTACAAAAATATACTTTTTGAAACTTTATCTGAGCATACCTGTTTTTTACTGCTTTTGAGTCCGGTGGGTGGGGGTTTAACAGAAAGTTTGTGTTCCTGAAACTTAAGTCTGTGTCATTTTCTTCCTTTAAGTGTAAATGGCTAAATGTTTTCAACACTAAGTGCCTCTCACAGAGTAAGTGAATTCAAGAGTCCCAGGGCCCTTATTTATGAAGAGCTTGCGCCGAAGATGCGTCAAAAATAATGACGCATGTTCGGCGCACTGCATGCGCCATAGTAATGAAGTGACGCATCTCCGGCGATGCGTCACTTTTACCTCACTGCGCTAAAAAACCCACTGCGTCAGAATGCCCTGCGACGCGCAAATATTAATGTATGCAATGTGGGCATTACCGCGGAAAAACTTGCGCAAAAATGACGCATCCGCATTTACTAACTTTCCCGCTTTTGGCGCATCCGCGACGGAAATGGCGCAGCGTTGCGGATGCGTCGGAATTGGTGCGCCTACAAAATGGACGCGCAGGAAATGACGCATCGGCACATAGCGAGAGGAGAGGAGAGAGGAGAGGAGGCCATTGAACTTTGCTGCAACCATATCCACACCATGGAGGTCGTAATGCTGAGAGTAGCTGCCAGACGGAGACAACTAGCTGCAGGAATACCACCACAACCCCCTGCACCACAAAATCCACCCCCACCCCCAAGGCAACGCCGCAGAAAGGAGCGGTTATTCCGTCCAAGGAGCGTCCTGAGAGGCATCAGGTATGAGGAGGTCATAACTCTATTCCTATTGAACATCTACTGGGACTCATTGGACCAAGGCTAGAGGTAGGAAGCAACAGGCCTACAAACATACCGCCACAGGCAAAGCTCCTGGCTGTGTTGCACATGCTAGCCTCGGGCTCCTTTCAGACAACAGTCGCCAAACTGGCAGGAATATCCCAGCCAGCTTTTTCATCATTCCTGCCAACTGTCCTGGATGCCATCATCCATCTCACACCCCGCTACCTCCGTTTTCCCAACAATGCACAAGAGCAGATGGAGATAAAGCAAGGACTCTATGCCATAGCAGGCTTACCCCATGTTCTGGGTGCCATGGACTGTACGGATGTGCAGTTAGTACCTCCGGCAGCAACTGCACATTTGTACATCAATCGGAAACACACTTATTCAATTAATGTACAGGCCATCTTGGATCACCGTGGACTATTTACTAATGTGCTGGCAAAATACCCTGGCAGTGTACATGATGCGTTCATCTTCAGGAACTGCATCATAAATGATCGCTTCAAGAATGGCCAGTATGGAAATGGACTACTTGTAGGTAAGCAAAAGAGTATGATACAATGCACCATCCATGCTACCATACTGCTAATATTGCTGTAATGACGCATAAATGAGGTTCTGGATGTAATAATGTTGTACTAGCACACAGGTACCCATAGTACGGCCCGCGGGCCGTCAGCGGCCCGGCAAGCCTTCCTCTGCGGCCCGGCAAGCCTTCCTGTGCGGCCCGTGGACCTTGCAGACATGTACCTCTGTTAAATTTAATTTTTTTCCAAAGTGTCTGCAAACACCACCGGATGTTGATTTATGGGGTCCGGGTGATTTCAGGCATAGGGTGGAGATGCAGGGGCGATTAGAAGAGATCAAATTCAACAAGGCCTCATTAACAATTAAATGGTCTTTCAAAGACCCGTGAAACACTCCGCTGACTGGCGCCAAGGGGGCTTTGGTCTGACTGCTGGGGGGGCCATGATGGGACAAGTGGTGGGACACAGACCCTACAAAGCAGCAAATTCTGAAAGAAAACTAGCTGGCTTTTACATTACAGGGGGGGAGGCTGTCTCTGGGCTGGTGACGGGGACGTGTAGACACAGTATGTGTGCACTACCCGAGAGACAGAAGGGGCAGAGACAGAAGGGGAAGAGACAGACAGGGGCAGGGGCAGACAGGGGCAGGGGCAGACAGGGGCAGAGTGTCAGAGACAGATAGAGGCAAAGGCAGATAGAGGGAGGGGCAGATAGGGGCAGAGTGTCAGAGACAGATAGTATGAGAGACAGATAGGGGCAGGGCCAGAGAAAGGCAGAGACAGGGACAGACTGACAGAGGCAGAGACAGATAGGGGCAGAGACACATGGGGGCAGAGACACATGGGGGCAGAGACATATTGGGGCAGAGACATTGGGGGCAGAGACAGATGGGGGCAGAGACAGATGGGGGCAGAGACAGATGGGGGCAGAGACAGATGGGGGCAGAGACAGATGGGGGCAGAAACAGACATACATAGACAGATAGCGGCAGAGACAGACAGAGATAGACACAAGTACAGAGAGACAGAGGGAGGGGGAGGAGGGCCAGACAGAGACAGGGGCAGACACAGACAGGCCCAGACACAGACAGGGACAGACAGAGAGAAGGAGACAGAGAGGAGGAGACAGAGAGAGACATAGAGGGAGGGAGACAGAAAGGGAAGGAGACAGAGAGAGACAGAGAGGGAGAGTGACAGAGAGGGAGGGAGACAGAGGGAGAGACACAGAGGGCGAGAGAGGGAGGGAGAGAGACAGACAGAGTGAGACAGATGGAGAAAGAGGAGGGAGGGAGACAGACAGACAGACAGAGTGGGAGAGAGGGAAAGAGAGGGAGGGAGACAGACAGACAGAGGGACACAGAGGGAGAGAGGGGGAGGGAGACATACAGAGGGAGAGAGAGGGAGGGAGACAGACAGACAGAGGGAGAGAGAGAGAGGAAGGGAAACAGACAGACTGAGTGAGTGAGTGAGTGAGTGAGTGAGTGAGTGAGTGAGTGAGTGAGTGAGTGAGTGAGTGAGTGAGTGAGTGAGTGAGTGAGTGAGTGAGTGAGTGAGTGAGTGAGTGAGTGAGTGAGAGAGTGAGTGTGAGAGAGTGAGTGTGAGAGATGTGTATGCCAGGTCTGGTCGCTCAGTAGACAAAGGCGTCTGTTGCTGCGGCCTGTGTCCAACCTCATGGTCAGTTTGTATTTGTGGCTCTAGCCCTGCCCACTCCACCACTGACCCCGGCCCCACCACTGCGGCCCTCGGCCACAAGCCACACTGTAAATTTGGCCCAGAGATAAAGTTTGTGAGTACCCATGTAATAGCATATAAATAGACATTAATAGAAGGGCCATAATTAATGACGGTCATGCACTGCTGAAGCGTTAAAACTAAAATGGCAAAAGGTCACACACCAGTGGTGCAAGTCCCTCATAAATGAGGCCCACGGTCATGTAGAGGCATATAGGGAGTCAATGCATGTCCTTCCAAATTTGTGAAAATACAAAAGGATGTGGGTGGTGCACAGCGGTAGTAAACGAAGTATGTAGAATCTTGTTCAGCTGAGGGTGCTCCCAAGGGTGGTGCTTCCGTCAAAGCAACAAAAGTGCAAGACAGGTAGTGTACACAAACCACTGCAAATACATCCCCTTGGCGAGGCACTCCGTACATGATCATGAAAATGATTCAAAGAAGTTGTAATCCAAGTTCTGTTTTTAAGTCACAAGTATTCAAGTTAATGGGTTATCGATGATATCAACAGCATATCAATCCATAGCAACAATACATTTCTACAAGCCCCTTTGTCAAGGAGCGTTCATATCAACGCGTAGCAAGGACTGCTACTTGGCTGTTCTAAGACCAGCATAACAGAACACCGGTCTTAGAACAGCCGAGTAACGGTCCTTGCAATGCGTGGATATGAACGCTCCATGACAAAGGGCCTCCTGGCCAAAATGCATCGGAGGACTTCATACTTATCTACTTTAAGAAATAAATATATGTTATGGAATGATATGCTGTTAATATCAGTGGTTTGCCTACACTACCTGTCTCTTCCAAATATGTGTCCATTGCACAGCAGAACTATGTTGCAAAGGTCTCTTGCATGTGAGTCTCTGGGTGTGTTCTCTGCAACATCCATGCCCAATGGACACTGACAAATGAAATATTACCCACAACATATGGCCTCTACTTTACCACAACCATATCTAACTTTTCATTGTACCTTCTCATTTATTCTATTACAGCTGACCAGGGGTATGGCATTCAGCCGTGGGTGATGACACCGTATGGAAACCCACAGACACCACAGGAAGTTGCATACAATCAAGCACATTGCCGGACCAGGAACATTGTGGAAAGAACATTTGGGCTGCTCAAGGTCAGGTTTCGGCGCCTGGACAAGTCTGGTGGACGCATGCTGTATTCACCAGAGACAGTGTGCAAAATTATTTTGGCCTGTGCAATACTTCACAATATTTGTGTTCTCACACGTGTTCCCTGGGACGACGATCCATATTTGAATGCAGAAATGCCACAGGATGACCAGGAGGATGGGCATGCTCCTGTAAATCCAAGCACAGCAGCAGGCATCCGTAGACGTGCCCAGATAGTGCGCAATTTTTTTTAAGAATGTCACTAATAACATCCGCATCATGCATCTACAATTGTGTTTGCACAAATAAAAATACTTCATACAACCTTATGTACCTTGTGCATGATTATTTGACAATAATTCACACTGCAATTTGCATGACAATCTCATATGTGGAGTTCATACATTACACTTACTCTCATGTCTGGAGGCTGACATCAGACATACATCAGCCCACACATCCATTAACATTGTACTGCCTTGCAATTTCACCTGCAATGCGGACACTCACCAGTGTCTGGCCAA
The DNA here is from genome assembly GCF_964263255.1 of Lissotriton vulgaris. NCBI lineage: Eukaryota > Metazoa > Chordata > Amphibia > Caudata > Salamandridae > Lissotriton > Lissotriton vulgaris. The sequence goes on from NC_141694.1 coordinate 876,834,028, forward strand.
CACAGGTACCCTGGCACCATAGTGCATGTGTCTCGGTGTGCAGGGTATGAATGCACATGTGTATGAAGGTGACCCTTCCTGTACAAAAGTATTCCTCCATGCAACACAGCAAACATACTGCAGGTAGGCAGGCCGGCCTTTGCGCGTCAGCACACATGAAAAGCACATGAATCTCCCATATGTCATAGACACACCACCTTCCCACCCTATTAGCATGCTGTAGGGAAGTGCCGCAGGAATGCATGCAGTAATATTATACGCAAATACGTCATAAATTAGGTTGTAAATTCACAATTGTCAAAAAGCAACATTTACCATCCATATGTTGTGGTGCAGAAATTTAATAAAGCACTGGTGAAGAGGAGTCCACATAATGAAATCACACAGCAGGAAAAATAACAACAAAGTACTTGTATGTTGCAAAGTCATGATGAAAGTAAATAAGTAATATGACAAAAATTACAATCATCAACATGTTACACAGTGGATGTGCGTCAAAATCTGACCATCCATCAAAAAGTAGCCTTCAGTGCTCACACAAGTTTGCAAAAATAAACAAATGTGGTAGGCACATAAATGAAGTTAGTGTATCATACTTCATAACCTCATTCATGATTCAACACACAAAAGTGACGTTGGGTCTGCCTACCTCAGTATCTGACCCATGCATTCCTGACTCCACGCACATAAGTGACGATAGGTCTGACAACGTCAGAATCTGAGCCATGCATTCCTGACTCAAAGCAGAAAAGTAACGTTATCTGATGTAATCTTCTCATAGGTGAAATTTATAGAGTGCACAGAGACCATAGGCTTGCTGGCGCCATAAGACAGAGTGAGTGAGGAAGGAAGGGTGAGTGGCCGAGGGTTAGCACATGGAAGGGAAAAGGTGTGTTTGAAGCGATTACCACAAGTCCAGAAGGGAAGTGGAGGATTTGAAGGAGAGAGAAAGGAGATCCCAAAGCCCAGGAGGCAGATGACAAATTGTGCAACCACCAAGATTCTGGGTTTTAGTATTGGGAGTGACTACCAGATGACGGTGAGCTGATATGAGTGTTTGTGTTGTGCGGTGAGGGCAGATAAGATAATTGAGAAACGTGGAGCAGGACCAGTGGAGGGCTTAGAATGTGAGACAGGTCACCTTAAAAGATGCCCTCTGGTCTATTGTGAGCCAGTGAAGACTGTGGAGTAGAGGTTTGGGTGATTGCCATCTGGGTGTAATGTGAATTAGACGGGCTGCTTGAATCTGGACAACTTGGAGGCGGTGTGGCAGGGATCGTGGGAGACCGTAGTTGATGGACTCAGAGAAGTCCAGGCGTGAGAGCACGAGTGACAACACCACTTGGGTAAGTGCGGTGGGAGGGAGTAAGTGACTGACTGTAACGATCTTCCGGACCTGGTACATAGAGGAAGATAGTAGCGCACCCACTTGTGCCCTGAGGGAGAGTTCAGCCTCAATGATGACTCCCAGACCCTTGACTGATTTTACCAGGGCTGGGGGGGAACCTAGCTCTGAGGGCAGAACTGAGGGCCACAGTGGCCATGACTGAGTCCAGGGAGGAGGAGCTCTGTTTTAACGGGGTCAAGCTTCAATAGGTACTGCTACATCCATAATTGGATGTGGATCATTACAGCTGGAACGTCTTGATGGCATGAGGTGAATTGAGCGGGAGGATGATCTGTAAGTCGTCAGCGTAGTAACACACAATAAGGTCCCATTTCTGTACAGAATGGATCAGCGCCCAAAGGTATAGATTGAAAAGGAGTGGTGAATGGGAGGAGCCCTGTGGGACTCCACAGGACGTGGGGGTATTTGTTTCACTATAGGGTCCCAGGCGGACCATTTCAGTTCTTCCAGTTAGGAAGGACTCAACACACTCAAGAGTGGTTCCCTGGATGCCTGCATGTTTTCCAAGTTGGAGAAGGATGTTATGGTCCACCGTGTTGAATGCGGATGACAGGTCCAGGAGTAAGAGGGCTTGGGGGGGACCCTGCGTCCGCATTGCCCCAGAGTGTGCACAAGAGTGGCAAGATAACTGCCTCTGTTGAGTGGGCAGGTCTGAAGCCGCCTTGATTGGGCTCCATGTGACAGGAGGATTCGATGTAGTGTGATAGACATCAGGTAACATGGTCCTACATTAATGTTGAGAAAGACGGGAGGAGGGAGATGGTAGACGTTAGGTCTGCATAAGTCTGAAACTGACCCATGCTTTGCTGACTCTAGGCACAATAGTGACATAACACAAGGCCCAAAAGTGACTTTGGTCAACATATGTCTTAGTCTGACTCAGCTGAACATAGAAACACACATTTTCTGCAGGCTAACATGGTTTGTCCCTGTTGAGACACTTCCATGCTAAGCGAAAACATGCATCTTTTGCCCACCATCAAAAAAACAGCAGCTAATATATGCAACAACATTGACAGATAAAAAAATGCAATGCCCAATTACTGAAGATTGTGACACATGCCAATAATGTTGCATGTAGTAAAACTGGTCACACCTTGAGGAGAAAATATATCATCACTCAGCCATGCTTCAAATGTACGATGCCACGTAATAATGATTTGGTCACATGACAATAATGTAGCTTTGACGAGAACTGCTCGCACCGTAAGGGGAAATAAGGAAGTAGCATACCATGCAACAAATCAACGATGCAACATAATTACGTTTAATGCGCATGCCAATAGTGACGCTTCTACTACAACTGGTCGCACCTTCATGGGAAAATATGGCATCAGTCACCCATGCTTCAAATAACGATGCAACATAATAATGATTTGGTCACATCACAATAATGAAACTCGCAGGATAACAGGTCGCACCATAATGGAAAATATGTCATCACTGTACCATGCGTCTAATCAGCGAAGCGACATAAATAGGTTTCAGTCGCATGCCAATAGTGACGCTTCTACTGCAACTGGTCGCACCTTCATGGTAAAATATGGCATCAGTCACCCATGCTTCAAATAACGATGCAACATAATAATGATTTGGTCGCATCACAATAATGACGCTCCCACGATAACAGGTCGCACCGTAATGGAAAATATGTCATCACTGTACCATGCGTCTAATCAGCGATGCGACATAAATAGGTTTCAGTCGCATGCCAATAGTGACGCTTCTACTGCAACTGGTCGCACCTTCATGGTAAAATATGGCATCAGTCACCCATGCTTCAAATAACGATGCGACATAATAATGATTTGGTCGCATCACAATAATGACGCTCCCAGGATAACAGGTCGCACCGTAATGGAAAATATGTCATCACTGTACCATGCGTCCAATCAGCGATGCAACATAAATAGGTTTCAGTCGCATGCCAATAGTGACGCTTCTACTGCAACTGGTCGCACCTTCATGGTAAAATATGGCATCAGTCACCCATGCTTCAAATAACGATGCGACATAATAATGATTTGGTCGCATCACAATAATGACGCTCCCAGGATAACAGGTCGCACCGTAATGGAAAATATGTCATCACTGTACCATGCGTCCAATCAGCGATGCGACATAAATAGGTTTCAGTCGCATGCCAATAGTGACGCTTCTACTGCAACTGGTCGCACCTTCATGGTAAAATATGGCATCAGTCACCCATGCTTCAAATAACGATGCGACATAATAATGATTTGGTCGCATCACAATAATGACGCTCCCAGGATAACAGGTCGCACCGTAATGGAAAATATGTCATCACTGTACCATGCGTCCAATCAGCGATGTGACATAAATAGGTTTTAGTCGCATGCCAATAGTGACGCTTCTACTGCAACTGGTCGCACCTTCATGGTAAAATATGGCATCAGTCACCCATGCTTCAAATAACGATGCGACATAATAATGATTTGGTCGCATCACAATAATGACGCTCCCAGGATAACAGGTCTCACCGTAATGGAAAATATGTCATCACTGTACCATGCGTCCAACCAGCGATGCGACATAAATAGGTTTCAGTCGCATGCCAATAGTGACGCTTCTACTGCAACTGGTCGCACCTTCATGGTAAAATATGGCATCAGTCACCCATGCTTCAAATAACGATGCGACATAATAATGATTTGGTCGCATCACAATAATGACGCTCACACGATAACAGGTCGCACCGTAAGGGAAAATGTATTATCAGTGTACCATGCTTAAAATAACGATGCGACATAAATCGGTTATATTCGCATGTCAAAAAATGGCGCATCGCCGGAAACGAGTCGCATCGCAACGGGAAATGATGTACCCAGCCTGCCCTGCTCACAAACAGGAAGTTATATGATACTTTCACTTTCTATTTCACTCCTTTGTAGTCTCTGAGAGGTGTAGGAGTGTGTTTGGAAAGTACTTGAGAGTTTTGTCCTGTCCTGCAGTTGTTTTACAGTGTGTGTCTTGGTAAGTGTGTCCAAATAGTGTCTGTAGTGTTGTGTATTGTCTAACTGTGTCTTGTGTGTCAAGGGGTGTCTGTTTAGGGGTTTTAATACTTTTTTCATAGGGGGATTACTGTTCTGTTTAGGGGTTGTTACATAGTTAGTAATAGGGGGAGTAGTGTACTGTTAAGTGGAGAAATAGTGTATAATTAGGATTTCTGTGCCAGCAAAATTTTTTTTGTGGCATTCACACAGCGTGGCTTGTGCTTTGTCACAATGCCACCCAGGTCTAGGAACCTAAGTGAGAAGGAGTATGGGGGTCTACTGTGGCTGATACTCCACTACCTCCCAAATATGATTGGGAGTGGAGGCAGGGTAGTGCAGGGTTACCCAACCCAAGAAAGGAAGCTGAGGTGGGAGAGGGTCCGGTACCAGATGTTGAGAATGTTTGGAGTGGACCGGACCCTGAGACAGTACAAACATCGGTGGGCAGATCTCATCAACCGTGAGCAGGATCTCCTGGACCACCTTGGCATTGAGGTTGATGGAACAATTGGTAAGTCAATATATATTTATTTCATGTATTAACAACGGTATCCTAAGGTAAAGCTAATCAAATGTCAAACCACAGGGGCCTCACTGATGACCCCCTTGTGCCCCTGTAAAGTCAGACATAGGGCCATATCTATCAACAAACCCTTTTTCAACAAATAAATGTAGGTTCTAATGGAATCGCTTTTTTTTAATCGCAAAATGGTATGTATAAATAAAAATCCCTACTTTGTAGGAATTCGATAATCTCCCATAGTTGCTACTTTGCATTGTCTAATTTGTAAGTAAGGGATCAATCAAAATTCATTCCCATGGCCCAGGAGGGACATAGGAATCACTTTTCAATAAATACTGTAATAGCAAATCAGCCATTAGCTATTTGCAAATTGTGATTTCTCCAAAGGGTGCAGGTGTTTCTCAAAAAGACCCTGCTGGACCCATCAAAATGATGTGTGTGCATATGGTGCACATACATGCACTATGGCCATGTGTGTGCATCACCTGGCACCTTCAAAAATGTGCAATGGAGCATATTTCCCTAAAATAGCTACTTACCATCAAATACAGGTTGTTGTCAATTAGCTAAATCTGAAACATAATTTGATACACAAAAAAATACATACATAGGGCATCATTTATGAGGCCCCTTGCGCCATCGAAAAATCACTTTTCATGAAGTTCCGTGGCGCAAAAGCCTGCATGGTATTTATCAGGCAGCAGTACGCCAGTTTTGGTGGCGTACTGCTGCCTGATAAATATCAGTCCCTTTAACGCAGTGTTCTGCGTTAAAGGGGCGTGCAATGGGTGTTGCTGGGAGCGTTCCCAGCAACAACCATGCCCCACATGTACCAGAAATCGTAACTTTGAAGCAGTGCCAAAAGCTTACGCCTCCCCAGGGGAGGCGTAAGGGAGGCGCAACAGGGAGAAATGTCATTATTTCTCCTCGTATTTCCTTTTTCCATGTGTGCTGCATTCTGCAGCACACATAGAAAGAGGAAAAGGCTCTTGTGCTTATTTTTGTACTGAAAGGTTTACCTTCCTGTACAAAAATAATCTTCCCCGCAACGCAGCCACCCTTGCACCATTGTGCAAGGGTGCCTGTGCTGGCGCAGGCAGCACATTGCGCAGGGGAAAAGGACAGGAATGCGCTGTATCTAATAGATATGGCGCATTTCTGCCCTTTTCTTTTGCCATAGGGAAGCGCAGCAGGAAGGCCTGCTGCGCTTCCCTACGGCAAAAAGTCATAAATGAGGCCCATAGCACTTAACTAATAGCAAATTTGCAAGTACCAAAATGCCATGGCAAAATGAGGTTTTGAAAAATTTTGCAATTCCGTAAAAGCCAGATGTTTCATACATCCTAAGCCATGGAAGTAGTCTGTTTGAAATGCTCCAACGGCAAAATCCTGCAATTGTCAGACTTAGCAATTCACAAAAGGCATGATACACATGGCCTCTACTGACGTAGTGGTAACGCACAAGCAAGATTGATCTTCACCATGCTGGACTATGCCGCTCATTGAGGCATAATCATGCATGATAAAGGTCAGCACTTTCAATGCATTGTTATGTGTCAAAAGGGCGTGCAATGGGTGTTCTTTGCCATCTTCACACCAACATCCATGGACTTTAGTCAATGCACCAGGGGCCTCTGTAATGAAGGCCTTCTGCCGCCGCAGCAACACTCATTAACATGTGTCAAAGTTACGCTCTGGCGGCGCAAGCCCTATGAAGATAAGGCCAGAGATGTACGAGTGTGAGGCAGCGCAAAAAGCACATGCCTGCCCTGGGGAGGTGTAAGTGAGGCGCCACAGGGAGTGAAGTTTAAATGTATCCATGTATGTCATATTTCCCTGTGTGCAGCTGCATTGTGCAGCACACAACAACAAATGTGTATGCAGTTTGACCATTGACGTACAGGAAGGTATCCCATACGGTATAAATACATTCTTCAAAGCAACACAGCCACCCTTGCATCATGGTGCAATAGGTATTGTCCTACTGCATGACAGCACTTTGTGGTCAAGGCCAGGGAAAGGCACAAATATGCTAGCTTAAGGAAACAACATGTTCCATCCTGGTATATCATATGTATGCATGAAGGATTCTTGAGACAATATGTCACGCAGTGACAATATCCTATTGAAAATGGGTCTAAACATACTAAGTATTGCATAACATCAACAGCTACTTGGATGCAAACTTCATGCTCCACACTCCATCAAACAGTGTAGGCCCTGTACATTGAGTGATAATCTACAGGGACATCACCTCAGAGGAGCATATGTCTTCTAACATCACAAGTAACCCTGTATTGGTTCTAATTCTATCCACACACGTCTTTGTATGTGTTTTTCTAAATACACAATGTGCTACAGTACCATCTGTGTGCAAAGAAGATGCACAAGTGTCAATTGAGTGCAAAACATGCAATGGCATTAACCCTCCTACATGACTGTGTGCAGGAAGTATCACATTTCATTACTTGGATTCGACACAATGACTGGATGTACACTAACTACTTGTGAAGTAAAATGCAGTGCAGAATGTAAAACAACATGATAATGACAATACACTCATGCAACAATTTGCACACATGATGGCATACCATGGGCTGAGTAAGGTTTGTTTGCATACCCAAACATAGGATACATCATACAGCTGGGATGATGTCCGGTGACATGTTTGTTGTGCCAAAACAACAATATCAATCATAATAGTAATCCATTCTTGTGCTTAGTCACGTTGGAAATAGACACACATCTACAAGGCCTGGAAATTTGCATGTAATGTGAATACCGTGTACATGTTGTATTTGCACACACATGAATGTGTATGTGTGTAAATGCATGTTGCTTGCAGTTCTTGTCACATTGCACCCATCAATGAAGCTGACACACTGACACATCTAAGGGTGCCAGTACATCTGTGAATGGTGAATAAGCAAATGATAAGCCATATTTGTATTGGGGAGGAGTTAATTGTCAAAAAGGCAACGTAAAATCGAGAATTGTTTGAATACATATGGCGGATAGTTGTTTTTGTGTTGTGTGAGGCATTAATCTGCTGCCACATCTGTGAATACTCAGATGTTCACATTCACCATTGTACCAACGTCCCCCATAAAAGCACAATCACATACATCTACATGACAATAACATATTTTCTCAATGGACCAAGTGTGCAGATTTTTTGCAAATGCCATCTCAATGTGACACCAAAAACAAGGGATCACATGTGTGTAATACATGCAGTGCAAGAGTGTGCTTCACATGTGAAGCAGTTAGCCATAGACTGTTGTCTGATTTACGTTGAGTCATGGGACGCACTTAAGCCAATCTTGAAGATGCAACTGACTCTCATGTAATGTCTGTACTGTGTGGAAATATGCTGCATAAGCTGACATTCTGGTATATTGTCTTTCACTTGTAGGTGGGCCACCACCATACACAAGGGATGAGGTGGAGTCCTTTAAGAATCCTAAGGCCACTGGTGAGTGTGAAATCATTACTATCTTTGTCTGTATGCTTACAATGTCTCCTCATGCATGACATGTATGCAGACAGTCCAAAAGCATCATTCTTGCATGCATCATGTGTACACATCACATGTGCATGGGAGTGTCAAGGACTCCATGGCACCATGTGGAAATGCATGAACACAAATATAAGGGTCACATGTATGAGGTGTTACAGTGTGCATGGAACACAGTAACACTTCTTGTGCTGCTGTAAGTATACATCACACAAAAATAGACCACAATCAAACAATACATCTAGCCCTCCATAGAGCACCATACTCAGGTGTGAGGGTCTCAAGTCACTGAAGGGAGGGGGTGTGCTGCTACTCATGAAATAGTTAGGTCTTCAGTAATTAAATGAAGGTAAGATAGTCCTGGTCAGTCGTAGTTGTGCCCCAAGGGTGTTTCATGTCTTGGTGGCCAGGTAGGAGGGTGATCTACCTCCAGTGGTGGAGCAGTCAATCCTTGGTATGGTGGCTAGTGGGAGGCTGGTGGAGCAGAGGTGGCCGGTAGGATCAGAGAACAAGAGCCCCTTGAGGAGTCATTCTGGGCCCATGTCATGTATGTGTGTATGTGTGTGTGTGTGTGAGAGGAGCCTCAACGTGATCCTTGTGTTGACGGTGACCCAGTGTTGGTCATTATGGCCTGTAGAAATGCTGCAGTGGTGACGGATGTCGTAGAAGAGTTGTGCAGATGCTTTTACTATGGGTAGTAGTTCTAAGTGAAGTCTGGCATTGATTCCTGTGTATGGGGCATTCCCTTTGTACAGTTGGGTGTTGATGAGGGCCTGGGTGACCGTCTCACACGTTCCCATGGTAATCCACCTGAATATCTACTGGAGCATGCGCAGGGTGAAAAATCAGAAGGATGACATGATGTCCACTTGTTTGTTAGTTGTGAGTGAGTAGACCTGGAAGAATCCCAAGTGGGGTGTATGGTCCGTGGGTGTTGTTGCAGTGACCATTGTTGTGGACCAATAGGCGGCGTCCCTGGCGCTTGTTTATTTGCCAAGGATGATAACCTCTGTATTGTGTGTCTACAGTATCTGCTGACTGACCTTCTTCCATTCTGCAGTGGCTATCTTTCCTTCATGGAGGTTGTGTTTGGTTGTGGCTGGGTCTTGGGTGAGGCACAGTACCAGATGGGTGTCATTGGCATAGGATATTATGTTGTGGTGGTGTGTGCATGCAATGGTGGCAAGTGTGCTCATGGAGATGTCGAAGACTGTTGTGCTGAGCAAGGACCCTTGGGGTACGTGACAGTCATACCATGGCTACATGAGACATGCTCATTGTAGTACTACATAGATATTCCTCCTACAAGTTTGGTTTCCTTGTGCCCCACGTGTGTCAGTACTTGCCATTGTTAGAGGGATGGAACAGTGCTGCAAGTCCATCATTAATTGGCACAACAATCATGCACTTACCTATGCTACTAAAAGGGTCACCGGCACAATTCCCTATTGACATCAGTAGTTGATATGGTATGATGTATATGTGCTTAAATGTCCATTGCATCAATGATCATGCATAGTCAATCCACATACCTTGCTTTGTATCTGCGTATGAAGTGTCAAATTACAATGCCTACAGAAAACTTGCCTGCACACAGATGCTCTTGCATCATGTTGAGAAGGAGCTTGCATATGTGAATGGGGAGCATTGGGTTCATGCCCAGGACAAATGCATTTGAATGTACCATCTCATATGTATTGATGCCTTACATGTCATCTACAGTAATTATCATCTTAGGTATTACGCAACATCACTTAGCATCGCTGTGTATGACAATCGATGATGATGACCCCATGCTTTGAAATAGATGCCCTGTTAACGATAGGCCCTTGCCAAAATGTTCTGAAGATCGCATAATGTGCATGTGTACAGGTGTCAATGTGTAAGTGCAGACTGATGTGGATGTCATTGCTCCATTACAGACAACATGTCACAAGATGAGTTGAGGCATTATCGCATCCGTCTAGAAAGATACAGACACATACGCAATGTTGGTCGTGCATTCAGACAGATGGGACGCCGACATGAGGTATTACGTGCTGAAGGAGCCTGGAGATCACCAACTCCCACTTCCCCATGCAACATGCGGAGCAGGAAGCAAAAGGGGAAAAGGTCACACATTGACTCAGGACCAGCAACTGGATCACATGTAGATGTAGACCCCCAAATGGACAGTCAATCTGCAGGAACAGCAAGTTGTTCCACATCTGGACATGCCTCTAATCTGAGCCCAGTGACAAGCACTCATCCAAAATCTGGAACCAACACTGCACAGGTCCTTGGGACAATGACAGGTGGAGCTGCAGTAGCGCCACCTACACAGGCTTGTGCGCAAGCAGATATAGACGGTGTGCTCCTGATGGCCAAAATTGACAAAATAGAGGCCAAAATGGAAACTTTTGAAAAGGGCCAAAAGGAGTTGACTTTGAAGGTTGCGGGCATGCAGCTGCAGCTGGCCACCCTGCTGTCCATGGTTGCCGACATGAAGGCCACCATTGCTCAAATGGACGAGCAGGAATAAAGAAATTGAAGAACTGTGGTTGTTGTTGATGACATGGTGTTGCACCTGTCAAGTTACGGACCTTGTTCTTGTTTACATGTTTAAGTAGTCAGATAGTTTTTAGGATAGTTTTAGTACTTAGGAATAGTGTTAGGATAAGTGTTAAATTATTAGGATTGGGTGGGGGGTTGATGTATGGTGTATGTTAAATGTTTGAAAAATTAAAAAAAGAAAAAATATATATCCTTGTTTAGTTAGATAGGTTAATTAGTATGTGTTTAGATTAAGTGTATGTGTGCCTGATGTGTGATTGTTGAATAGGGGGTGGGGGGTCATCTGTGTGTTGTGTAGTATGTGTGAGGTAGGTATAGGATCAGTTAGACAAGATAAGTGTAGATGTTAGCGCCTTAGATTAGCTTAGTGTAGGATTTTAATTTAAGTTTTGATAAGTGTAGTGTAGTTTAGCATAGATTTTATTTAGTGTGAACTTTTTTAGCAAATAAATCATATTTTTCTTTCACAATGACTCTGACTTGTAGGTATATGAAGTTGTGAAATAAGCTCTGGGTGAGCGTTATCCTTGCTGGACAAGGAATGTCAACAATGATCTCATATCTGAGATTACCATTACATGTTAGCTATTGTAAGCCAGTTGTACTTACACTATCACTAATTCATACAGGTCAATACTCACCCTTGAGGGACTTTAGCTAATGTGTCTCAGGTGAGCCCATGTGAACAACAATCATGTGTAAAGATTGTGGGACCTCTTTCAATAAGTTTCTCCATAGTGGAGCACAGCAGCCCTTCCGGTTGCGCTACCCTTTTGCAGGAGGGAGGGCAGGACCGTGCCTTTTTTGCAAGATACAGCGCAGTCCTGTTGTTCTCACCATCACTGTTGTACAATGTCCTGTTCATCGCTAACGCAGTCACCTTTGCACAATGGGGCAAGTGTGTCTGCCTTGCGGGGACCATCAGACTTGTACAGGAACGGACACCTCTCAGTTATTCAATCATCACAACGGGCTCTTCCTCTTACAATATGTACTGCATTGTGTGAAAAAGGTGACACAAGTAGACTTCATCATAATTCTCTACATTGAGCCTTCCTCAAGCCTGCCTTGGGTCTGTGTATTTCTGAACAGAGCTTACCATTTCATGTTCCTATTACATCTGGGCCAGTGTGAAAAGCAAATGGTTGTTGTTGGCAAGGCCCCCAGCAACACCCATTGCACGTGCCTGTAACGCAGAACAAGGCGTGTAAGGCTCAGATTTGATGCATGCAGCATTATCGCATGACCATGTGCCTTGGTGATGGATGATGACTATTAGGCAGGGTTAGGCGTCACACAACGTCACAACAAGTGAGGGTCAGATGGCACAATGGTCGTCATCAATTGGGCCACCTGGTTTTGAGACTGTAGCTCAATGTTTGCAGTGTTTCACAATGCTCAGGGCCACTATGACCCACGTCTTTCCTGAAAGTGGAAAAGAAAGGTGGTTCACAAGCTGGCTATGTAGATGCAGAGAAATGTGACCATGGCTAGCTCTGTATTCCAGACGTATGTCTTGTGGGACTCGAAGCAGATTCATTGGTAGAGGTTTGGTTGCCCAGGGTTGTGGCTGACTGTGTGTGTGTGTGAACTCCTTGAGTGTCAGTATATCTGTATGGGTGTGGATGCAGTAGTTATCCTGTATGTGCTGGCGGTAGTGGTATAATAATGGGAGCCACTGGGAACGTCTACCTACGGTTGTCTGGACGTTAATCATTTTTGTCCGGAGGGTATTTTTGATACTGATATTGAGGGCATTAACATTGAACCGGATGATGATGATGGATGTGTGGCAGGTCTAATCAATGCATCAGTTGACAATAATTTTGATGCTCTTGCACAGTTTGCAGAGGGTGAAGAACTATGGTGAGGATACTACTATTATCCGTACTGACAGGGTGAGGGATGTGTTCTGTACAATGTATAGTTTGTGTTAGACATATGAGTGGTGAACTGTTTATCCAGCCCAGGGTACCCCCAGGTATAGTCCCATGTGGTAGTGGTTGTTGTGAGGGTGATGACCTCTTTTGACAACAAATGGAGATTTGTCCAGCTGAGGCACATACTTGTTGGCACATCTTGCATCCATTGTGGTGAGTTGTGTCCTGTGATGTTGTGTACCTTGGTGAGGGAGAGGCAGAGCTGGGTGTATTAGGCGTAGGGTACTATGCAGAGTCCATGTCCACTGATGTTCTCAGCAAGTGGGGCCATGTACACATAGTAGACAAAGGTACTGATGGACAGTCACTGAGGGACTCAGCATCAGTACTCTGTGTGTTGTACTGTGAAATGTGTTATGCATATTCATCTGCTCTGGTCTGCAAGGGAGGAGACAATCCAGTGTGGTGTATTACCTTGCCGCATGCCATAGTGGAGTGTGGCAGCTAGTGTGTTGTGGAACATTGTTTCTGGAAATGAAGCAATGTATATTGTCTATGGATTGGCAGTGTGACCGACTTTGAGGATTGTGTGGATTTTGCTGTGGCGTGTAGGAGGGACCTCTTGATGCTGTTTGTCATGGAGCAGAATTGGGGATGTTGTATGTTCTAATGAACATCACTGGGTGGATGATGACCCTCTGGTTAATGACTGTCTGCTAATGTGTGCTGAAAGATGTTCCTGTGGGTCTTGACGTCTGTTTGTTCAGCAGGGGTGTAACTGCTAATGTCATTTACTTGTTAACATTTGCAATTACTGTGGAGGTGCATGTTCCAATGTTGGAGGCCATGTACTGTCACTGTTCGTGTGCAATGGGGGATGCAGCCCTGTGGAAGAAGTGATGTGGGCAGGTGTGTGCGGGTGCTCTTTAATGTATGTCCATCACGGTGTTTGTGGTGTGAAACATGTGGCCTCCAGAGGACGTTGTGTAGTGTGGCTTACTTGGGCTAAGGTGTTTTGTGGTATGGCTTGCTTATGTTCATCTAAGTTGACATTCAATTTGCTGATGTAGTGGTAGGAGACTGTACCAAGTGTGTATGATATTCCCGTGAAGTGAGTGAGGGCTGAGCTCAGTCATGTTGTTTAATTTGGTATGGAGTTTATGCTTGCCATGGATTGGCATGATGTGTAGAGGATTGTGCCCTTCATGATGTTGCATTTGTGTGGATCAGATGAGTTGTACATTTATCTGTGATGTTATCCCTGTAGGCAGAGTGCAATTCCTGGGGTCTGGTTGAGCCCCAAAGCTAAATCCAGCAGCCTGCACATGAGCATTGTTTGTTGTATGTCAGTGGATACACAGGTGACATTGTTGGTGTGTTGTATGTTGTGCGTCAAGTGAGTCTGCAGCCATGTATTTGCGTATGTACTACTACATCTCTGATTGGGAATGATCTGTGTTAGTGTGGCACATGGTGGATGGAGGGGTGTGTATCAGTGCTAAGGCAAGGGGCTCTGTGTTGATGTTGCACCAGTGTCTGCACAGGGACTGTGCCCTTGACATGTGTATGGTATGTTTTCAGAATGATGAGAGAATGCATTGGGCCTTGGATCATGGAGGATGTGAGGGATGGCCAAGGAAACAGTAGTTACCTTGGATGACAATGTGTGCCCGGGTGTGTTCCACCTTGTGACTTGTGTTGATGACAACCTGGGTATATCTGATGTGGGTGATGTTGTGTAGGAATGCAGTGAGGTTGAATAGGCTGAGTTGGTCAATGAGTGACACTGGTGTCTGAGCTGTACATAGTCCACGTATTGTAGGTAGTTGTGCTGCCTGTGATCTGCATTGTAGTTGCCAAATGGTGTGGCACATCAAGTGTGTCTGTATGCAAGGGTACAACATGGAGTTGTCCTGTAGTTGACTTTGATACAGGAGTGGACATGTTCAGGACTGTGCTATCACTTGGTCATAATGGCATTAGTCTGTTGGAGGCAGTTCCTGAAGATGATGGCAAGGCATCCCTCCATGGTGTTGGTGGCCGTATGTCTGCCTGATCTTGTACAAGTTGTGTATTGCGTATGCAATGCCAGTTGCAGATGTGACACAGGCAACGTAACTAGTGCCAGCGGCTGTAGTTGGCATCACACGTTTTTATACCATATCTGTGAGCAGGACATGTGTGTAGGAGGATGCAGCTCAGGTAACACTGTGCATTGGCATACAGCTGGGTCTTCATAGCTGTAATTGTCAGCTGACGGGGTAAGGTGCTTCAGCAGTGTCAACATGAGACTGTTGGTTGGTATTTACACGGTGTCCTGAGCAGACAGTTGTATTATCTCACAAGGTTGCATACATGGAGTGCTGCATTTGTAGTGGGGGTGGTTTTCACATCCAGGCTACCTTCAGCTGGTCTTGCGCATGTTGTGCATGTTCACAGATGTGCTTAAACTCTGCACAACAATTGTCCCTATATACATAATCCATAGGATGTGCCTTTGATGCCAGCCTTGTACTGATGTTTTGCTTTCATATATACATGTGGTAGGTCAGATATTTCATCATCACATACATACACCGTGGACACACCCACATTAATGTTAGTGTGCAAGCAGATCTCATTTTAACACTCACCCCCTCCTTGTACAAACTTGTAGTGTTAGTCATTCTAACTTATCACATCATTTGTCATGTAGCACATTAGCAATGCTGTAGTACACACTTTCCTAGTCACTTTCTGAACCTTTCCAGTTGGACATTGCATGTTGAGTTAGCAAATTGATGTAAGTGTCAACTTAGCATGTATCAAGGTATGAGAGGACTCTAATACTGAAGGGAGACATACAGTAGGGTTGAGGATGTACATGCACAGTCCACACATAAACATGAGTGAGTAGTTTTTCATTGTGTGCTAAGGGAATGTCAACATCATGAGTTCACCTCTTGGAGGGAGGCGACAGATAATTTTTTGTTCATCCTTTGCCTACCAGTAATGTGTTTATCGACATTACTGGGGTATGCTGAGCACCAGACAGTGTTCATTTATTGTGCTGCTACTATATGTGTTATCCTCCAAGTCCTCGGGATCAGCGGGATGATGAAATTGGAGCCACCTCCTGATCTAACCGGACCCAGAAAGCTATGATAGCCTGGGTCGAGGAAGGATCAAGTGAGGGCAAAGGGGAAGGGAAGAGGGAGGAAAGGAAGGGAACGGCAGGGAGGGAGATCTGGAACAACAAAATAACAATAATGATCGTATCTCTCTTTCAAGTAAAGGATGTACACATGAAATACTCTAGATATCAATTCCCTAAACCTGTAACGAAAATAAGAGAGGCCCTGAAGATAATTCTCTTCCCCTACTAACTGGTCCTGGATATGTGTATGAAGCGTGTAGGTTCTCCACCTGAAATACACAATCAGCCGTGAGTTTAGCTAGGGTAGACCTTTTCCCTACTTTACAAGTGACAATAGTACTCAATAGTACATACCATAACCAAACAGATGAATGTCCGAAATCAGGTTTCACCATATCCTAACAAGGACCATTCTGCATACGGACCAAACCAAAGTAAAAGGTTGGGGTTACGTCACCCCTATAAGATGTAAGTACAGTACCTGGTCGAAGAGCTCACAGGTCTGGGTCCGAAGGACGAGTTCCACAAGACATGAGAACCCACAACAGAGCTACTCCGCACAAGCCGAAGAAAGAAGGCTCAGCCAACGGAGGACACCTCCAGGACTTGGGAATCCCGCCGAGGTTTGCCGAGCACGGAAACAAAAGAAATGTTCCCCGCACGAGCCGGTGCAATAAGGCTCAGCCAACGGGGAATCCAGCAAAATCGGCAGGTAGGAACAGAGAGGACCAAGACAAGTAAACACAAGGAACAGGCACTCCCAAGGATGAACCTCCTACTCCACCTCCGGGTCAGGTACAAAAATAATCCAACGTCTTTCTCGGAAGGTTCCACCCTTATATACTCCACCCAGATCACAGGGTTTGTGGAACATGTAGTTTGTGATGACAACAATTGCTCGTGAAGGAAAATCCGACTCCTGACAATATGTGCTTCTAACGCATTGTTCTGTGGAGGACTGGGAATTCTTCAGATTCATCTTCATCTGATGTGTTTGTCCCAGCTGATGGTGTGACCAGTGGGGCAGTCGACACAGTAGGCATAGCCACTTCATGGACTGCAGATGTTGATGGTGTTGGACCTGCAACATGTTCGATGCACATCAGGTACCGCATAAATGCATTCAGCATTATTTGCTGGTTCTCAAGCACAGCTTTCACATCTCGTTGATAGTCAGCCAATTTTGTGAGGTATTCATCCTGTTTGGCTGTCATTTGTTTGAGGGTGTCCTGCATTTCCTTCAGAGTGTTGGCCACTTCAAAGCTGGCACTTGTGGTGGGCATTTGTCTGTGCCTCTGCTGCATGACTTCGAAAATTTCAGTCATGGCGTCAAACAAAGTGCGTGGTGGTGCTTCAGTGGTGCTACCAGTTTCCGCACTGGCAGTATTTGATGTTAGGCACCGGAGCACTCCCTCTAGGGTCCCTGCCATGCTCTCAATGCCCTTACGCACCTCCTGTGCCAACTGACTCTGCACATCCACTACACGCTGTTCAAATGAATTTAGTGTGTTTGGCGACTGGTGAGGCACAGATGTTGTGGGAGGTGGTATAGGAGTGCTTCCCTGTTGGCCAACCGGAGATCCCACTGGGCTGCTTTGTTTGCCTTCTTGTGGGTGGAGAGGGAGTTTGTAGTGATTGTATTATGTCCTGGATGATTCCTGGGCCCATACTTGTTACACTTTCACCACCCTCATTGTCCGTTTCAAACATGGCTTCCAGCTCCAGAGTAGGTGTACCATGGCCTGAAATCAAAAATAGATGTATGTTCATGATCATGTCTGACATGTGGTGTACAAATGCACAATTTAGAGTCATCTACCCTTTTTAACTTTGCTGTGTTTCAACATGTCAAAGATCAAGCGACACATCATCACTCATGTGTACAAAAAGTGACATGGCATTAATCATTTGATGGATACAAAATGTTTACAAAAAAACTTGGCACATGGGCAGACAGTGCTTGCACACTTGCAACATTCTACTTGAGTGCATGTCCTGATGTCTGTTTAGTTGGTGTGTATAGGGGACACATTCCAGCACAGTAGGAAGTGCATGTGGCATTTTGCACTCCATCACCAGGGACCCACACACACCATGAACAAACCTCCATGTGGAAATGAAGTCCCTCACCAACTGGATGAGGAGCAGCAGTGTGAAACTGTACTTGGAGATGACACAGGTCATCATCCTCGAACCCACACCCTGAGCCTGGGACAACTCCTGTCGGGCAACCACACTGGGAACACCAACAACACTCACTGACCATACACGCAACTTACAATACTTCCAGTACTCCTCCCTCTCCATGTCTGAGCAGGTCAACGCCATCTTCCCCTCATGCTACAACTGCCTCCACATGCTATGCAGGATCCACAAGTGGATCCCCACCCCAGACAAAAATAACTGTGACGCAGGCCCTGAGCACCAGCAGACTGGACTACTGCAACGCACTGTAGGCAGGATTCCCTGACAAAGACCTACTATTACTGCAACACATCCAATTCACTTACGGCTCATTGATTGTCAACGTCCCCCACCGCAGCAACATCATCCCCCAAATGTGAGACCTACACTGGTTCCCCATCAGCAAGTGGATCAGCTTGAAGCTCCACACCCAGACACACAATGCACTCCATTAGGCCAGACCACCCTACATGTGCAGCAGACTCAGCTTCTACACCCCCACACGCCACGTCCGCTCCACCAGCCTCCCCCTCACCGCTGTCCACCGCATCGTATGACCAACCTCCAGCAGCAGTTCCCTGTCCTACCTCACCGCCAAGACCTTGCACTCCCAGGCTATCTACGGCACACCCAGGACCTACTCCCATTCAGAGGACTCATCAAGACGTGTCTCTTTGAGCGTTAGTGGCAGCCCCTTCCCATCAGAGTGGTAGATGCAACATGTGTTTTCACATGCTGAAGGAGTTGTTCCAAGGACACAGAATTCTGTATTCTCTGATTTTGATTACATGCAGCTGTGGTTGATGCAGACTGGGACGTACTGCATTCCTCACTGTTTTTCATGTGTTTAGTTGGTGTAGTCTTATGTGTAAGAGAGTTTGAGTAGTCTGTCATCAGCAATGGATATAATGTTGAGGCTGTATTTGGTTAGAAATGGTGCTGAGGCAGCCCTGTTGATGTTGACAAGGGTCAGACACATAGATGGTCCCTCTTGCATTCAGCATTGGAATAACGTGCATTTGAAGGCAAAGGTTGTCAGTCTGATCCCTGAACCTCTTGCTGGGGTGAGGGACCCAGTTAAGCATTGTTCCTTAGAATCCTGCATCATGTAGTGTAGCAAATCTGTGTGGTGTTAATCTGTGTTGGAGCACACTCACAGCTCCTGGTCCCGGAGGGTGGAGATGTCACCTGTGGCTGTGAATATGGTGATCTTGGTGCTGTTGTTGATATAATGAGGACAGGGCTGTAGTGATCCCACAGGTGGCTGTATCTCATGTTTGAGGGTGTGCATTGAGCTGTGACTGGTGTCCCGGTGGGTATGGTAGTATGGCTGTTGTGTTGTGAGAGGTGTGGGTGGTGCTGGCTGTGGCATCTCATGTGTACGGGAAAGTTATTGTAGTGAAATTGTTGTTGTTTATGGTGAACTTTGTTGGACACTTATCACAGGTCTGTAGTGCCAGGGTGATGTCTGTGGCTTTGCAGCATAGGTTGTTGTATAAATGCAGGACCTTGACTAGTTGGCAGGACTTTCCATTATGTAGGATTGTTTATTTGTGGTTCTCCCTCATTGGGTCCATGTATGTGTTTTACATTTCAGGTGTGTTGGTGTTTATACAGTTCTTACCAAGGTATCTGCTGGTGCCTCTTGCTTCTTAGAGATCAGTGCTCTACCATGCCGTGTCCCTGTAGTGCTGTTTGTTAGGCTTGCAGAGGGTGGAGGTGTGGTATGCACAGTTGTGTATCCAGGTGTGACTTTCACTTGCAGTAACGCTGGTGTAGGCTGTGTTTGAGACCAGGGTGGTGGTTGAGGTTTGTCAGCAGTGTAGGCATGTGCAATGTCTGTGGGTCATGTTTGGAAAGGCCTGTTGTCATTCTCAAATGTTTTCCATGTATGAGTGCATGGAGGCTGGCTGAGCTGCATCAGTGAATGACTGTATATCAGTTGCTACTGCAAATGATTGCATTTGAGACCCAGATGGGCACATTCAGACTTCCCATAGGCGTGGCTTCAGCACACCATGTACATCCGTCTACTGTGGGCTTGCACAGCAGCTGACATTGAGTAGGCTAATTGTGACTTACAATATTCAGTGATGACCGCACACATGAACACAGGGGTGGTGGCCTTAGTGGTAGTTCATAGACCATATGTGGAATGTGGGCTCAGATGAGAGAACTGAAATGACTTATTATGGATACCCAAGGGATGAGTGACTGATGTGATAATGCTATGTGTCATCATGGCATGGGGGGGGGGTAGGGGCATCTTAGATGATGTGGCTCATGTGCATATTGGCAAGATGACTAAGGTACCATCCATGATGACCAGAGCAGTAATACCCACTTCCATGTTTGGTATACAGGCTGCATTTCAGCCTCCATGGCAAACATGGGCAACATTCCAGCATGTATTGTCCCACTTACTATTACAAGTCACACCAGCACTTCACAGCATTGTGATTGACTCAGAGTAGTGAGCCAGGCTGGCTGATTCCTTTAACGTGACACAAAGGCAGGGTTGCATAGGCTGCAGAGAACTGGGCCACATCTTTGAGGTGTGACTTCCCTCAATGTGTTCCAGATTTACAAAACAAACTTGAGACTCAATAGTAAACTTGATAAATTTTTGGTGTTGATAGAATACACTTACTACTTTGGGCATTCACATGATGAACTTAGTACTTTTGGTATTCAGAGGAGTTAGGATTTTGCCTTTACTCTATCTTAAGTCTGTCTTCAGAGACACTTTAGGCAAAATCGTAACTTCTGTGAATACCAAAAGTATTAAGTTCATTCTGTGAATGTGAAAAAGTAGTAACTGCATTCTGTGAATTACAATATAATAGTAAGATTAGAATTGAGTCTTGAGTTCATTCTGTGAATGGGCCTCTATATGTTTTGCTGCACACACTCACACACACATCCCTGCAACCATGCAACATTGATTGTTCTGTCCTGCATTTGTTAACTCACAGCTCTCCCTCCACAATTGCCAATGTTTGACACTGTGCCCCCATGGACAACAGGTGTGACACTCTTGTACAAAAAGGCACCTACAGTATACCAAAACATGCCGTGTCATGACATTCCATTTCATTCATTGTTCATACTAGGCATGTTGCAACGGAAGAGTAGGCGTTTCATAGCGGAGACTTTAAATACACTGTTCAAAGTTCAGTGAGTACATGGATTGAGTTTCCTTGTCACCACACACCCAGACCTGAAGCATTAAATACCTTTATGAACAACCACAACACACACAATGGAGTCAGATTAGTGAGTGATGCACACACCATTTTTCATAGCCAAAAATTATGTACACAGCATTAGTTCATAATCTGTGATGTTACCCCATATTTCTCATGATGTACACCTATCCAAATAATAGTTCAGACATATGTCCCCCATGACACAACCAATTGTTATTGTTTGACACATAAATGCACAACATTTTTATTACTCTTTAACATCTGTCAATATTTTTTTTTAACACACTGACACACATTACCACATGTAGTACTTATATCACAACATAATTGGGATCACAAAGAAGAAGAATTTCTATATATTATTTTGGAACACATGCATTGCATAGTTGACATTGTGCAGCATACATTGAAATGGTCATCGCATGACACAACGGCTACCATACTGTACACTGTTTGCATTTGACTGGCTCAGGTACACACTGTGAACAAAGGTTTATTCCTCTTGAACACTGCAAGAATACAATGTCAGGTACCTCCTCACCTTCAACCCTGTATGCCACCTCACCTGCCAGGACATAACTCTGCTACAAACATCACCATCACTGTCACTGACAACTTCTGTGTCACCTGCATGTGGCAGCACGACAATCATCAAAGAGGCATTGTTAACCCATACACTGGTACACTCAGAATGAGCAGGCACTCTAATGTGCCATGGTTGACCATGTACTACGACAACTACATTATCGTGACCAGGCCCATGGCCATACTCAGCAGCACACCTGACCTTCACAACAACACAGGTACACAATGCTTGGCATGCGCCAACCCAGGCAGACTTGCACCATGTTGCAGGGGGTCCAGCGTAAGCATGAGCGAATTTAGCGGATCTCGCGTTCGCGAATTTTGCGGATTTGCGAACTCGCAATCCGCAAAATCCGCGAATTCCCGCGAATTTGCGGATTTTTTTTTTTTGTGTTCGCCCGTGTTTCTGCCAGTTCGCGAGGGTTTTTACAATTTCGCAATTTGCGAACTTACCTGTGTGGTCGCAAGTTTTGCGAACTTGTTGTTTCTACGTGTCCAGCCTGTTTGGGACACTCTTCTTCATCACTGCCACTCTCTGTCACCACTGCCACTCTCTGACTACTCATGCCACCCTCTGGCCCACCCATGCCACCCTCTGTTTCATCACCACACCCTCTGGTTGTCCAGTGTACATTATTTTTGGCAAAGCAAAGCACACCTTCCCTGCCTCAAGTGACCTGAATTAATTTGGGGCTGATTAATGTGTCACAGAATATTTTTTTAGCTGGCACCTGCTTCCTTAGTGCGCCCTGATTAGTGATCTTTTGCACTTGCTAAGTGCTTTCATTGTTGCTAAATTAGTTAGAACACCTGCCCTGCCCCAACTGACAATAATGAATTAGGGGCTGATTAATGGATTTTAACTTCCAGCCTGGCTCCTGCTTGTCTCCCTTAGCTGTAATTCAGGACCTTTGTGGCATATGTGTAACTATTCTGAGGTTCAGAGCAGGGTCACATAATAGTTGCAACTGGCAACTGAACTCTGGAGGGGCCCCTCAGGAAGCACTACAGGAAATGGCTACTAATGATGAGCCTGAACTTTTGAACCTGGTAAGTAGTTTCAGTTTTGCTAAGATCGTATTTCTGCAATTTAGCACTTATTCGCGGGGCGCGAAGTTGTACTGGGAAGCCGCGAACTCACGCGAACAGTGCGAGCAGTGCGAGCAAAATCCGCTGCTCGCGGATTTGCGGATTTTGCGGGAGATTCGCGAATCTCGCGGATTGCGAATTTCCCGAAAATCCGCAAAATCCGCGAGCGAAACGGATTTTCCGCCCATGCTTAGTCCAGCGGTGCAGGGGATCAGTGTTTGTGTGCATGGAAGGGACACATTCCTGCATGATGCTGTCATGAAAAGATTTTTCACCTTTCTATGTGTCCACTTGAATGCAAAAGAGATATGTTGGTTTTATCATGGAGGGTAGATTAAGTTTTAATTCAGGTTGTGCATGCCTTACACAGACCCTGTGTATGCATATCTTTGTGGCGCAGCATGATAGTTACATTTTGACGTTCCTATTGTACATTGTCAATTGTACATAGATGTTTCTGGGTATACCCTTAGCAACAGCCCTGGAAGTGCGCTTTCTGACACTTTAATGTGGGAATGATGTAATGACATGATATGTTGTACTATGTTACATGGCTGTCTGTGGCCTATTATTGTGGGTGTGGCACATTGTGGCACCACTACATGAACAAAATAACATCCTCCCAGCACAGTCGTAGCAGTCCAAGTTATACAAGTGTGAAACTCGGTCTGTTGCAGCATGTTGTGTGATTTTATTTTCAGGAGGGTAGTTATATCTTTGCACCTGCGTGTGGCACTTGTCAGGTGCAGCAGTGGGCTGGGACTTCACTTTGGACATATATGTTCACTTACACAGGGGTAGCTGTTTCCCAAATGTAACATGTGCATGTCCCTGGTACAATACTTTTTGTAGACCCTTCACAGTTCATGACATTGCATGATTTCTCTTTCCACAACACGTCAGTAATTGAACCAGCCACCTTAGTTTATGCACAGCACAACATTACCTTATTTGCACATTTCCCCTTGTAGGGACTTACCCTGTGTGTCTTCCTGTGTCTCTTCCAGTTCCTCATGCAGTGCACTGTCCTGCCCTGGGATTCCAACAACCAACTCCTCTGGGATGACCACTGCAACCCGCTCCTCAAGGTCATCCAGCTCTTCTTGTTGTGATGGGCTACCTCCTCCTGTAAGCCCAGAGTCTTTCCGGTTTTTGGCCATTTTTTATTTAGTGCTGCGCTTTATATCATTCCACCGTTTTTTTAGGTCAATAACTGTCCACCTAGATTGGCCCACACTGTTCACCTTGGTCAATATGTCCTGCCAAATAGCCTCTTTTTTGGATAGTGGCAATTTGGAACTAGCAAACAGCTGGTGCTGGTGGTCTGTTACCTCACTTATCAGTGTATCGCTCTCCTCAGCACTGAAATTTGTTTTGCGCTTCCTCTTTCCAAGAGTTTCTCCCTGTGTTGCAGGCTGGGCATCCTGGCTGCCATGTGGAAGGTTTCCTTGGCTGCTGCTCTGTCCTTCAGGCTCCATGGTGGCAATTTTTTCCATTTGCGGGAGAATTAGGTGATAGATGCGCGTGTTTTTGGCGTTTTCCGGATTCTGACGAAACGTAATAGTGACGCAGCGATGCGTACACTTGCGTCGTTCCGCAAATGCGACTTACGGCATTTTTCCCGCACTTGCGTGTCTTTTCGCTACGTCAGGACAGCCGCGTCTGCGTCACTTTTCCCCGCCTTGCGCCTCTGCTTGCGGCATGGTGCGTCATTCCGTAGATATGACGCATCCGCGCCGCAAGTTTCTGACGCAGCGTGTCGTACGGAAAAGTGACGCATCCTTGCGTTTGCGCAAGGATGCGTCACTTTTCATAAATGAGGCCCCAGGACTTTAGTAGTACTACCGTCAATCTCTCGTCACTCTCTCCTAATACTCCATTATACTACCTCCCACCAAACGCTTATCTTACCTGTAATTTGTGTGCGAAAGTAGGGTTAGGCCCAGGGCTGGCTCCACGGGAAATGGCGATTAAGGTTGGCAATCCTGGGCGGATGAAATGTCCTCCTCATTGCGGTGGTACTAGTGGTGTGACACAGTGGCAGTTGCATGCCTATGGAAAAAAAGAAAATTAAACCGGGTTTATCCTTACTGTATTTATTTATTTATTTATTTGATGGTTTTATAGAGCACGTAGTAACTCAGTGAGCATCCCAGCGCTAACCTGCTACTCCAGGGGTGTTCAGCCGTCTAATGAAACAATGTTTAAGGGAAAAGGAGAGTCTTTAAAGCTTTCCTGAACTGGAGGTACTTCGGTTCTGTTCTGAGTCTGCGTGGTAGGTGGTTCCAATGTTTGGCCGTGTGTACCGAGAAGCGACGGCCACCGGTCTTGGCTTTTTTGACTCTGGGGACTGAGATAAAATTTTCTCCGCTGGACCGGAGGTCTCTTTCCGCCTTGTAAGGGATTAAGAGTTCTTTGAGGAGAGGGGGGCCATTATTATTGAGGGTTTTGTGGGCCAGACATAGGGCCTTGAAAACGACCCTTTCTCTGACTGGGAGCCAGTGAAGGGATTTAAGAGTTGGCTTGGCCGAGGATCTTGCTGGTGTGCCCGTAAGAAGACGGGCGGCGGCGTTTTGGACTTTCTGCAGAGTGTTGAGGGTAGCTTCGGGAGCTCCTGGGTAGATGGCGTTACAGTAGTTCAATCTCGCCAGAATTAGACCCTGAATGAGGAGCCTCCTTGCGATTACGGGAAGCAAGGGGAAGATCTTCCTACAGGCTCTAAGAAGACCGAAGCATGTCCCTGCCGTCTTTTTAGCCTGTGTTTTAAAGCTCATGTCCTTCTCGATCCACACACCTAGGCTTTTGACCTCGTCCTTGGGTGTGGGAGGGTCGCCCAGGCAGCTGGGCCAGAGGTGAGGTGGCAGGGAGGGCCCCTTGTGACCCATCAGAAGTATCTCAGTCTTGGACCCGTTCAGCTTTAACGATGAAAGATTCATCCATCGGTGGACTTCGGAAGCATTACAACGGTACGATAGAGAATATAGCAGGTGACAGTACACTAGAACAGTGTCACAATGTAGCCTAACAAATGGTAAAGTATTGAAAGTATAACTAGTACTTGCGTTGAATTTCTTTGACATTGGCTACTACTACAAGAAATAGTACTGAAGCTGAGTAAGTCTTGAATATATCCTCGGATTCCTTCACCAGCCTGTTGCTATGACCTTATCCTCCCCAGCAAGTGTATGGAATTATTGATGTAATTTAGTCACACATCAATCAAAACCACACAGCCCGGGGGAAGAGGGTTAGGGTTTGGAAAATGGATGGGAATGGGGGTTTTTGGGAAAGTTTTGTTGAGAGAAGAAAAAAAAAGCACAGCTTGGACAAACAATAATCGAAGATAAAGAAATCTTTGGGTACAAAGCTAACCATGAATCTTTTAAGTGACATAAAGGAAGTGCATGCACTACTGCATGCATTGTTACTGAAAAGTAAGTAGTACTTTCGACAACCGTGAATGACAGAATGCGACAGTACAGGGCTGCAGCGTTTTCACTTGCCTATCTCTGCACTCAGAGAAACACTTCTTACATTAAATAAGGTTTAAAAAATAGCCGAAGTAAAACCTATAGAATGGCTGTAGGGATCAATTTAGAAGCAGAGAGTGATCCAAGAAATGCAGTCACACTCATAGAAGAAAACAATGGATACTGTATCTGTATGTTGTTGTAGTTGTCCTGTTGAATTTGGTAAGTAAGTTGCATGCAGCAAACAATTCCTCTTATTAGCGACACTCCTCCATTCCAGCTGACGCTTCGTCCATCAATGTTGGTGACCAGAAGACACCCTGTCCACTGCCTGCCTGGCGGATGCTGAATTGCGGCTCGCTAATGTGAAGCCTGACTCCATCCTTTTTTCCCCATTGCACAGAAAGAAACCCGGCCTGTAATTATTGAACGAAAAACAGGAAGTGTATTACAACACCCTGATAAATAAATATAAGGTATGTACGCTGTGTACTGCAAAAAGTCACACTTTGAGTTTCCTAATAGACAGTACAATATTTTTGAAAGTGCGTACTCTGTCTGAGTCTCCTTTTGAAGGATAAATAAGTATGGGCAAATTAATTTAGCGGATCTTTCCCCTCAAGCTAGGTGTACTGTAAACTGTGTTTTATAACAAAATTAGACCTTCCCAGCAGTGCTCCCACCCAGACCCTTACTAAAGCCAGTCGCAAAAATGTAGAAGACCCCCAATCAGATCTCAAAAAACGAGGCCTAGCAGAAAACTGGTGACAAAACGTACTTTGAAAGTAAAAGTAGGCCCAAATACCCCCTTGCCCACCGTGGATTGTATTCAAACCACTTGCAAGCAAGCAAAAGTATCCATAGCCAGCATCGCTCCAAGACTTGAAAACCCCCCCACCCAAACATATGCAAGAAATACTGCTAACCCTAATGAGCCCTAAGTTAAGAATAGTGGCAAAGGCTTTCTTTAACTATGCCAAATCCTCCCTTTCCCACCATGGATTTTCTTCAAATGACTTGCAACCAAAATTACACATTCCCACGAGTGCTCTAAGACCCCAGAACTCAGTTGCAAAAATCTAGAACACCCCGAAACACATGCAATCCTGCTGCTAGGGCTAACCCTAACGAACCCTAAGTTACAAAAAGTGCCAAAAGGCTTTTCCTTATGGATTTTGTCCAAACCACTTCTATCCGGTATTAGACCTTCCAAGCAATGCCCCAAGACCCGCCAACCCACCCGCAAAAAAAGCACAACACCCCCAAACAGCCAAAAAGGAAAATCTCATACTTACAATATTTATCGGCATTCGGTCCAAACGTGCTGTGCAGCTACGTCATAACTCCCGTTTTCCACCACGGATTTCCTGAAAAGCAAATGCAATCAAAATTAGACTGTCCCAGCAGTGCTCCCAGACCCCAAAACTCACCCACAAACACCCGGAACCCCCCCAAAGAGCACCTCAAAGGCAAGCAAGTCAGCAAAAACGCAAAAAAAAGTTTCGCCTCCGATTTGTTCCAAATCACTTGTAACCGAAATTAGAGCTTCTCAGCAATGGCCCCAGAGCCGTCAACCCAGGCAAAAACTAGTAGAAGACCCCCAAACAGCCAAAAAGCAAAAGTACAAAAATGGGGACTTAGTCATTTTCTTGGCAATTTCCAAAATCACTCCGCGCGCGCTCTGCACCTAGACCCTAACTCCCCTCTGCCACCATGGATTTGCTTCAAACCACTTGCAATCTAAAGTATCCATAGCCAGCAGTGCTCCCAGACCCAGAAACCCACCCACAAACACCAGGAAGCCCCCCAAACAGGCCCCCGAAAACGCTACATTGAACAAAATGTCAGAAATAGCCCAAAAAAATTCTGCATTGATTTTGTCCAAATCACTTCTATCCGGTATTAGACCTTCCCAGCAATGCCCCAAGACCCGCCAACCCACCCTCAAAAAAGCACAACACCCCCAAACAGCCAAAAAGGAAAATCACATACTTACAATATTTCTCGGCCTTCGGTCCAAACGCGCTATGCAGCTAGGTCATAACTCCCGTTTTCCACCACGGATTTCCTGAAAAGCAAATGCAATCAAAATTAGAGTGTTCCAGCAGTGCTCCCAGACCCCAAAACTCACCCACAAACACCCGGAACCCCCCCAAAGAGCACCTCAAAGGCAAGCAAGTCAGCAAAAACGCAAAACAATGTTCGCCTCCGATTTGGTCCAAACCACTTGTATCCGGTATTAGAGCTTCTCAGCAATGGCCCCAGAGCTGTCAACCCAGGCAAAAACTAGTAGAAGACCCCCAAACAGCCAAAAAGCAATAGTACAAAAATGGGGACCTAGTCATTTTCTTGGCAATTTCCAAAATCACTCCGCGCGCGCTCTGCAGCTAGGCTCTAACTCCCCTCTGCCACCATGGATTTGCTTCAAACCTCTTGAAATCTAAAGTATCCAAAGCCAGCAGTACTCCCAGGCCCCGAAACCCACCCACAAACCCCAGGAAGCCCCCAAACAGGCCCCCGAAAACGCTACATTTATTAAAATGTCAGAAATAGCAAAAAAAAATTCTGCATGGATTTTGTCCAAACCTCTTCTATCCGGTATTAGACCTTCCCAGCAATGCCCAAAGACCCGCCAACCCACCCGCAAAAAAAGCACAACACCTCCAAACAGCCAAAAAGGAAAATCTCATACTTACAATATTTATCGGCCTTCGGTCCAATCGCGCTGTGCAGCTAGGTCATAACTCCCGTTTTCCACCACGGATTTCCTGAAAAGCAAATGCAATCAAAATTAGAGTGTTCCAGCAGTGCTCCCAGACCCCAAAACTCACCCACAAACACCCGGAACCCCCCCAAAGAGCACCTCCGATTTGGTCCAAACCACTTGTATCCGGTATTAGAGCTTCCCAGCAATGGCCCTAGAGCCGTCAACTCACCCGCAAAGAAGTAGAACACCCCCAAAAGTTCAGAGTATTTCTTCATTGGGCGTAATCCAGCCCTTTGCTATGAGGGAAATAGGAGTCCGGAGAAGGAGGATAGAGGAGCATGTTCTTGTGAACTTGTGAACCTGAGGAATGCAGACTGCGGCACCTTCAAATCAATAAGCAAACAAGTGAAGACAGTTCTGCTGATGGGCTTGTTTTTGTGATTAGGTGATTAAAGTTTGAATTATATTAACTGTGCACAACAAAGAAAGACAGACACACAGGAATAAAAGTGAATAAGGACGAAAAAGAAAGTTATTGATTCATTGTCTCATTTTCAGGGCTCGGTGTCAGTGAATAAGAATAAGGCTTCGTCATCATACTCTGCGAATTCAGGCAGGGTGAGGTCAGTGTCACTTAACAGAGAAGAAATTCCCTCATCTACGTTGCTGTCCACCTTGTCTTCATCCGGCGTGCTTTCTTGTACTTTGTAATCTGGTGGTATGTGGTGCTGATTCATCTTGATCATTGTTAACCTCTCCACATTTTTGGGCGGGAGGCGGCTCCGTTTGGAAGTTACAATGCCACCAGCAGCACTGAAAACACGTTCAGAAGACACATTTGCGAGTGGGCATGACAAGTAGTTTATAGCCATGTTGGAGAGCTTTGCCCACAATTCTTTTTTCCCATGCCAATACGCCAATGGGTCAGCATTAACATAGACCTCTGTTGAGTCATTCAGATAGTCCTGCACCATCGATTCAAGGTCCTCCAAGGTTCCTCCACTTTGCTTACTTTTTGCTGTGACCTTTTGAGAACTAAACCCAAGCCGAGTTAGCCAATCCTCTTCTGCATCCAATGTTACTGTTGTGTCTGGTGCAGATGATCCGGTTGCCGGTGTCTTTAACGGCTGAGAGGTCACTTGTGCCACAGCCACAGGTGCAGAAGTGGATTCTATTGACTTGGGATGGCCTGCTGATGCTGATGTACTGCCTTTTCCTTCAATTTGCTGCCATTCTCTTTCAAACCTCTTGGCTGAGAAGGCTAGCCAACGTTTGTACTTTGTAACATCTTGACCACCAAAAGGAAAGAATGCTTGGCCTGCCAGCGCCTTTTTGTAGCGTGGATCCAGAATAGTAGCACAAATGTAATGCTGTTCTGAGTGGATAATTTTAAGACGTTCATCACCAAGTAGGCGCTCTAACAATTTCTCCGCCAAAAGAAAAGCGTCTTTCTTTTCTTCATCTTTTTGAAACATAGAAGACACCACCTTCAGTTGGTGCTCCAGCATGCGCAACAATGGGATAGCTTTTCCCAAATTACAGTCCTCCTTGCTGACGGCACGCGTGAAGACCTCAAAAGGACGAAGCATGTCTTTCAGGCTTTTAACTAGGTTCCATTGCGCCACATCTAGCCTCAGGTCCTTCTGAGCTGTACCCAGTGTTAAGGAACAGTGATCGAGTACCGTATACTGCTCATACAGACGCTCAAGCATGTAGAAGGTTGAGTTCCAACGTGTTGCCACCTCGTGGATGAGTCCTTTCACTGGCATTCGACGTTCATGTAGCAGGCTCCTCAGATGCTTCCGGGCCTTAAAAGAATTGCTGAAATGGTTGCACATTCTTCGGCAGGTGGCCACTAACTTGCACGCTGGACTGTCTTCATCACTCAAGAATTTTTTAACAACCAGGTTTATACAGTGCGCCAAACACAGCACTCTGAAATACTGACCCAGCTCCATGGCCTTAACTACATTGGCGCCATTATCCGTGGAAACATAACCAATCTGGCGTTTTTTTGGGGACAGCCAGTGAAAGACCTTTGTGTTAAACTCATTCAAAATGTTTTCTGCTGTGTGATGTTTCTCCAAGCCAAACAGGGCTAATGTTGCATGTTTCCGAGCAGCTTTAAAAACTTGGTCCGTGTCAACACCTGCGTTTAGCTTTGCTTTAACCCCTGAAAAAGAGACCCAGTGTGCAGTGATGCACATGTAATCAGCGCCTTCTCCACTGGTCCACATGTCTGTTGTCAGATGTATAGTGTGAACAGCACTCTTCTGCAAAGCTGCCCCAATCACCTCCAGCACATCTTCATGTAGTGCTGGAACCGCAACTCTGGCAAAATAGAACCGGCGAGGACCCTTCCATTTAGGGCAGAGCGCTGCCACTAATTCTAGAAAACCAACCCCTTCTACAAAAGAAAAAGGAAGAAGGTCCAGAGCTAGCATTTTAGCCAGCTTAGTGTTATACAGACGCGTCAGTGGGTGGTTGCGTTCATATGGCGCGTCTGAAAAAAGCATGTTTCTAATGTTGCCCTGGACCAAGCATTTACGGGATGATGATGATGATTTCTTTGACCCAGTTACGCTCGCTGATGAACGTTTTCGCATTGGTGTCTCACTCTCTCCCACACTCTTAGTGTGGCTCACATGGGGTGTGCTGCTGACAGGGGTACTGGGTGTAAGTGAAGTGTTTGACACTTCTTCTTCCTCCTCGTCATCATCAGATGAAACATCAACGTTTTCTTGACTTCCAATTCGGGCTTCCTTGAACTCCATTAGGTGCGCAAACCATTGGACAGCGTGCTGTCTCCTAAGATGACCTCTCTGGCCTCCGGTACCATAGTTGGTACCAAACTTACCACGACTAACTGCATGCTTACAAATGCTACAAATGGTGAAGTTTTCCCTTTTTGGGCAAACACTAAAGAAGTCCCAAACTGGGGACTTGAATTGTCTGTGGGGGCCGGAGGAGGCGGCGATACTAGTGGTGGTGGTCATGCTGCTAATGCCAGATGAAGTGGAGGATGTGGATTGCCGAACTTTAGTATGTTGTGCACTTTCACCACCACTAATTGAGGTCGAGGTGGATGGAGGTCCCTTCTGGCGAGGAAGAAATATGGAAGCGGTACGTAGTAAATCTTTATTCGATTTTTAAATTTATAAAAACCATAAAAGAGTTCCAGCATATAAATCGTTACATTACAATCAACAGGT
This sequence comes from Lissotriton vulgaris, assembly GCF_964263255.1. NCBI lineage: Eukaryota > Metazoa > Chordata > Amphibia > Caudata > Salamandridae > Lissotriton > Lissotriton vulgaris. The sequence goes on from NC_141694.1 coordinate 876,866,515, forward strand.
TAATATTCCATACATTTTAAAACTAACATCATTTCCCTAGGTCAATTTTAGTCCTTTATGAGCTTAGACCAATCGGGGAATCTTCCAAAACCTCTCGTTTTTCATATTGTTTGCGGGACGTTTTGGTCAAAGATTTACTCTATGTTTAAAAATGCATTTTAAAAAGGACGCTATATGTTTACAAACTAGTTCTGATTCAATGAATTGCATACGTAGCATGGCGGGGCGACAAGTTCTTAAGCCCATTCTTCTTAAAAGTGGGATTATCCAAAGTTTGCGATGTGCTGAATAGAAGGTACAGAACAAAAACGTGTGCATAGTGGATTTCTCTGACGTGTCATCACATGGGCACACAGTTAGACACTCTTTCCAACTATTTTTTGTCGGAAATGCCACCAATCTATGAAAGATGTTCATTCTAAATCTTGTTAGGAGAAAGCGCTCGAATTGTGAGTCAACATAAGTCAAATAAGGCTCTATCTCCAAGGTGGTCATAATTGCCAGCGAGTGTTGAACTGAAAGTTTTCTTGCCTCAGTACAAAATCGTAGCTCTTCCATGTGGGTTAGTGCCTTTACTTTTAGATCTTTTCTGGATATTTCGGCAAATAACTCCGGGGCGGAATAGTATTTACTGAGTCCCAGATCTGTGAGAGTATTTTTTACATACTTTAGCCATTCGATTCTTCCCACTTGATCCAACAACATACAATCTCTTATTATCTGTTTCGATGAGATATTTGTCGTCGAGGTCCATATACGTCGCCAGAGCATGAGCGGTTGTATTTTTGCCAGAGCTGCTATGTGCGAAATGCCTAACTCCATATGCAATGCATAAGTAGATGTACTTCTTGGGAGTGCCAACAAGAATCTTAAAAAGGAGTTCTGTGCTACCTGTAAAGACTTGGGATTTTTGTGACCCCATAGACCAGCCCCATATAAAGCAGTGGACTGATATTTGGCTTTAAAAATCTGGAGCAGTTCTACTGGTGGTCTCTTTCCTAATTTTTGGGAAAATTGTATAAGAGCCGCAATTACTCGTAGGAACTGGTGCTTTCTAGCTTCTATTGCTGATTTCCAGTTTATCTTTTCATCCATCATGATGCCAAGGTATGGATATTGAGCAGTTGTATCGATCCTTTCATTTTCCAGAAAAATACCTTTTCCCCCTTTTTTATTCCTTCCTGCCACCATGACGTAGGTCTTTTTTATATTTATGCGAAGATCCAAAGTTCCCATGAACCTTGCATATCTGTCTAGAGCCTTCTGTAATTCTCACGATGTTCTTGCGAGAATCACGGCGTCATCCGGGTATAGCAGAGCGGGGATTAGGCGGTTTCTTACCCGCGGAAGATCCTGGCCCCCCCTCAACATCTCAACCTCAAGGCCATTAGTATAGAGGGAAAAAAGAAAGGGGGCCAGGACACAACCCTGCCTAACCCCATGCTCTACTCTAGATGGTTCGGATAATTCGCCTTGTGCTCCAAAACGTACCCTAGCAGAGGCGTCTTTATAGAGTTCTCTCAAGAGGGTTACAAGGGCCTGTTCCATCCCCATCTCTGTGAGGATGGACCATAATTTTGAATGAGAGAGGCAGTCGAACGCTGCGGAGAGATTGACGTAAACCATATATAACCTACCCCGCTTGGCTGAGACGTATTTCCCCATCATCAAGGATAGATTTAGGGCTTGTTCCGTGGTTCCGAAGCCCTCTCGGACACCAAATTGAATATCCGACAGTATCTCCCTGTCCTCAGCCCACTCCTGTTGACGCTGTAGAACCACTCTGCCCAGTACTTTCCCCAGAAGTCCAGAAGTGAGATTAGACGGTAGCAGGTAACACTCTGTCTTTCGCCTGTAACACTCTGTCTTTCAAAGCGGTACGTGTTGGTGTACTAGTTAACTCCATTGATTGTGGTGTTTCCACTGCCTCCTCATCGACAACATCATCATCACGCTCAGCAGCTTCTCGGGCTAGGGTCAAAATGTCTGTTTGCTGCATGCCCGCTGGGGCTTCAGTGACCTTTATGATGACTGGGTCTTCGTCGTGAGAGTCTTCATCAGCAGCAGTATCCACCACTTCTTGTTGAGCCTCATCACACTCCATAAGTATGAGACTTTGGACGAGCTTCCTTTTACGCTTAACTACCATTGTCAGATCATGGTGTGCCTCACTCTCAGACGGCAGTGGTGCTGGTTCCCAATTTTGATCCATATCATCAGAAGGAGGTGTGCTTGAAGAAGATGTAGACACCACCCTTGATCTCTTCCTTGCTAGGGGTGTGGAAGACAATGAATGATCATCAGGAGGAGTGGCTTCCTCAAATGATACTTCGCCTTGATTGTCGATTTCCTGATGTGCCCCTACTTCGGGAGGAACAACTATTGTGGGCACTTGTGACCCTCCATGCACCTCTGCTTGCACATCTCCTTGTGCTGCCTCTCCTTCCACTTGTACTTGGGCTTGTACTTGCACATGTGGTTGTTGTTGCGGCTATGGTTGTTCAACACTCGTCAGATGAGTTACAACAACCTGTGTTGATTGAAGGACATTGCTGCTACTTTCTTGCGATGAGCCAACATCACTGGTCGATGGTGATTGAACAACTAGACTAAGTGCCTCTGCAGCACTCAAGGGCTTGGACTTAAGTTGGCGTGGTGGTGGTGGTGGCACTGAGCCCAATGGAGCGGGGGTGCTGCTCCCAGCTTGGTCCCCAGCAGATCCCGCTGCTGCTGCAGGCATACTTTTTTTTTTAACCCCAAAAAATGTGTCGGGCGGCACACCAGTCTCCTTGGTAACTTGCTTCTTCTGCTCCTTACTGGCAACTTTCTTGCTAGAGGAGCTACGGGGAACTTTTTTTGGGGCCATCTTCTTCAGGACAGGTCAGAACAGCAGGCCGCAGTTGCACGAGTTGCAGAGTTGTCTGTGGCCAGACGTGACGTCGTGTGACGTTATGCTGCACACACACACCGCTGCAGGACTTCTTCCTGGCACTGGTGGTTCTCTTGAGTCTTGTGCACCTAAAAGCAATGGAACACAGAGGTACATCAGTTCAGTTATACACCCCAAAAAAACGAAAATCACAGAAAAATCATCACAATCCCAAGCCATCCAGGCCCTCCATGATGTTTAAATTCAAGACACCCCACAGAAAGACTAGGCCTATGCACCCCTCACTACCCCTGGTAAAAAGGCCACAACAACAGCCCAAAAAAATTAAAATCACAGAAAAATCAGCACAATCCCACGCCATCCAGGCCCTCCATGATGTTTAAATTCAAGACACCCCACAGAAAGACTAGGCCCATGCATCACTCACTACCCCTGGGCATAAAGGTTGAAAGCTAGGCAAAATGGTTGCAGACCTAAGAACACTGCCTGCATTCAAAATGGCCCCCTGCCTCCCAGCACATGGCCAGGGCCTGCCTGTAGCAGCACTCAAAATGGCCCCCACCCACATGGCCTGTCCCCATGAACACCCCAAAAAATCAAAAAACACAGAAAAATCAGCACAATCCCATGCCATCCATGCCCTCCATGATGTTTAAATTCAAGACACCCCACAGAAAGACTAGGCCCATGCACCACTCACTACCCCTGGTGAAAAAGCCACAACAACAGCCCAAAAAAGGAAAATCACAGAAAAATCAGCACAATCCCAAGCCATCCAGGCCCTCCATGATGTTTAAATTCAAGACACCTCACAGAAAGACTAGGCCCATGCATAACTCACTACCCCTGGGCATAAAGGTTGAAAGCTAGGCAAAATGGTTGCAGACCTAAGAACACTGCCTGCATTCAAAATGGCCCCCTGCCTCCCAGCACATGGCCAGGGCCTGCCTGTAGCAGCACTCAAAATGGCCCCCACCCACATGGCCTGTCCCCATGAACACCCCAAAAAATCGAAAAACACAGAAAAATCAGCACAATCCCATGCCATCCATGCCCTCCATGATGTTTAAATTCAAGACACCCCACAGAAAGACTAGGCCCATGCACCACTCACTACCCCTGGTGAAAAAGCCACAACAACAGCCCAAAAAAAGGAAAATCACAGAAAAATCAGCACAATCCCAAGCCATCCAGGCCCTCCATGATGTTTAAATTCAAGACACCTCACAGAAAGACGAGGCCCATGCATCACTCACTACCCCTGGGCATAAAGGTTGAAAGCTAGGCAAAATGGTTGCAGACCTAAGAACACTGCCTGCATTCAAAATGCCCCCCTGCCTCCCAGCACATGGCCAGGGCCTGCCTGTAGCAGCACTCAAAATGGCCCCCACCCACATGGCCTGTCCCCATGAACACCCCAAAAAATCAAAAAACACAGAAAAATCAGCACAATCCCATGCCATCCATGCCCTCCATGATGTTTAAATTCAAGACACCCCACAGAAAGACTAGGCCCATGCACCACTCACTACCCCTGGTGAAAAAGCCACAACAACAGCCCAAAAAAAGGAAAATCACAGAAAAATCAGCACAATCCCAAGCCATCCAGGCCCTCCATGATGTTTACATTCAAGACACCTCACAGAAAGACTAGGCCCATGCATCACTCACTACCCCTGGGCATAAAGGTTGAAAGCTAGGCAAAATGGTTGCAGACCTAAGAACACTGCCTGCATTCAAAATGGCCCCCTGCCTCCCAGCACATGGCCAGGGCCTGCCTGTAGCAGCACTCAAAATGGCCCCCCACCCACATGGCCTGTCCCCATGAACACCCCAAAAAATCGAAAAAAACAGAAAAATCAGCACAATCCCATGCCATCCATGCCCTCCATGATGTTTAAATTCAAGACACCCCACATAAAGACTAGGCCCATGCACCACTCACTACCCCTGGTGAAAAGGCCACAACAACAGCCCAAAAAAACGAAAATCACAGAAAAATCAGCACAATCCCAAGCCATCCAGGCCCTCCATGATGTTTAAATTCAAGACACCCCACAGAAAGACTAGGCCCATGCACCACTCAATACCCCCGGTGAAAAGGCCACAACAACAGCCCAAAAAAACGAAAATCACAGAAAAATCAGCACAATCCCATGCCATCCAGGCCCTCCATGATGTTTAAATTCAAGACACCCCACAGAAAGACTAGGCCCATGCACCACTCAATACCCCCGGTGAAAAGGCCACAACAACAGCCCAAAAAAACGAAAATCACAGAAAAATCAGCACAATCCCATGCCATCCATGCCCTCCAGGATGTATAAATTCAAGACACCCCACAGAAAGACTAGGCTCATGCACCACTCACTACCCCTGGTGAAAAGGCCACAACAACAGCCCAAAAAAACGAAAATCACAGAAAAATCAGTATAATCCCAAGCCATCCAGGCCCTCCATGATGTTTAAGTTCAAGACACCCCACAGAACGACTCAGTCCACCCACCACTGAGTACCCAAGGGCAAAAGGCCCCAAAACAGCCCAAAAATCGAAAATTCCAAAACTGTAGTTGCAGCAACTGTAATGCCCCAAACAAACTTACTTGTGAAATTTCTAATCCAAAAGTGATCCAAAGAAAGTCAAAAAGGCCTCAAATCCAAATATCCAGCAGCATCCACAAAAAGTAATCCTTCCATGTGAAGAATCCGAATGAAAGTGACCAGCACATGAAGAAAGCACTGGGAGGAGCCTGCTGGACAGGAACAGGAAGTTGGAGACTGTGGGGCACTTCCTTCCTCCCACCCCCCCCCTCCAAAATGGACTCCTTGCAAAAAAAAGAGCAGGCAAATGTCAACCTGAGGAGTTATTCTGATAAAAATCATAATTTCCAGAAGGTTTATGCTGCTTGCTGGTGGATTTCTTGTGCAGAATTGCAAATTTTGTATTTTCGCGAGTGCAAGATTGTTGCTGCCCACCGCATCTACGTGTTCGCAATTGCGAACTCCCGCGATACGTGATCATGGCGTACTCGCGTTGACAAACTCTCGCTGTGCAACGTGGCAAGCCGCGATGACGTAATCGCGGTCGCCAAACTCCCGCGGGATCACGCAGCAAGATCCAAAATGGCGCAGCACTCGCAAAATATTGAGAAAAACAACTCGGCAAACGATGAATGACGGTAAGTGAACGCCGCACGCCGCAAAATTGTATCACCAAGGAAAAAAAATCTGCTGCGTGCGAATTCGCGGATTTTCGGTAAATTCGCAAGCGTTCGCGGATTGCGAATTTGCCGAAAATCTGCAAAATCCGCGAGCGGAATGGATTTTCCGCCCATGCTTAGTTTAAATATTTAATTATATGTATCAGTATTTCACTTTGTGTATAAGTGGCTGCATGGGTTGGTGAGTAGCTACTTGTGTGTGTATATGGGTTATTAGATGTTTTTGTACTATCAGTGTGAGTGTCTGTATGGTTTGGTGGGGGTATTACTTAGCACATAGATGCATCAATGACTGACTCACTGTTTGTATGTGTTTTGAAGACAGCATATGTGCAGGACTGTATGGGTGGATGAGTGTGTATATGTGTGTGTTAGTGAGTGAATGACTGTCTCACTAGTGTCTTTATCAGTAATGACATATGTTTTAATCTCGTATATGTGAGTTTTGATCTATATAAGTGAGTATATGTGAGAGTGAGAGATTGTAAGAGTTCCTGTTTAAAAAAGTATGTGTTTCTATAAGTGATTGTTTAAGAGAGTAAGTATGTGTAAGTTTCCTTAGAAGTAAGGTGGTAGTATGCGTATAGTTGTATATGCAAATAAATGGATGTTCAATAGTTTATTTGCATGTGTGAGTATGTGTGCGAGTAACTTTTGGATGACTGTCGGTGTGTAACAGGATGTATAGGTGTATCACTACATATGATGAGTGAGTATATGTATGAGTGACTATATAGAACTGTTGGTGAATGAGTGGATGTGTATATAGATGGTGGAATTACTTAATTGGTTGTTGTAACTGGTATGGTACATCCATTTTTTTGAAAATGTTAGTTTCTATTTTTGAATATGTGTTTCAAGAGTTACATTACACTGAATGGAGGTCTGTCACTCTGTCACAAGGATGGTGGCATCAGTGATGTCATGAGTGATGTCACTGGTCAAGTCATGAGTGATGTAATATGTGATGTCATCAGCAGTGCATTGCAGGCGCGCAAGTTATAGTGAGTCCAACTAACTATAAGGTGGAAGCGCGTCGGGTCATGTGACCTGAAAATAACACTTTTTATTGGTTCAGGATAGTTTTGGTTTCCAAATGATGAAAGCCCTGGTCATGTGACCTGAAAATAACACTTTTCATTGGTTCAGGACAGTTTTTTTCCAAATGATGAAAGACCCCACCTTTTTTCCTTATTCTGACTTTGTCCTTTGACTGAGGAAGACCTGTTTGAACAACTTAGAGGAATATTTTGTACTTTAAAATGGCTACAGTAGCAGCAGCAGCTGGAGCATCTGCACCACCACCACCACCACCAAGAGGACCACCACAACATTACATTGGTGGTCAAGAAGAGGAGGAAGAGGAAGAGGAGGAGGGGTGAAGATGACTGCAAGAAGACAATACCCCATACAAGCCAAGGCCACACATTGTATGGGAGTTTTTTTCTATCCCCGAGGGCAAGAAGAAAGTCAATGCGGCTAAGGTGACTTGCCTAATCTGTGACATGGAACTTTCAAGGGGGAACCCTAACAAAAAATATTCTTTTGGTAATAATACCATGATTAGACACATGCAGCGGAAGCATCCAAACAACTATCCAGCTGCAGAGATGAGGGAACTGGCCAGTAACCCTCCCCAATCTTCAAGCACCACCTCCAAAAAAAAAGCAACCAACTCCATCGGTCCCTTGGACGATCCCTTGCATTCAACCATGGTTTGGGGATTTCCGAATTACTTGTATTTAATTGTGGTAAGACCATCTCCTATGGTAAACAGAGCATAAAGCTCATCATCCTTGCTTGTGACACCCACAAGTGCCCCAAAAAACCCTAATTTTTTCCTTTTTTATTTTTGCTCCAGTTGAGCCGTTTTCAATTCCCTGTTTTTTGTTTCTCCACATAAAAATTACAAAAAAATATAAACTAGTTCATAAAAGCCAAAAAAAGTACAAAATGTTCAAAAAACACTAAAAAAATATAAAACAACAAAAAGAAGGAAAAAAAGTTCTTTTTAGAACTACCTCCAATTTATAAAAAAAGGCTACATTTTTTAAAAACTCTGTCATTCTTTTTTCCCCATGGTACGCTCCCCGGTCCGCTCCCCGGTGCGCGTACCGGGCGCTCCCCCCGCGCAAATAAAAAAAATGTTTTTTTGCACCACTTGTCCCTTTTATAGCCCCCACATCAAACCTAGGGGGTCGGGGGGGGTCTACCCTGCCCCCTTATGGTCATTTCCCCCTTGCCACCTCTTGTGTCTCAATCCTACCGAGACACAAGATGGGGGCCGGTCCGGACTGTTTAGAATGTTTACAGACACCCGAGAGCCAATCAGCTTTCCGTGGGCATTTAGCGTGGTGCGCCCGCTGCGCTCCCCGGTGCGCCTACCGGGGCGCGGCCATAGAGATATATATTTTTTTGATCCTAAATCATTTAAAAGTCACTGGAGCACATATCTTGAGACATAGCAAAGGCACATCGGGCTACCAGTCCCTACAATTTTGCCAAGTTTGGTGGAAATCCATTCAGCCGTTCGGTCTAAAAGTGAGGTCGACCGCCCTATGGAAATTAACATGGGGAAAACACATTTTGGGACCCCCCTTTTATCTCGCCCCCTGCTTTACGAATCCCCCCCAAACTTTCAATGAAGGACCTGAGCGCCGCGAGGCACATTTGAGGAAATTTTCAGGCAGATTCCTCAACCGGCGCCAAAGTTATTCACAATTGAATATTGAGATTTTGCATTGAAAATAATCCTAACTATAACTACCTACTGGCAACCGCCAGTAGGTAATACATATGCTCGTCATAAAAACCCACACCTACAACAATGACATTGTCACTTAAGAACATTGAAACCTCAATAATGGCGAAATAAAAACGAGAACTTTCAGGTAGAAAGTGACATTGAACTGACAATGCATTGTGGCACCTGTATTTTTGAGCACAGGGTCACATGAGGAACAATTTTAAAAGGCAGGTACGAATGCACTTTGCAGATTGGGTATTCCTACTTCCTGCTTTGAGAAAGGCTGTTGCCGAAACGTTAGCTTGTGAAAGTCTGCTGCGCTGCTGAAATGCCTGAATAAAAGCGCTTTCTTTCCAGTATCGGGCCTCACGAGTTTGTGTTACACTGGATGGTGTGTTGATGGGTTACTCCGAGCCCATTGTTGTGTGAGGACACCTTGAAGGGTCGGGGGCTCCGGAATCGGGAGAACTTGTGTATGGAATCAAAACGAGGAGCATGACCCACCCACGCACCAGAAACCTAAAACAGGATGGCTACTACAGCGAAAATTTGATGCGCGGTGGAAAGGATTCGTGAAGGGCGACATCCTTTACGATCGTGCTGGAACTGAAGGGTTTTTTTTCAGGCTGAGTGAAAAATCGAAAATTCAAAATTCATATTTGAGGATTTACAACTTGTCTGATTGCTTGTCATAAAAACCCACACCTACAACAATGACATTGTCACTTAAGAACATTGAAACCTCAATAATGGCGAAATAAAAACGAGAACTTTCAGGTAGAAAGTGACATTGAACTGACAATGCATTGTGGGACCTGTATTTTTTAGCACAGGGTCACGTGAGGAACAATTTTAAAAGGCAGGCACGAATTCACTTTGCAGATTGGGTATTCCTACTTCCTGCTTTGAGAAAGGCTGTTGCCGAAGCGTTAGCTTGTGGAAGTCTGCTGCGCTGCTGAAATGCCTGAATAAAAGCGCTTTCTTTCCAGTATTGGGCCTCACGAGTTTGTGTTACACTGGACGGTGTGCTGATGGGTTACTCCGAGCCCATTGCTGTGTGAGAACGCCTTGAAGGGTCGGGGCTCCGAAATCGGGAGAACTTGTGTATGGAATCAAAACGAGGAGCATGACCCACCCACAAACCAGAAACCTACAACAGGATGGCTACTACAGCAAAAATTTGGTGCGCGGTGGAAAGGATTCGTGAAGGGTGACATCCTTTACGATCATGCTGGAACTGAAGGGTTTTTTTTCAGGCAGAGTGAAAAATCGAAAATTCAAAATTCATATTTGAGGATTTACAACTTTCCTGACTGCTCGTCATAAAAACCCACACCTACAACAATGACATTGTCACTTAAGAACATTGAAACCTCAATAATGGCGAAATAAAAATGAGAACTTTCAGGTAGAAAGTGACATTGAACTGACAATGCATTGTGGGACCTGTATTTTTGAGCACAGTGAGGAAATAGAAATTTTATATGGCCAAGGTGTCCCCTACATGTACCTCGGGGAGCATCTACAACAAAACGGTATATGAGTGTATTCCTTATTCCAAAAAACAATGATAAAGCATTAAGATATGTGCAAATGAACCGGTTAAATATGGTGCCCAATATTTTTACAATCACCGATATGTGCTCAATATAGGTATGACTCTGGCCTGTACTCATATACCGTTTTGTTGTAGATGCTCCCCGATGAAGGGCGGTGGCCCGAAATGCATTGGAGCGGACTATAAAATGTTTCATTTGTGAATGTTGAAAACTTATTTGGAAACACAGCGTCATATGGATATGAAATGAATACCAATGATGGAATAAAAATAAAAAATAAAAAGAACTATATGGATAAACAGCTAAGATCGTCCAGTTAAATCGTTTTGAACAGTACATTACATTGAGTGCCTCAGGGATGTTTCCAATGACCCATTGGCTACACTCATTCTGATTTATCTACACTCGCCCAGAGTGATGGGCGACACCTGAGAGCACCTATAAACCTCTTTACTCTCCTTAAAGAAACATTACCAAAAGCAGTGCCTGGCTCTACTTAATTTTCAGAATTTCAAAATTTTCAGATCCCCTACATGTACCACATGTATGTCCATGTCACCATGCAATTCCCTTCTCATGCCTGTAATAATAATGTCTCCGCGTTTCCGTCCAATGTTAACATGTCAGTTACCAAGCCCTCCATGAAAGAAACGTTCATTTTGCACTGAGGCCTATGTTGCCAATGCATTTACATGGTGCACGTTTAAAAGTCGAGATGAACCCGTTTTGTGGCTCAGCCGAACCAGGACCCGAATTCAGGCTCCATGCCTCCTGACACTCTGAAAGCTGCAGTTTAGTTATGTATCCCTGACCTCTCACATACTTCCTGCTCAGCCGAGAGGTGCCTAGCCCGGCCTGCCAAGACAGTATTTTGCCTACAGTTATCTGCCCTGCTCCACAGAAACACGTTCCTGCTTAATGAAAAGGGTAAACATATTCCGCCTGCAGAAGATAGGGCCTAGTCTTTCTGTCTCCATTCAAGTGATTTACAGAACTCGCATCCATAGAAGGCCCATGGCCCCACGCAATGCACGAAGAAATATATGCACACACTAGCATTTAGTGATGAGCAGCCTTTTGCTTGAGCGACCTTTAATTCAGATAATACATCCTCCAAACTCAAGATATCAGATAATACCAGAAGTGCAGGTCGTCCTGACATACAAGACTTCTCTACTAGCACGAAAGTCAGTCCCCCCAGCTTCCCCCAGTTACACGTCAATTCCACGTCATGACCAAATTTGCGTACACAAGTAGGGTAAAGGTTCCTGCTGACCATGCAGACCCCCTCCATGTATCCACCATGTATCCACCCACCTATGACACACCTATGACACCTCAAGGGAACACCCACGTGTACGCCTGCTTACACGCCCCTTTTCACGTCCATGTGCTCTTATCTCTCTCCTTCGCTTGCTCCGCCTGGAGCGCTCCGCCTTCTCTATGCAAGTTAATGTATGTATTAAAGTATAAATAATGTACTCTGTGAATAAAGTTCAGATGACGATCCTTCCTGATCCCTAGTGGTGATGGAACCTGATTCTCCCTTAACTCGAGTTACTGAATTAAAGCCCTTCTGAATCGGACACCACGGACTCTGCCTCTCATTATACGCATGATCCTTGTTAATGTATAGAAATTCCGACAGGGTAATTATTTTATTTACCACAACAGGGTCACGTGAGGAACAATTTTAAAAGGCAGGCACGAATGCAATTTGCAGATTGGGTATTCCTACTTCCTGCTTTGAGAAAAGGCTGTTGCCGAAACGTTAGCTTGTGAAAGTCTGCTGCGCTGCTGAAATGCCTGTATAAAAGTGCTTTCTTTCCAGTATCGGGCCTCACGAGTTTGTGTTACACTGGATGGTGTGTTGATGGGTTACTCCAAGCCCATTGTTGTGTGAGGACGCCTTGAAGGGTCGGGGCTCCGGAATCGGGAGAACTTTTGTATGGAATATATATATATATATATATTCACTGAAAAAACCATAGGTTTCACACCAGTTATAGTTACCTTGAAATTTTACTGGCATAAAACCATTCAAATTACCACGTTATAGTTAGTTGGACTCACTATAACTTGAGCGTGTAATGCACTGCTGATGACATCACATATTACATCACTCATGACATGGTCGGTGACATCACTCATGACATCACTGATGACACCATCCAGTGAATTTGTGCCTTTCTGAAAAATTAACATGTTTTATATATGTATATGTAAAGGTCAATGGAAGAATAAATGTTTAAATAAGTGTCTTAATGGATGTTTTTTTTAAAAAATGATTGGTTAACTGGCTTATTAAGTGTATCATAGTGAATACATATATTAGCGAGTATTGTTTCAATATTTAAATGTTTGTATCAGTGTTTCACTTTGTGTATAAGTGGGTGCATGGGTTGGTGAGTAGCTACATGTGTGTTTCTATGGCTTATTAGATGTTTTTTTTAGTATCAGTATAAATGTCTGTATGATTTGGTGGGGGTGCTACTTAGCACACAGATGTATCAATGACTGACTCACTGTTTGTATGTGTTTTGAAGACAGCATATGTGCCGGACTGTATGGGTGAGTGAGTGTGTATATGTATGTGTTTGTAAGTGAATGACTGTCTTACTAGTGTCTTTATCAGTAACTACATATGTTTTAATCTAGTATATGTGAGTATTGGTGTATATAAGTGAGTGTATGTGAGAGTCAGACATTGAAAGAGTTCTTGTTTAAATAAGTATGTGTTTCTATAAGTGATTGTTTAAGAGGGTAAGTATGTGTACGTTTCCTTAGAAGTAAGGTTTTAGTGTGTGTATAGCTGTATATGCAAAAAAATGGATATTCAATATTTTATTTGCATGTGTGAATATGTGTGTGAGCAACTTATGGAAGACTGTCGGTGTGTTAACGGATGTATAGGTGTCTTACTACATATGATGAGTGAGTATATGTATGACTGACTATATAGGACTGTTGGTGAATGAGTGGATGTGTATGTAAATGGTGGAATTACTGAATTGGTTGTTGTAACTGGTATAGGTATCTCCACTTTTTTGAAAATGTTAGTTTCTATTTTTTAATATTTGTTTCAAGGGTTACTTTACAGTGAAAGGAGGTCAGTCTCTCTGTCACAAGGATGGTGCCATCAGTGATGTCATGAGTGATGTCACTGACCATGTCATGAGTGATGTAATATGTGATGCCATCAGCAGTGCATTACACGTGCAAGTTATAGTGAGTCCAACCAACTATAACGTGGGAATTTCAATGGTTTTATGCCAGTAAAATTTCCAGGTAACTATAACTGGTGTGAAACCTATGGTTTTTTCAGTGAATTTAATAGGTTTTTCAAATGCTAATTCCTAACTATAACTGGTGTGAAACCTATGGTTTTTTCAGTGAATTTCAAAGTTTTTTTTAATGCTAATTCCTAACTAAAAGTCTCACTTTATAAGTAAGACCGCTCTAGTTGTTCTTTAGAACACTCTGGTACATACTATCATTGGGCTATAGTTGCGCTACATCTGGCTGATATTTGGGCTACATTTGTATTTTTTTGTCTCTGTTGGCCATCTTTGGGCTACATTGGGCTACATTGGGCTACATTTGGGCTACATTTGGGCTACATTTGGGCTCTAACATATATAAAGCCCAAATATAGGCCAATATATATTTTTTAAAAGTTAATTTTCTTAAAAACAACTGGAGCATATATCTTGAGACATAGCTATCAGTCCTTACAATTTTTCATTAAAAAAAAAAATATATATATATATTTTTTTTTAGTTGTCTTGGAGCGCTTTCGGTGCGCGCCCCGTGAGCTCCCCGGAAAGCGTACTATTTCGAAGCGCCCCGGTGCGCGAACCGGGAAGAGTCCCGTTAGCGCCAATGTCGCGATCGAAAACAACATTGTGACGCGTCACGTAAGCGTGACGTATCTCGTAGCCGCGTGATGCGTCTTATGACGTGCTGAATAAACGCACCCAGAAGCGCTCCGCGGCGCGGCCCGGAGCACGTATCGTAAGCGCATCGGGTCATGTGACTTGAAAATAACACTTTTCATTGGTTCTCTTCATTTTTTTCTCCAAATAATGAAAGCCCCCTCCTTTTTTCCTCATTCTTACTTTCTTCATTGAGAGAGCAAGAGCTATTTTGGAGGAGACAATGGCTTCACTTGTTGCTGCAGCTGGTCCACCCCCACCACCACCCCCACCACCCGGAAAAGAAGGTCCACCACCACAGTTTCTTGGAGGACAAGAAGAAGAGGAGGAAGAAGAAGAGGAGGATCAACATCAAAGGGTCTACCTCCCAGAAGAACCAAGACAAAGGCACGTCAAAGTGCACTTCATTTGGCAATTTTTTTCTTTTCCAGATGACTAAAAAAAGGTGAACGCCCCCAAAGTCACCTGTCTCATCTGTGATAAAGTTCTCTCCAGGGGCAATCCCTCCAAGAAATATTCTTTTGGTAACTATACCATGATCCGCCACATGGAGAGGTGGCATCCCAATAATTTGGCCCAGGCTGAAGTCCGGGAACTTCGGCACAACCAATCCCCTGTGGCCAGCACTTCCTCTTCAGTACCCTCACTTTCTGGACCAGAAGAACGGCAAATGGTGCCAAATACTCAACCAAAATTTGGCAAGGTCAAATTTCTTTGCATTTTGTGTGGCAAAACTTTATGCTATGGTGAACTTAGCGTCACCTTAATAAATACTGCTATAGACAACCACAAAAGCAGCAAGGAAAGAAAACAGTAATTCTTTTCTTTTTTTTTGCTCCTGTTTAGCCATTTCCAATTCCCTGTTTTTTGTTTGCTCCCTCAAAAAAACCCCAAAAAATATAAAATTGTTCAAAAACACAAAAAAATTCAAAAAATGTTCTCAAAAATATAAAAAAAATATAAAACAAAAAGAATTTAAAAGAAAGTTCTTTTCAGAACTACCTCCCATTTATAAAATATTGCCAAAAATGTTTAAACTCTGGCATTCTTTTTTCTCTGTTGTGCGCTGCCCGGTGCGCTCCCCGGTGCGTGTACGGAGCGCTCCCCACGCAAAAATCGAAAAAAAATATTTATTTTTTTTGCCCAGCGGGGCCCTTTTAAAGCCCCCACATCAAACCTAGGGGGTCAGTGAGGGTCTACTCTGCCCCCTTATGGTCAATTCCCCCTTTGTTTTGGCCACCTCTTGTGTCTCCATCCTACCGAGACACAAGATGGCGGGCGCTCCGGACTGTTTCGAATGTTTACAGACATCCAAGAACCAATCAGCTTTCCGCACGCAAGTCGCGTGGCGTGCCGGGAGCGCTCCCCGGAGCCCGTACCGGGGCGCTGCTATAGAAATATATATTTTTTTGAACCTAAATTACTCAAAATCCACTGGAGGACATATCTTGAGACATAGCAAAGGCACATCAGGCTACCAGTCCCTACAATTTTGCCAAGTTTGGTGTAAATCCAGTCAGCCGTTCGGGCTAAAAGTGAGGTTGACCGCCCTATAGAAATTAACATGGGGAAAACGCGTTATGGGACCCTCCTTTTATCTCGGCCCCCGCTTGACGCATCCCCCCCAAACTTTCAGGGAAGGACTGGAGCTCAATGTCAGTAAAATTTCTAGCTAACTATAACTGGTGTGGTAGAAGAAGGTAATGTGGAAGAGAGTGTACAGATTTTCAATACACATAAGTTTCACAAGGAAATTTCCACGTTTATGGTGAAAACATGTGAGAGGCCTAATTTCACTTGTGTGTGTTGTCGATGGACTTATTATAAGAATCAGACTAAGTTAGTGGATTTATATGTAAAAAGTGATATGGAAAACAATAGTGAATGGAAGGATTTTGTCACATACTTGATGGTAGAAAATTGTTTTGATTTGGGAGCGGACCAACGTAGTGTACTTATTGCTATAACAAAGTAAACCAAAACCAGATGCCTGCTAGAGCGGTTTATAATAATCTGGAATTAGTTGACATTCCTTCTGAATTGAAGGATTTAAATACTTATGAATCTATTTTGATTCAAAGTGTCCATCCCTCTCAGGCTATTGTACGAATGGAGCCAAAGACATGGAAGTTGCCTCCATCAGATTTACAGAGAGGATTAAAGGGAAGGGTTGTTTGTTTGCCTTTGGATTTGAAAAAAAACATTAATACTATTGGAGTAGAGAAAGTGGAAGAGGAACCTCTGGTTATCATAGTTAATGGTGTTCCAACAAAGAGTAAGAAAATCTTGCAAGATTTAGTGGATGTTAGGAAAGTCAAAAAGGCAACATTGTATTTGATAAAAAATAATGAGTACTACAAGAATGTAGGTGTTGCAGAAGAGGAAGTAAGTGAAGAAGAGGACAGCGATTTGTGTCCTGGACAAATTGAGAAAGTAGAAGCCTCTAAAAAGGAAGAAATATATGAACATTATAGTGTTCATACTTTGCATTCCAAGGAAGTCATGGGGAATGCTATTGAGTTGTTTCAAATGAAACAAGCCAAAGGGAGTCCCATTAGTGTTTGGGAGGAAAGTTTGGAAGCTCGATGTTTCCCACAGTTATTTCCCACAGGTCGAGGAGGACGATATGATGAGCGACCTGTTCGAATTCCTGCTTCAGAATACCGGACTTTACGATTGTATGCAGAAGATCCTAGGTTTTGTCAATGCATTCCCTATTTATTTCATCTACTGTTTGAAAGTGATCTCTCTGGATTGTCTTATGCAGTGAACCACATCTTGAAAAGTGGTGTACAACTGCGAAATATCTCGGCAAGGGACTTTATGGATAAAGTAAATGTGCAAGACAGTATTTTGGATTCTCACCTGATTAATCTGATGGCATGTCAGCATGGTACTAATGAGTACTGGTACCGTCGTCATGGTGACTTAAAATGTATGCTGAGGAACTTAGAAACTCCCACATGGTTCCTCACTCTCAGCTGTGCTGAGTACGGCTGGGAAGACTTACTTGAATTTCTAGGAGAGGTAAATGGAAACATTGAAAATATTGAATTCAAGACACCCGGAGAACTGTGCTCTTTGGATCCTGTGAATGTATGCAGGTACTTCAATCATAGATTTGAAGCTATGATGTCTTTCATCACGAACAAGAAAAATCCACCTCTTGGAGAGGTGTTGGATTTCTTCTGGAGAAAGGAGTATCAAGCAAGAGGTGCTCCTCATATACATATGCTGCTATGGATCAAAGATGCACCGAAATTTGGAACAGATCCGGATGACTTAGTGATGAGTTTCATAGAACAGTATGCTACATGTGCTGTTCCAAAGACAAACGAAGACAAAAGTTTAAGAGAACAAGTTTTTACGGTTTCAAAGCCATCGTTGTGGAAAGTACTGTCGTCGTAAATTCAGAAACAAGGACAAGTACTACACCAAATGTCGTTTTGCATTTCCACGGTTGGTGATATCAAAAGGAAGAGTTAACAATTTGATGTCATCGCTGCGACATAACGTGACGAGGAAATCACCCAAAAACACATACAATTTGTAAAGAAACAAAGAGTCCAAGTACATTAATGACTACAACCCAGTGATTTTGTCCATGTGGAATGCTAACATGGATATACAGTTTGTGGTTGACAACTGTATGGCTGTGGCTCGGTATGTGACGTCTTACATCACCAAAAAAGAAAAGACAGAATTGAAGGATATGTGGGAGGATATTTCCCATGAAAAGAGCCTCAGTAAGAAGTTGTACAGTTTCAGTCTGAAGATGTTGTCGCATCGAGAAATCGGAGCTCACGAATGTTCTGACCGGGTATCTTCAGCAAGTCTCTATGCCAAATCTAGGAGTATCATTTGGGCGAGTCTTGGTCTTGCTGCAACGCGTAATCGAGTTCTGAAACCTGTACGGGAAATTGAGTATTTGGCGGAGAAGGAGCCAAACAGTACAGATATTTTGAAGACCAACATGTTGGATACATATTATCCAAATAGAAGCAGTCACCTGGAGAATGTTTGTCTGTATGATGTTCTTCAAAATTACGTTTTCAAGAGGAACATCAAAGAAGATATTGAAAAAGGAGTGTATGCTGTAATTGGAAGTGAGGGATGTCTGGTCAAGCAAAAAAAATGTCAATTGGTAAATCATCGAAAATCGGATTGCGAATCTCCTGAAAGAAAAGAGTTTTTCTATTTAGCTCTTTTGCAACTTTTCAAACCTTGGCGTGCAGAAGAGGAACTGCTTGGGGATTTCCTCTGTTACGAAGACTCTTTCAATGCAGCCAAGGAGTCCATAAAATGTCCTGTTTTTCCAAAATATCTACAAATGTTGAATGCAGAAATTGAGCAGGAAGCAACAATTGCAGCCGAGATTGCTAGAGACAGTTCTCAGGACAGTCAGAGTTCTGTTTCATTGAGTCAGGATCCACTAGGAGAACCAGTTATCGAAAATGAAGCTGCCACTGCCATGATTGAAGTGGAAAGAGCCATGGCACATGTTCAGGAGGATGCTGTTAACTTAGAAGATTTGGAAAGACAACTTAACGTTGAGCAGAGGAAAATATATGACGAAGTTACCAACCAAATTGAGCATGGATTAAGTCATGAGAAGAAAGAGTGCTCATGTACGTCGTTGAAGCCTGTCCGACTGTACGTGAGTGGAGAAGCAGGAACTGGAAAAAGTTTCCTCATTAAAGCAATTTCATGTTATCTGCAGAAAAGGACTGAGTCATCGCTGTCTTGTGTTGTGACCGCTCCAACTGGACTGGCAGCTCATAACATTAAAGGGATTACTTTGCATCGGCTACTGATGCTGCCAGTGGAGCTTGATAACAAATTACAATACCACAAGTTATCTGGGGATGCTTGTTGTGAAGTATCTAGAGTCTTGAAGAAGATGAAACTTCTTATCATTGACGAAGTAAGCATGGTTTCCAATGTCATGCTTGCCTTTGTGCATTTGAGAATGCAGGAAGTTCTTAAAACAGAGTATGATGTGTTATTCGGTGGCAAAACACATCATTGTTTTCGGTGATCTTCTGCAGCTGACAACAGTGAAAGGACAACCAGTGTTTAAACTGCTTACACATGAAGATACCAAGAAGTGCCTAGGGAGCATTGGCAACGTTAACATATGGTTAAACTTCAGTTATGCTGAGCTGCGTGAAAATATGCGTCAGGCGACGGATGAAGATTACAAGAATATTCTACAAGATGTTAGAATCGGGAAAGTGACTGTGCGTGGTAAAGATGCTTTACATGCACGATTACTGTCAAATTTATATCCAGAAGAAGACGTTTTGCCAGAGGAAATTTTTCAGAAAATTACTGTGAAGAAATCTGGAATATGTTTGATGCCAACTCTTGCAGAATGTTCCATCTTCAACAACAAAATGTTGAATTTAGAAAAACAAGAGATCGTGAAACTGGAAGCTATTGACAAAATAGAGCATATGGGAGCAACAATTATTTTGTCTGAGAATTTGAAACCTAAATTGGATTCATTAGAGAAGAGTATATCTAAAACTGTGGGTTTTGAAAAGACTTTGAATGTGTGCTTAAATTGCCGTATCATTTTGAGAAGGAATTTACATGTTGAAAGAGGTCTGGTAAATGGATCAATGGGTAATGTTGTTGATTTTGAGAAATACAGAAGTAGAGATGGAATTGAATTTATAAAAATTAAATTTGATGGCATTGAGGAAGTACAGCTAATTGGTTGTTGCACAGCAAGGTTTTTGCTTGTGAAAGACTTATTTGTTCGCCGTAAGCAGTTTCCTGTTTGCTTGGCATATGCGGTGACAATTCATAAATCACAAGGTTTAAGTGTAGACACTGCTTTAGTGAATATTGGCAGTTCTGTATTCAAAGAGGGTATGGCTTATGTAGCATTGTCACGAGTCAGAACTTTATCGGGATTGTACTTGATTGACTGTGATGTCACAAACATTTGTGCGGATCTAGATTGTGTTAAGGAATACAATAGGTTAAGAAGAGAATATGCGCCACATTTGCCTCAATATCCTTTGTTTGAGAAACGTGTGGTAGGCCAGAAACGAAGTAATATCAGTAATAGAAGGGAGGTTAAAGCAAAAACAGCAAAAGTCGATGATCCAAAAATTGTAAGCAGGAATAAAATGAATTCTGTTGAAAATGTTGTTGGTTTTAAATTTGAAAATAGTTCTGGTGTCAACTGCTATGCTAATGTAGTTGTTAATGTTCTCTTTTCACTAGAGACTTTAAAAGAACAGATTGTGAACAATTCGTAACAAAGTTTATGCTGTTTGTTGAATTCTGTGTTAGAGAAATGTAGTGCTGATAGAACGAGAGTAGAAAGTGTGTCTGAAATTCGTTTTCTGTTAGACAAATGTTCAGGTCAAACAGAATTCTCTGAAAATATTCAGCAGGATTGTCAGGAGTTTTTAATGTATATGCTTGATGTATTGCAAGATGAGGGTGTAGATGTAGATTATCTATTTGGCCTTTCTTATCTATGGCAGCATGACTGCGAGAACTGTAGGCTATCAAGTACTACTAGTGTAGACTCAGAAAGATTTATATATTTAACTTTGCCTGACAGTAAATCAGTATCCTTCAATAAGCTAGTAAAGGCAGCCGATCAAAACATGGAGTGTAGCCAATGTAAGTCTGCAATGCTGTCCACGTTAATTTTACGAAGTTATGGCCAGTATGTCATTTTAATGTTCCAACGATGTAGGCCTGATGGAACTAAATTGACAACTTTAATTAATAATTTTGTGGCTTCGCAGTTGTCAATATCAGGAAGGACTTTTATAACTACTGCAATTATATATCATAACGGTCCTTCATCTAATTCAGGACATTATACAGCTTATTTAAAATCTGGAAATGGCTGGTCATTCTGCAATGATTCTGTTTTAACTTTCAAAAAAAGATTGCCTTTCCACCTTCAAAATTCTTACCTGGTGTTCTTACAACCAAAATTTTAGTAAAGGAAGCTTGGGATTTGTTTAGAGGAATTTCCAGAGGTTCTAATGGCTCCTACTCTATATGGCCTTGTGGATAATTGTAGTACAGAGCGAAAACTGTTTGTGTTTATAAGCTAAGTCAAGCAGCAGATCAAAATAAGGAGTAGAGGAAATGTAAGTCTGCAATGCTGTCCATATTTTTTATGGTAACTTATGGGTGAAATGTAATTTAACAATTTGAACTACATAAACTGGATGAAAAAAAGTTGTAAAGTCTAATTAAAAATGTTTGGGCTACACAGTCATCGATTTCAGGAAGAACATTTGCAACTGCAGCTATTATATATTATGATGGTCCTTTGACAACATCTGGATATTACACAGCTTATTTGCAATATAAAAAAAGGTAGTCTTTCAGCAAACATTACTAATTGAGTACGAAGCAATGTTGCCTTTTGACTTGATTACTGAAGTGAGAATTTAGGGTAGGTAATTGGACTATAATGATTCTAGGTGTTGCTGTAATTTAGTGTGCTGTTTTAAATTGCTTTGTATGTCTCAGTTTTCTTAAAACAATGGAGTTTATCTTTCAGAAAGTTGCGGGCAGAAAATAGTAACAGCACAACAGAGTATAAGCTGTTCATAGGACATCCTTTGACGTCATAGAAAGTAAGTTACTTTGGAGGAGTCCTTATTTCTGCTTATATTATTGGGTTTTTAAACACAATCATTTTGATTGTGTTTTTTTCCCCGCTGTTATATGATGAATACCTTCAACTCACTGTTTTCAGTGAAATTTGATATTTTCTGATAACAGCAAAAATAAACCATTAAATATGTTTAATTAATTTTCTACTTTGAATTGTGATTTATAATATGTATTCATTTTGTCTCATGCTCACTCTTTTTTTACTACCTTGTATTAATTAAAAAAATGTTTTTCTTTCTTACACAGATTAAAAGTATAAAAATGATAATTGACTACGTTAATGACAATTATAAGGTAAGTGTTTAGTACTCTTTACGTTACATGTCTATCAGATTTAACTTTTATTAGTTCCACTGCTTCATTTCTTTAACCCTTAGTTTCCTGCCATTGCTACTTCCTTCATTTCTTTTTCTATTACTTATTTATTCTACTCTTTTCACTCCTTTTATCAGTCCCTCTTTCAACAGTAACTGTGTGTTACTCCCTCTATTTAACTTTCTTTTCACATTACTCTCTGTTTATTTACTCGTCTTTTAAAAAAAAAAAATGTTTTAGTTCGCTCCCGGTTCGCGTACCGAAACGCTAACCGGAAAGCGAATCAAAAGAAATAGAGGATGCTAGAGTGCAAAACATTCTAGCAATTTTTTTTAAAAGGGAAGGTAGTTCTGAAAAGAACCTTTTTTTATTATTTTTGTTGTTTTATATTTTTTTTGTGTTTTTTTGGATGAAGGGGAAACAAAAATGATTCACTTCAAAGGGCTCAACAGGAGCAACAAAAAAAAATTACTTTCTTGGACGTTTTGGACATTGATGATGTTCATATGCTCTATTTATTAGAGTAACACTCCTCTCTCCACATGAAATTAATTTGCCACAAGCTATACATGTCAATTTCATCTGCCCAAAGTTATTTTGGAGATTTGGGACCGTTTCCCTTGCCTCTGATTCAGTTATTGCTAGTTCATTGGTGGATGTATTGGCCGGTCGGGGGTTATTCACCAAATCTCGAATTTGTGCAGCACTATAATTAATCGGGTGCCACCTCTCCATGTGTCGATGCATGGTATGATTACCATAACTATATATTTTTTTGGTCCCTCTGGAGAGTTTTTCGTGGCAGATGAGGCAGGTAACGTACCTGGCATTTACTTTCTTTTCATGAGGAGGAAAAAAAAAAATTGCCAAATAAAATTGACTTTAACATGGGACGTCCTTGGCATTTCTTTCAAAAATCCCCTTGTCCCTTGCTCCTGTTCCTCGTCTTCCTCTTCTTCCTCCTCTTGTTGGAAGATGACCTGGCCAGTTGGTCCTCTCTTCTTTGGTGGTGGTGGAGGTGGTGGGGATCCACCAGCTGCAGCTACTACAAATGCCATAACTAAGCAAGCAAAAACAGGTCTTTCTCTCATAAAAATGAAAGTCGGAGTGAGGAAAAAAGGTGGGACTTTCATCATTTGGGAAAAAAAATTGTTCTAAACCAATGAAAAGTGTTTATTTTACGTCATATGATAAAGCGTTCCATCATTAGGAAACTAAAAGTAAAATGAACCAATGAAAAGTTTTATGAACTAGTCACATGACCTGTTATGCTTACGTTACGCGCTCCGCGCCGTGCCTCGTTTCCGGGGCTCTGCGTTTCGCGCCTTGGTTCGCGTTCCAGAACGCTTCCGGGTGCGCTAACGCGGCGCGTCATAAGGCGCATTACGCAGTAACGCGATACGTTGCGATTACGCGACGCGTCACGATATGGCTTTCTAACGCGGTCCTTGCACTAACGGAACGTTTACCGGTTCGCGGACCGGCAGCGAAACTAGAAAAAATTATTTAAACTATAATATAAATTGAATAAAAAAAAAAATAATACAAAAATATATAAAATATATTTGTGAATTAGAATAAGAATATATTTTACAGCGATAGATATTAGCTTTTAAAAAACCAATGAAATTCACTGAAAAAACTATAGGTTATAGACCATATATAGTTAGGGATTAGCATTTACAAAACCTTGAAAATTCACTGAAAAAACCATTGGTTATAGACCATATATAGTTAGGGATTAGCATTTACAAAACCTTAATTTACTCGCACAAAACCATAGAAATTCGCATATATAGTTAGTTGCAATAACTATATATCGCGCACCCGCAATCCACTGCTGATGATGTCACATATTACATCATTGATGTCATCAGTGATGTCACTGACCATGTCATGAATGATGTAATATGTGACATCATCAGCAGTGGATTGCGGGTGCGCGATATATAGTTATTGCAACTAACTATATATGGAATTTCATTGGGTTTTATGTCAATAAAATGTCCAGCTAACTATATAGGAGGAAATTCAATGGTTTTTTATATGTTAATTCCTAAATATATAAGGCCTAAAACCTATGTTTTTTTTAGTGAATTTCATTGGTTTTTTAAAGGCTAATTCCTAACTATATATAGTGTATAACCTATGGTTTTTTCAGTGAATTTCATTGGTTTTTTTCAATGCTAATATATAGATATGTAAGGGCAGAGACCTATGGTTTTTTCAATGAATTTGCAAGGTTTTGAAATTGCTAATTCTATTAGCGGATAACGTTTAAATATGTTACTATCCTTGTGGGACCACCTGAGCAGCCCTAGGGATCCGATTTTTGATGCATGAACAATGGTTGGATGCATGATGGATGAATGATTGTTGGGTGGATGCATGGATGGATGCATGCATGATAGATGGGTGAATGGATGCATGAATGATGGATGGATGCAGGATGGATGGATGGGTGGGTGGACAGCTCTGATGATGCACCTCACGTACGGGACTGACGCAGTTATTATTCACACAGCTCTGATGATGCACCTCACGCACGGGCTCACAGCTGTTATTATTCACACAGCTCTGATGATGCACCTCACGTACGGTCCTGACGCAGTTATTATTCACACAGCTCTGATGATGCACCTCATGTACGGGGCTGACGCAGTTATTATTCACACAGCACTGATGATGCACCTCACTCACCAGAGGAGGATGGAGTGCTCATTGAGGGTACAATTGCACACACTTGAACTAGATATTGCCCCACTTGACAAACCGCCTGAAATTAGTGGTGAAAGGGCAGCCTGGGTAACCCTTCAGCAGAAACAAACCCCATCTCAAAAAAAAACCACAAACACAACTTCAAGATACCAAACTTCAATAGCAAAGGCATAGATAGCAAACTAGAGGTGGCCTATGTAGTTGTAGCCTCATTACAATATAGGAGAGTAAGGCAGCTAAAATACAAGTGTAGGAGAAAATATCTAGAACTGACAGTCTGAGGGCATAGTTACACAAGAGATATGTAGATATTCTAGTGCTGCATGCCGCGGTGACAGGTGCAGCTCGTGTGCAGGGGCTACGCCAACTGTCAGATTCTGGGGACGGGCCACCTGTGTAAACGAACGAAGGGGTGTCCCCTATACTGAGGGGGGTTCTGTTGCTATAGCTTCCCCCCACTCTCCCACCCTCCCACACACACGACACCGACTTATTTAAACAGGGAAGGCGTCCTAGTTCTTGCCGGAATAAATATATTTTCACCATTTTGCCCCAATTCCACCTTTTTCCCTGAGTTCGAACAGCCCATCCACCAACCCTTTCTGATCCTCTGTCTCCCGGTGACAGTGACAAGACGCCTCAGCCCCTCGCCCACTTCTACTGAAGCTGCTGACCCTCAGTGTGTGCGTGTTTTGGGGTGCAGGCATCCCCAGGCATCCCCAGGCTATATCCATAGTCTAACAGATGCCATTCCCTCACCTACAACAACCCCCATAACTCACACCTCAGCTGGTTCTGGGCCCTACGGAACCGGATTATCCCTTCGCCTCCACCCACTAACGTAGCTCATCGTTCTTGTTGCCCTTCACATGCTGGTGGCTGTATTGACCACAACATCTTATGCCAACCACTTTCCACAGTTACTCACCTGCTGCTGGTTGTAGTTGTTCTGCTGCTGCTGCAGAAAGGCGGCCGCAGCCTGGTGCTGTTGCTACTGCAGCTGTGGACTAGCCGGGGAGTGCCGGTTCTGCGGCGGTGGAACACTCATCTGCGGTCCGGAGAAGGGTCCCCTGAAGCCAGCCGGGGCCTGCAGGGCGCTGTGCGGGAAGCTCTGGAAGAAGGCTCAGTCCGGCTGAGGAGGGTAGTAGGTGTCCTGCGACTCCTGCAGCAGTGGACCTCCGCCATTCCCGGGGTGCTGCATCGGTGATGGCGAGGAGGTCTGCCAGACCAGGGAGTTCCGAAGCCTGGCAGCGGAGGCAGCGAATAGCCTGTGGAGGATCCTGCGGCAGGCGCTGGACTGTGCGGCTCCAGAGCGAGATTCCATGCCGGGGATGCAGGGAGGCGAGGGCATAGCATGGGGTGGGGGTCGACCCCCTCCTCAGTGGACAGCAGCAGATCGGCGGGGCCGCCGCTCTAAGGGGAGGCGACGGGCAGGTACTGAAGCCCTGTCCCGGATTTACCCAGCTCCTGGGGCTCGGTCTGCGGGGGTGAGGGGTGTACGCGGGGCCGCAGCGGCCGATAGTCCCCTGCTTTGTGAGGTTTCTCGTGGCTCAGTAGCAGCTCGTCCCGCATGGGCGTCTCACCGTTCTGGTGGTGCCGCAGGCAGAAAGAGCGAGGAGATGCCGCCGCCACCAGGAAAGAGGGCAGATCCCGAGGCGGATAGCGGATATGCTGATCTGAAACCGCCGCCGCCAGGCAGGTTAGCCGTCGGCAGGAGGCCGAAGCCGTAGTCCCCCATAGAGAGAACGGGCCGCCGCAGTGCCGCCATCTTCCTTCTTCCCCCTCGCGGCGGGGGCGGGCATTTCCAGCCGGCCGCGCTGGGATTGGCCGGCCGGCCCCAGCACTTCCGGGTCGCCGCGGGCAGCGCGGCGGCCCCATTTCAGGCATATATAATTGGCATATATGATTGCTTTTAAATGCAATTTTCTCGGCAGGAGGCCGAAGCCGTAGTCCCCCATGGAGAGAACGGGCCGCCGCAGTGCCGCCATCTTCCTTCTTCCCCCTCGCGGCGGGGGCGGGCATTTCCAGCCAGCCGCGCTAGGATTGGCCGGCCGGCCCCAGCACTTCCGGGTCGCCGCGGGCAGCGCGGCGGCCCCATTTCAGGCAGGCAGGCGGGGACAGTGCGCGCACGCGTGCGTGCTTATAGATATATAATTGCTTTTAAATGCAATTTTCTCAGCAAATACTGGACGGATTTACATCATTTAAAAAAAAGCGTAATCTGCGAACCAGTCTCTTCCATTTTGGCAAATTTCAAATAATTCTGTTCAGCCGTTCGGGCTGTAGCCGAGTCTAAAGGTCCTATGGAAATTAACATGGGGAAAACACGTTTTGGGACCCCCCTTTTTTCTCAGCCCCGACTTCACGAATCCCCCCAAACTTTCAGGGAAGGAGCGGAGCGGAGCAAGCCATCTTCTTTGAGAAATTTGCGAAGATTCATCAACCGGGGCCAAAGTTATTCCGAATAGAATGTTGCGGATTTCCTATGGAAAACAATCCTAACTATATATACCTACTGGCTATCGCCAGTAGGTAAGATATATATATATATATATATATAAATTCGAAAAGTTTCGCCAACTTTGGAAGAGCCCACAACAGGTAAGCATTGAGGAGCCCCGCTGTTTGGAACAACGGACCTGCTGCAGCGCCAGATAGTGTAGCGGCTTGAGGAACAGGAGCTGTGATTTAGAGGTGGCAAGACGCCGGCATCGGTAAGGAGTACATGCCTCAACCCACTGGGGTAACATAATGAAAAATTGAACAATTGAAAGCATTAAGCCCACTGTGGAAATACAGCACTACAAGTACCATAATTCACCATGTGGATACGCCCACTAAGGCGGGGACTTGTGAATAAAACGTAGGTGCTAGAAAAAGGAATGCTTTCAGACAGTTCAAAAGCAAAAGTCCCTGATGAAATGCAGCAGAGCATGAAACGCGTCGGACTGACATTTGCACAATCTTGCTGGCTGTCCTTTTCTTCCTGTGCACGGCGACCTTTAAATAAATAGGATCAGCAATGCTTACCTGTTGTCGCCAGTAGGTAGTTATAGTTAGGATTTTTTTCAATGTTAAATCTCAAAATTCTATTTGGAATAACTTTGATGCCGGTTGACGTATCTGCCTGAACATTTTCTCAAAATGGCCTTGTCGAGCTCCAGTCCTTCTCTGAAAGTTTGGGGGGATGCGTCAAGCGGGGGCCGAGATAAAAGGGGGGTCCCAAATGCATTTTCCCCATGTTAATTTCTATAGGGCGGTCGACCTCACTTTTAGCCCGAACGGCTGAATGGATTTACACCAAACTTGGCAAAATTGTAGGGACTGGTAGCCCGATGTGCCTTTGCTATGTCTCAAGATATGTGCTCTTGTGGATTTTGAGTAATTTAGGTTAAAAAAAATATATATCTTTAAGCGCGCCCCGGTACGCGCACCGGGTAGCGCACAGGGCGCGACACGCGATTTGCGCACGGAAAGCTGATTGGCTGTCGGGTGTCTGTAAACATTCTAAACAGTCCGGAGCGGCCGCCATCTTGTGTCTCGGTAGGATCGAGACATGAGAGGTGGCCAAAACAAAGGGGGAAAGGACCATAAGGGGGCAGAGTAGACCCTTCCTGACCCCCTAGGGTTGATGTGGGGGCTTTAAAAGTGCCCCGCTGGGCCAAAAAAAAGTAATTTTTTTATCGATTTTTGCAGGGGGAGCGCCCGGTACGCGCACCGGAAAGCGGATCGGGGAGTGTACTATGGGGAAAAAAGAATGATAGACTTTTCAAATATTGTATGTTTATTAATTGTTTTTTTTTATTTTTTGTTTTTTATTTAAGTACCAACATGTAGGTACCAATGCAGAGTCTAAAATTTAATATACACTGTCTCCTTTGTAGATATCTTGCATGTTGTTACAGAAGTTATTGTGGTATATGGAATTCATACCATAGTCTGTCAGGAAAGCAGAAACAATATGGAGCAGGAGATGATAAAGAGATGTTGAATACAGATTGGAGATAATATAGTGGGAGAAAGGAAGTAACTATGAGCAAACTTACTATGTAATACAAAAAAGTTGCACAGTATATTTTAAGTCTCACTTTATATTATATCTATTTTGGTACTATTTCATAATTTACATATAAAAAAAGAATAATGTCTCAAACAATTTTAAATTTTTAAATTTAAATTTATTGTTGTGATTTTTCAAAATCTAAAAGAATTTGCAACATTAATTCATCAGGTATGTCCTCCTTTTCAATCCATGATTCAATTTCTTCAACACATTTAATTAAGTCTTGGTCTACAGTGTGATCAAAAAAGTCTATTTCATCTTTGTCTTCCTTAGGATTGTTTCAATATTAATTTCAAATGAAATATTATTTTCATTTTGTTGTGCTTCCATTTTCTTGCTGTAAATTGCATAAAAATAAATATATCAGTAGAGATAGGGCACTGTTGGATTTAAGTTCAGACAGGTACTTGTGAGTTTTTAACAGTGAAGTTATCTTTGGGCAGTGTATGGTTTCAGGCAGGAAGTAGAACTATTAAAAAGTGCCTGTGATGAAGCCTAAGTAAATTCATAATTATACCAGAGAAGCCTAACTCAATCCATAATTATAATAAACAAGCCTTTCTCAATGTCTAACTCTTACAGAGGGACAGTATATAACTATATGAAAACGTTTTCCCAAATTAACTTAAAGTGCATAACATAGTTCTCCTTTCAAATTAACAACTTATCTTCTTCAAAGTAGTTGAAGTTTTCTGTCAAAATCTTTTCCAAATGTACCTTAGGTGGTGTTAGTCAAAATGGCTGTGTTTCCCTGACATTTTTCATATATATTCATGTACTTAACCAATCAAATGTCAGCACATAAAATTACAAAATGTAAGTAACATTTTAATTGGTTGAAAATTCAAACAGTTTCATATGTGTTTTGGTCATGTAATTTACCTCAGGATATTTAGACAGGGCTACAGCCCAAATGGCTCAATGGAATACGACCAAATTTGGGTAAATGGTAGGGACTGCTATGTAGTAGGGTGTATTCTATATTTGGTGTAAGTGTCTCCAGTGGTTTTTCTGTAAATTACTTTCCCACCTTTTTTTAGGGAGCGCTTACCGGTGCGCGCCCCTGTACGCGCACCGGCAGCGTTATGGGAGTCCTCCATTTTGTGTTTCGGTACAATCGAGACACAAGATGGAGGATAAACAACGTTGGGAATGGGTTGAAGGGGGCACGGTAGACAGCCCCTGACCCCCTAGGTTTTCTGAGGGGGGCTTTGGAGTCTCATAAAGGCTAAAAAAAACCCATTTTTTTAAAAAAATTTGCGGGGGAAGCGCCCGGTACGCGCACCGGGGAGCGTACCGGGGAGCGTACTTTGGTGAAAAATAGTGCAAAAAGTTAGAAAAAGATAAACGTTTTGAATGATCAGAGGTAGGGTAGCTCTGAAAAGAGCTTTTGGGTTCTGTGAATGATTTAGGTACCTACAAGTAGGTTCCAATGCACAGTCTTAAATTCAGTAGGGATATTCTATTCCCCTCATCTGAAAAGTGCACACCATCTCCTCTGTAGATGTCTTGCATGTTGTAACACAAGTTGTTGTTGTATATTGAACCCATTCCAAAGTCTCTCATGTAAGCAGAAACAGATTTATTCACATGTTTCCGTGCTTTCTCAAATTGTGGACAAAATTGGTTGGACCAGTTCCATTTCTGTCTTTGGCATATATTGGAATATACCAAGGCAGTTTGTGGGAAAAGTGTCATCAATTGATCAAAGGTGTCCTTTAAAAGCATTTCCAGACCAACCCCAGTCATAGTGCCCAAATCATTTCCACCACAGTGCACTATTAAGAGGTCAGGGCTTGGCAGATGTGAAAAGGTTTTCACCAATGGTATCAATTGGTGACATTTCAATCCTCTCTGGCCAATCCACTTGATTTCCACATTTGATAAATCAAGGTTGTGATAATTTCTGCTTACTGCATACCTTTGAGCCCAGTGGATGTAGCTATGTCCAATAATCCATACAGAATACATGATGAGAGAAGGTTCTGGTGCAGTAAGATGAAGTGTGGGAATGAAATGGCAGTTGGAACAGTAGGAGTTTACAAAAAAAATGTGGAGTTTCCTTGCTGTTTGGTGGATGATTGGTGGATTCAGATAGTTGAAAACTGAAAGTTAGGGTGCATGGTTGTGTTGTGTGAAGGAAGCAATTTGAATGGTTAAGAAAAAGTCACTAAAAGCAATAATGCCCTGGATAAGCTGGTGTATTGAGAGGTCAAACATCCTTGCTGACTTAATTTGCAACATTGTAGAATAAACTTTTGAACCTGAGAGTTCAGGTAGGAGGGAGTTGCTATGGTAACAGATAGAAAGGTCTGAGAGGGGGGAGGGTGTTGGTTTGAAAATAGTGAGGGAAGACTTTTGATTGGTTGAAATGAGGCATATGTGTGTAAAGTTAGAGATTTTCTATGCCAGTCTTGGTTTCAGTGTATTGAGTGCACACCTTTTGCTCTGCTAATGAAAAATTGGTGTGTGTGTCTGACACTGTTTTCAATCTCCCAAAGCATTTGTAAAGGTAAGTAATGATTTATTTAATTTACATAGAGACTTGTTTGCTCTATATAGAATATTTGGAAGCAGATAGTGAAGTTTCAGTAGTGAAATTGATTCCTTGTACATAGGACTTGTGCTGTGTTTGTAAAAAGTTATTTAAAAAACGATTTTGGGGTAAAAGAAAGGCTTTTATATTTTTGAGAAGTAATTAATAGTGTTTGCCTCATTAAATAAATATATTTGAACCATTTAGAATAATGTCACTTGCATTACATCAGACTTGGAAGCAGATTGAGATTCTTTCTTATTGGTTTGTGACATGTTTTTTGGAAATGCTTGATATGAACATTTGCAAGATAGGGGATTTGTATTTTGTGAAACAGTGAGGTTTCAGTAGTGAAATTGAATGCTTGTACATAGGTCCTGTGTTGTGTTTCTAAAATGTTATTCAAAAAACGATTTTGGGGGCAAATCAATGGTATTTTCATTTGGCCCTTATTTATGATTGCCTTGTGCTGCTGGTACATCACTTTAAACATGGGAAAAAATTGACACTCTGGTGGCGCAAGGCCTTCATAAATAAGGCCCTGAGTTTCTTTGTTGTTGGTTTGTGTCTTGCTTTTTGATAATGCTTGATATCAACATATGCAAGATAGAGGATTTGTGTTTTGTGAAATAGTGAGGGTTCAGTAGTGAAATTGAGTGCTTGTACATAGGATCTTTGCTGTTTTTCTAAAATGTTATTCAAAAAACGATTTTGGGTGCAAATCAATGGTATTTTCATTTGGCCCTTATTTATGATTGCTTTGTGCTGCAGGTGCATCACTTTAAACATGGGAAATAAGTGACGCTTTGGTGGCGCAAAGCCTTCATAAATAAGGCCCTGAGTTTGTTTGCTGTTGGTTTGTTTTTTGCTTTTTGATAATGCTTGTTATGAACATTTGCAAGATAGAGGATTTGTATTTTGGGAAACAGTGAGGTTTCAAAAGTGATATTAAGTGGTTGTACATAGGTTCTGCGCAGTGTTTCTTAAATGTTATTCAAAAAACGATTTTGGGGGAAAATCAATGGTATTTACATTTAGCCCTTATTTATGATTGCCTTGTGGCACCAGTGCGTCTCTTTTAACATGGGACGCACTGGTGGCGCAAGGCCTTCATAAATAAGGCCCTGAGTTTTTTTGTTGTTGGTTTGTGTCTTGCTTTTTGATAATGCTTGATATCAACATTTGCAAGATAGAGGATTCGTATTTTGTGAAATAGTGAGGGTTCAGTAGTGAAATTGAGTGCTTGTACATAGGATCTTCGCTGTCTGTGTTTCTAAAATGTTATTCAAAAAACGATTTTGGGGGAAATCAATGGTATTTTCATTTGGCCCTTATTTATGATTGCCTTGTGCTGCTGTTGCATCACCTTAAACATGGGAAAAAAGTGACGCTCTGGTGGCGCAAGGCTTTCATAAATAAGGCCCTGAGTTTGTTTGCTGTTGGTTTGTTTTTTGCTTTTTGATATTGCTTGATATGAACATTTGCAAGATAGAGGATTTGTATTTTGGGAAACAGTGAGGTTTCAAAAGTGATATTGAGTGGTTCTACATATGTTCTGCGCAGTGTTTCTTAAATGTTATTCAAAAAACGATTTTGGGGTAAATCAATGGTATTTACATTTGGCCCTTATTTATGATTGTCTTGTGGCACTAGTGCATCTCTTTTAACATAGGACGCACTGGTGGCGCAAGGCCTTCATAAATAAGGCCCTGAGTTTGTTTGATGTTGGTTTGTTTTTTGCTTTTTGAGAATGCTTGCTATGAACATTTGCAAGATAGAGGATTTGTATGTTGGGAAACAGTGAGGTTTCAAAAGTGATATTGAGTGGTTGTACATAGGTTCTGCGCAGTGTTTCTTAATTGTTATTCAAAAAATGATTTTGGGTGCAAATCAATGGTATTTACATTTGGCCCTTATTTATGATTGCCTTGTGACACTGGTGCGTCACTTTTAACATGGGACGCACTGGTGGCGCAAGGCCTTCATAAATAAGGCCCTGAGTTTTTTTGTTGTTGGTTTGTGTCTTGCTTTTTGATAATGCTTGATATCAACATTTGCAAGATAGAGGATTTGTATTTTGTGAAATAGTGAGGGTTCAGTAGTGAAATTGAGTGCTTGTAAATAGGATCTTCGCTGTGTTTCTGAAATTTCATTCAAAAAACGATTTTGGGAGCAAATAAATGGTATTTTCATTTGGCCCTTATTATGATTGCCTTGTGCTGCCGGTGCATCACTTTAAACATGGGAAATAAGTGACGCTTTGGTGGTGCAAAGCCTTCATAAATAAGGCCCTGAGTTTGTTTGCTGTTGGTTTGTATTTTACTTTTTGATAATGCTTGCTATGAACATTTGCAAGATAGAGGATTTGTATTTTGGGAAACAGTGAGGTTTCAAAAGTGATATTGAGTGGTTGTTCATAGGATCTGCGCTGTGTTTTTGAAATGTTATTTAAAAAACGATTTTGGGGTCTAATCAATGGTATTTACATTTGGCCCTTATTTATGATTGCCTAGTGGCACTGGTGCGTCTCTTTTAACATGGGATGCACTGGTGGCGCAAGGCCTTCACAGATAAGGCCCTGAGTTTTTTTGTTGTTGGTTTGTGTCTTGCTTTTTGATAATGCTTGTTATCAACATTTGCAAGATAGAGGATTTGTATTTCGTGAAATAGTGAGGGTTCAGTAATGAAATTGAGTGCTTGTAAATAGAATCTTCGCTGTGTTTCTAAAATGTTATTCAAAAAACGATTTTGGGGGTAAATCAATGGTATTTTCATTTGGCCCTTATTTATGATTGCCTTGTGCTGCCGGTGCATCACTTTAAACATGGGAAATAAGTGACGCTCTGGTGGCGCAAGGCCTTCATAAATAAGGCCCTGCGTTTGTTTGCTGTTGGTTTGTTTTTTGCTTTTTGATAATGCTTGCTATGAACATTTGCAAGATGGAGGATTTGTATTTTGGGGAACAGTGAGGTTTCAGAAGTGATATTGAGTGGTTGTACATAGGTTCTGTGCAGTGTTTCTTAAATGTTATTAAAAAAACGATTTTGGGGTCTAATCAATGGTATTTACATTTGGCCCTTATTTATGATTGCCTTGTGGCACCGGTGCGTCTCTTTTAATATGGGACGCACAGGTGGCGCAAAGCCTTCATAAATAAGGCCCTGAGTTGCTGTGGTATAAACTTTAATATGTTCCAAATTAGTGTTTATATTGTTTGCTTTTTGTTATTACATTGTTGTTTGCTAATAGTGGTCTTTAATATGTTATTTTTTTCAGAACCACAGATTGAAATCAACATTTTAAAAGCAAGCAAAAATGCCGTCAAGGCAAAGGAGGTGAAAAAATACCATACGTAAAAGAACAAAATCATCAAAGGAATTAAATGAATCCTCTACAACAAGTACTTCAAAAAACACCAGAAAAGCTCCTGGTAAGACAATTAAGTGTTTTCTTCGCAATTTATGTAGATCAAAAAGAAATGTTAACGGTAATGTGAAGATCCAGAAGCAGAGAGCAAATCTAAAAAGGAAGGAGAGGCCCTCAAAAAATGTCTCTATTGGAGCAGGAGAGAAGAGTATGGATAGCAATAGAAGGTTAAATCAATTTAGGGACATTCGTAGACGAATGTTTCGCAATAGGGTAGTTTTAAATTTGCTAAAAAATGAAAAGAAAGGTAAACAGAGAGTTGCTTTTTACAAGAAAAAGAAAAGTGTAGAGAAGATTGTTGATCAGGCTTTTGAAGTTAAGAAAAAATTATTTATTTTAGTAATCAATAGAATTAGGATACTTAATAAGGAAATTGATATTTTCAAATCGAACAGTAGATGGAAAAGAAATATTAATCAGACTAATTTTTGTGAAGTATTTTCTGGAGAATGGATGCATAGTTCAAGTTCTGAGCCATTTTTTAATGAGGAGAGTTACTTTCAGGAAAATGATTTGGTGCATGCAGTTGACACCAGTGGTCGAGCATATGAGGTTTAAAGATGGTTGTGTGATGGAAAAAGAGAAACTTATGTCTAGAGATGCAGAAGAAGTGTTAAGTGATGAAGTATTAGGGAGACGTACTAAGGGTCCAGTGTACACATGGAAGTGAAGTAGTATTTGTAGTGTGCGACAGGATTCAATTGATTTGCTTCGAAATTTCGTACGTACATATAGTAAGAAAAGTCTAAAACAAAAAATGAAGATCTTGCAAGAGTTAGATCCTTGCAGAGTAAGAGAAAACACAGGTTTGCATGGGCATTCACTGGCTTGTCTTTCTAGAAAAGTATGTCAGAGTGTTTTTCATCATTTTAGGATGTTAGCAGTGCATAATAATAAGGTGAGGAAATTAGTGAGAAAGTTGTATTATGCAAAAAAGTCCAGCACTTAAGCTTAAACAGTTAAACATATAGTAATGGATGGTAATGTGGAAGACAATGTACAGATTTCAAGTACAGAAAAGTTTGACGAGGAAATTTCTAAGTTTAAGGTAAAATCAAGTGAAAGGCCTAATTTAACTTGTGTGTGTTGTCGACGGACTCATTATAAGATTCAGACTAGGTTAGTTGATTTATATGCAAAATGTGAATTGGAAAATAATAGTGAATGGAAGGATTTTGTAAGTTATTTGTTGGTGGAGAATTCTTTTGATTTGAGTTTTGATCAGTGTATTTGTAATTATTGTTTGAAAAAATTAAATGAAAATAGAATGCCTGCTAGAGCTGCTCATAATAATCTTCAGTTGATAGATATTCCTTCTGAATTGATGGATTTAAATACTTATGAATCAATTTTGATTCAATGTGTCCATCCTTTTCAAGCTATTGTTCTCATGGAGCCTAAGATAGGGAAATTACCTCCTACAGATTTACAAAGAGGATTAAAGGGAAGAGTTGTTTATTTGCCTCTAGATGTCAAGAAAAATATTGATACAATTGGTGTAGAAAGAGTAGAAGAGGTTCCTCTGGTTATTCTAGTTAATGGGGTTCCGACAAAGACTAAGAAAATCTGCAAGATTTAGTGGATGTTTGGAAAGTCAAAAAGGCAATGTTGCATTTGGTCAAAAACAATGAGTACTATAAAGATGTAAGTGTTGGAGCAGAGGAAACAGCTACAGAAGAAGACAGTGATTGTTCAGTTGGCCAAATTGAAAAAGTTGATGTGTCTAGAAGTGAAGAAATATATGAACATTATACTGTTCATCCTTTGCATTCCAAAGAAATTGGGGAATGCAATTGACTTGTTTCAAATGAAAGCAGCAAAAGGAAGTCCCATTAGTGTATGGGAAGAAAGTTTGGAAGCTCATTGTTTTCCACAGTTATTTCCAACAGGTCGTGGTGGACGATATGACGATCGACCAGTTCAAATTCCTGCAGCTGAATACCAGACTTTAAGATTATATACTGAAGATCCAAGGTTTCGGCAATGCATTCCGTATTTGTTTCATCTACTGTATGAAAGTGATTTGTCTGGGCTTTCTTATGCAGTTAATCATGTATTGAAAAGCGGAGCTCATCTGCAAAATGTTTCAGCAAGGGACTTTATGGAGAAAGTCAATCTGCAAGACAGTATTTTGGAATCTCATCTAATCAATCTCATGGCATGTCAGCGTGGAACAAATG
Organism: Lissotriton vulgaris; assembly: GCF_964263255.1. Classification (NCBI taxonomy): domain Eukaryota; kingdom Metazoa; phylum Chordata; class Amphibia; order Caudata; family Salamandridae; genus Lissotriton; species Lissotriton vulgaris. The sequence continues at coordinate 876,903,766 of NC_141694.1, forward strand.
AGTATTGGTTCCGTCGTCATGGGGAATTGAAATGTATGCTAAGAAACTTAGGAACTCCTACATGGTTCCTCACTCTTAGCTGTGCTGAGTATGCATGGGACGACTTACTTCAATTTCTATGAGAGGCAAATGGAAACATACAAAATATAGAATTGAAAACACCTGGAGAACTGTGTTCTTTGGATCCAGTGAATGTTTGCAGATATTTCAATCATAGATTTGAAGCTATGATGTCTTTTATTACCAACAAAATAAATCCTCCCCTTAGAGAGGTTTTGGATTTCTTTTGGAGGAAGGAATATCAAGCGAGAGGTGCTCCTCATATACATATGTTGTTATGGATTAAAGATGCACCCAAATTTGGATTAGATTCGGATGAAACAGTGATGAGTTTCATTGAAGAGTATTCAACATGTGCTGTTCCAAAAACTACTGAAGAAAACAGTCTAAGGCAACACGTTTTACGTTTTCAATCTCTTTGTTGTGGAAAGTACTGTCATCAAAAATTCAAAAACAACGAAAAGTACTACACGAAATGGCGTTTTGCGTTTCCACGACCAGTGATTTCTAAGGGAAGAGTAAATAATTTGATGTCATCTCTACGACATACTGTGATGAGGAAATCTCCCAAAAATACATAAAATTTAAAAAGAAACGAAGAGTCCAAGTACATCAACGACTACAACCCAGTGATTTTGTCCATGTGGAATGCTAACATGGACATTCAGTTCGTTGCTGACAACTCTATTGCTGTGGCTCGATATATGACATCTTACATCACAAAAAAAGAAAAGACAGAACTGAAGGAAATGTGGGAGGACATTTCACATGAAAAGTGTCTAAGCAAGAAATTATACAGTTTCAGTCTGAAGATGTTGTTGCATCGAGAAATTGGAGCATAAGAATGTTCTGATCGGTTATCATCAGCAAGTCTCTATGCCAAATCAAGAACAATCATTTGGGTGAGTCTAGGTCTTGCTGCAACACGAAACCGAGTTTTGAAATCTGTACAAGAAATTGAATATTTGGTGGAGAAAGAACCAAACAGTACAGATATTTTGAAGACAAATATGTTGGATACATACTATCCAAATAGAAGTACTCACCTTGAGAACACTTGTTTGTATGAAGTTCTGCAAAACTACAGTTATAAGAGGAACGTCACAGAAGATATCAATAATGGAAAATATGCACTCATTGGCTATGAAGGATGTCTAGTGAAGCAGAGAAAAGGCCATTTGATTAATCATCGAAAATTGAGTTGCGAAGCTCCAGACAAAAGAGATTTTTAATATTTAGCTCTTTCGCAATTCTTTAAGCCATGGCGTACAGAAGAGGAACTACTTGGAGATTTTCTCTGTTATGAAGACTCTTTTAATGCAACTAAGGATACCATAGAATGTCCTGTTTTTCCAAATTATCTGCAAATGTTGAACAAAGAAATAGAGCAAGAAACCACAATTGCTGAAGAGATTGCTAGAGACAGTTCTCAAGACAGTCAGAGTTCTACTTCATTGAGTCAGGTTCCACTAGGAGGACCAATTATCCAAAATGAAGCTGCAACTGCCATGGATGAGGTGGAAAGAGCTATGGAACAAGCTCAAGAGGATGGAGTTAACTTAGAAGATTTGGTAAAGCAACTAAACGTTGAGCAGAAAAAGATATATGTTGAAGTTACAGAACAGATTGAATATGGATTTAGACATGAGAAAAAGTGTGCTCATGTACATCATTTAAGCCTGTTCGACTGTACGTAAGTGGAGAAGCGGGAACAGGAAAAAGTTTTCTGATTAAAGCCATTGTAACTTATTTGCAGAAAAGGACTGATTCACCGCTGTCTTGTGTTGTAACTGCTCCAACTGGACTGGCAGCACATAACATTAAAGGGATTACTCTACATCATTTACTGATGCTGCCAGTTGAGCATGATAATAAATTGTATAACAACAAGTTATCTTGAGATGCGTGTTCTGAAGTTTCCAGAGTCTTGAAGAAAATGAAACTTCTTATCAATGATGAAGTAAGCATGGTCTCAAATCTAATGCTTGCTTTTGTGCATTTGAGAATGCAAGAAATTCTTAGAACAGAGTATGATGTGTTATTTGGAGGAAAACACATTATTGTTTTTGGAGATCTATTGCAGTTGACTCCAGTAAAAGGACAACCAGTGTTTAAAATGCTCACGCATGAAGATACCAGAAAGTCCCTTGGAAGCATTGGAAATGTTAATATATGGTTAAATTTTAAATATGCTGAACTGCTTCAAAATATGCGACAGGCAAAGGATGAAGATTATAAAAATATTCTACAAGATGTAAGAATCGGAAAAGTAAGTGAGCTTGGGAAAGAAGCTTTACATGCTTTACATGCTTACAATTACAAATTTGTATCCAAATGAAAACAATCTTCCAGAGAATATTTTTTAAAAATGACTGAGAAGAAATCCTGGATATGTTTGATGCCAACTCTGCAAGAATGTTCCATCTTCAACAACAAAATGTTAAAGTTAGAAAATGAAGAGATTGTGAAACTGGAAGCAATTGATAAAATTGAGCATATGGGTGCAACAATTGTTTTGTCAGAAAATTTGAAAACAAAATTGGATTCATTAGAGAAAAGTATTTCTAAAACAGCTGGTTTAGAAAAGACTCTGAATGTGTGTTTAAATTGTCGTATCATTTTGAGAAGGAATTTAAATTTTGAAAGAGGTCTGGTAAATGGAGCAATGGGTTATGTTGTTGATTTTGTGAATTATAGAAATAGAAATGGAATTGAATTTTTAAAAATAAAATTTGATGGCATTGAGCAAGTACAATAAATCAGTCGTTGTTCTGCTAGATTTTTGCTTGTAAAAGACTTATATGTTTGCCGAAAACAGTTTCCTGTTTGTTTGGCATATGCGGTGACAATTCATAAATCTCAAGGTTTAAGTGTAGATAGTGCTTTGGTGAACATTGGAAGATCTGTGTTTAAAGAAGGTATGGCATATGTGGCATTATCACGAGTCAGAACTTTATCAGGATTGTGCTTGATTGAGTGTGATGAGAAAAAGATTTGTGCAGATCTAGATTGTGTTAAAGAATACAATAGATTAAGAAGAGAGTATGCTCCACATTTGCCTCAATATCCTCTGTTTGAAAAATGTGTGGTAGGCCGAAAAAGAAGAAATGAGAATAATTGCAGTGAGGTAGTAGCAAAAAGACAAAAAGTAGATGAAACTGTAATTCAAAACAGAAAGAAAAAGGATTCTGATGAAAATGTTGTTGGATTTCAGTTTGAAAACAGTTCTGGTGTCAACTGCTATGCTAATGTAGTGGTTAATGTTGTTTTTTTTCTTCAAACTTTACAAGAACAGATTGTTGAAAATCGGGATCAAAGATTGTGCGGTTTATTGAATTCTGTGTTTGAGAAATGTAGCAATGATAGAGCAAAAATAGAAAGTGTAACAGAAATTCGAAATATTTTAGATATGTGTTCTGGTCAAGATAAATTTTCATAGAACATTCAGCAGGATTGTCAGGAATTTTTAATGTATATGTTTGGTGTTTTGGAAGATGAAAGTGTAGATGTAGATAATCTTTTCAGCCTTTCTTATCAATGGCAGCATGACTGCCACAATTGTAGTTCATCAAGTAATACTAGAATAGACACTGAACAATTCATATATTTGACTTTACCAGACTGTAAATCAGTGTCATTTAAAAATCTAGTTAAAGCAGCAGATCATAATATGGTGTGTACCCAATGTAAGTGTCCAATGCTATCCACATTATTTATACAAAGTTATGGTTAGTATATCATTTTAGTTATCAAACGATGTAGACCTGATGGAACTAAATTGACAACTTGTATCAAAAAATTTGTCGCTTCTCAGTTATCAATTTCAGGAAGAACCTTTACAACTGTAGCTATTATTTATCATGACGGTCCTTCGACAACATCAGGACATCATACATGCTACTTAAAATGTAAAAAATGTTGGAGTTACTGCAATGATTCTCATTTGAGTTATAAACAACGTTTGCCTTATGACTTTAAAAATTCTTATCTAGTGTTTTTAAAACCAAAGTTTCAGTAAAGGTAATTGGCCTTTGAAGACGGGAATAGTTAATAAAAGTTAGTTAGTTAGTTATTCTAATGTTTAAAATTATTTATCTCATATAGGTACTGTAAGTGGATCTCATATTAAAAAATACTCATATATCTGACATGATTTGGCCATAAGGAAAGTGTAAGGTATGATGTTCTTTGATCTTTTTTCATAGGAAGTCGATGAAATGGAAGTTATAGAGAACAGCAGACTTTTTTTCCACCAAAAATACCTTCACTATCTTCTATATGGCCTCACGGAAAAGTAAGTGAATCAAAGCTTAGTGTACATATATGAGTTGTAAGTTTTTATGTTTTTTTTAAACACAATCTTTTAGATTGTGTTTTTTTTCCCGCTGTTATATGATGAAGAGTTTGAACTCACTAATTTAAGTGAAATTCAATATATTCTGAGAACAGCGAAAATAAACAATGTAACATATTGTATAAGTTATTCTATAGTTTGCATTGTGTAATTTATATTGTATTCCCATTGTCTCACACTCATTTTCCTTTTTCCACCCTTATTTAGCTCTCTTTACTTACTTACACTGCCTTTTTTAACTTTGTTTCATCGCTGTTGCTTTACTCCACTTCATTCACAACTCCTCAATCCAATTTCAACTGTCTGCATTTCCTCTCTCCCTTCCACCACTTTTCATCTTTCTCACATTCTCTCAGTACCACTGCTTTAGTTCTCTTCCCCTCTCTTTCCTTCTTTTGCTCCTTTACTCTTTTTCCTTTCTCACTCATTGTACTGCAGTTCACTCAGTCCTTCCCTTTGTCTTTCTGTGTACTTACTCTCTCACTCCTTTTTCCTCTATCGTTCTATATTAACCTCATTCCTTTCATCCCTTCACTCTGTGACTCCCCTTCACTCACTCTCAGTCATCTTCTATTCCTCTTTCTTATTAATAGTTCCTCCTTTAGACTCCTCTCCTTTTCACTCATTTTCCTTTTACTTTCTTCTCTTTCCTGATTTCGTTTTGGTATCTCGCATTCTTTTAGTATCTTACTTATCTTCAGTAATTTGTTCTCTTTCTATTTCTTTTTCCCTCTTTTTTCTCTTTCTACATTACTTTATTTCAGTTTTTGTATCCTTCACTATTGCTTTATTTCTTAGTAAACTTTTTTAGATTTTTTACCTCTTGTCCTGTTTCTTCTATTTTAAAATATATATTTTACTAATTATAACTTGTTTTTTCTTTTGTCTTTCACAGATACAAAGTGTAGTTTAAAATGCAAGTAAGTTTTCATTATGACTACAACATTTAGTTTATTATCACCCTTTGTTTTACCCTCACTACTTTTCTCTCACCCTACCTCACCCCTGTTTTCTTACTCTGCTTCCCTCACTTATTCTTATTCGCCATATTTACTTCTCTTTTACTTACTTTCCTACCACATTCAACTTCTTTCAGTGCCCCTGCTCACCCACACTCCCTCTCTCCTTTTTTTGCTTCACTTAGTCCCTTTCTGACACTCCTTCCTTTACTCTCTCTGTTCTTTCTTTCTGTCACTCCCCATGTCTTACCCTTATTCACTTTTATCCACCCTCTTTCACTCCTCTTTACTAACACTCACTGCTATTTCCTTTCCCTCCGTCACCATTGTTCCTTTTCTCTGGTTCCGTCACTACCTTTCATTCCTCATCCTTTACTCTCCTTCCTTTTACTGTCATCACCCATTCACATTCGCCCAGAACATCTGCTTTAGTTTTCTTCCTCTTTCTTCTCTTCTTTTGCTCCCTTATTCATTTTCCTTTTCTCAGTTACTTCCTCTTATACCTTTTCTCTGTTTTACTATCTCTTACACAGTCCCTCTGTGTTTCTCCCTCTAGCTCTCTTTCTCTTTACACCACTCTTTTTTTTCCCCATTCCTCATGCTCACCCCTTTTTTTTTCTTTTTTTTGTTGATGCGCTGACGGGACGCGCCCCGGTACGCGCACCGGGGCGCTGACCGGTACGCGCACCGGGAGCGCTCCAGAGGGAAATATAAAAAAAAATAATATACTTTAAAAAAATATATATTATAATAATATACAATATAGGATTCATTTTTAGAAAAACATACCTTTCTAAACTATAAATATTTGCAAAAAAATAACCTTAGAAATTTACTAAAAAACACATAGGTATGAGTCCGTATAAAAAAGTTAGGAATTAGCAGTTAAAAAAACCTATGAAATTCACTGAAAAAACCATAGGTTTCACACCAGTTATAGTTAGGAATTAGCATTTAAAAAACCTATGAAATTCACTGAAAGAACCATAGGTTTCACACCAGTTATAGTTAGGTGCAAATTTTACTGACATAAAACAAATGAAATTCCCACGTTATAGTTAGTTGGACTCACTATAACTTGTGCGTGTAATGCACTGCTGATGACATCACATATTACATCACTCATGACATGTGTGATGTCACTGACCATGTCATGAATGATGTAATATGTGACACCATCAGCAGTGGATTGCGGGTGCGCGATATATAGTTAGCACATCTAACTATATATGGAATTTCAATGGTTTTATGCGAGTAAAATAAGGTTTTGTAAATGCAAATTCCTAACTATATATGTTCTATAACCAATGGTTTTTTCATTGAATTTTCAAGGTTTTGTAAATGCAAATTCCTAACTATATATGGACTATAACCTATGGTTTTTTCTGTGAATTTCAATGGTTTTTTAATAGCAAATATCAAAAGCTGTCAAATGTCAAGTACGTGATAGGTAAAAACGTTTTCGTGTTTATGCACGCTGATGTGCTTTGAACGCTGCCCCCCCTCCCCTCTTTTCTTTTAGTAGTACTCTCTCTTTGCAGATAGTGAACGGTAGTTAACGCAGACCTTTACCCCCGTTGTAATCCGTCGTACCTGCTTGTCTCTCCCTTTGATTGATTGTTATCCAAGCATTTACTGTTTTAGAATTGGTTCTCTTTGGATCATTCTCTATTTACAAACAAGCACAAAGTCGCAATACTCTGTTTAGTCTTTGCAGATAGTGAAAAATTGTGTAAAAAAATAAAAGTAATCGAGCAAAATCAGTAGACCACTAATTCGATCTCTTTTTGACCTCGGTAAAATACAAACATTAGGAACAACCCTTCATGAGAAATACGAAAATAGTGAAATGAACTGAGCTCCACACCATGAGGGCTGCAAGACAGCTCGACTCCGCCACCCACCCCGCCCAAAATAACGACAAACCCTATACAAATATTATAAATATAGACAGCACACCAGCAAAGAAACAGGGTAAAACATTTTATTAAATAACTATTTACATAACTATTTTATACTTTTTATTGCCCGATCCGGCTAGCTCAATCGATCGAGCATGAAACTCATGCACTGATAGCAAGCGTTGAGAGTTTGTAGAACGATGGCTTCAGATTTTCCACATACGGTGTAGTGGCGCGAACTGGGAGGGGGCATTTGGATCCTGCCCCTTCCCCAAATAAGATTTTCATATGTCAATGTTCGTTCATGCTTTTTGTCCCTGAGTTGCTTCGATGTCACTGCCTTACAACAAATGGCATAAGTCCTGGATGTTGAGTGCCATACTTCAGAGCTCTAAGCAGCGCTTGTAACACTGTTTAAACCTTATTTGCACCTGCTGCAGCTTCACTATTCAAAGTAAGTAGGGTCCGTTTGTAGACCTGACTGCATTGGAAAACAATGTGATACGGTGCCTCCCTAAACCGCTTGACGGAGGCCCCCGAGGGGCGGTGAGATGGCGCGGACTGAGAGGGGGCGCTTGGCTCCTGCCCCCTCCCCAAGTCGTGTTGCCCTGATGTGGCCTGAGATCGCCCCCGACATAGGCGGCCGGCTCCCGGGGTCCAGCGGAATTTTTTCCCTTTTGATGACTCTTCCATTCTGGACCTTGTCCCACAATCCGTTTGACCTGAAGACACGCTGTAGTGGGGCGCCCCTTTACCGTTTTAGTTGCCATTCCGCCCGCTTTTGGTACTCTGTGCCTCTTCCGCCATTCAGCTGTTTACCGCCCGCTCTTGCGACTACAGCGTCTCGCTCACCATGTAGTTGAGTTGCTCCCGCTCTTAAGATTTAACCGAACTTTTTGGACTGCTGAAAGCGGTTGTATTCCGACCGCTGGTTGGTGGAGACATTTTGACTATATTCTGGACCTGCGTTGTCGCCTAATGCGTCATATGACGCGCCGCGTTAGCGCACCCGGAAGTGCTCCGGTGCGCAAGGCGCAGATTCCCGGAAACAATCCAGAGCGCGCCGCGCAGCGCGTAACGTAAGCATAACAGGTCATGTGACTTGTTAATAAAACTTTTCATTGGTTCATTTTACTTTTGTTTTCCTAATGATGTAAGACTAGGTCATGTGACCTAAAAATAACACTTTTCATTGGATTAAAACATTTTTTTTCCCAAACGATGAAAGCCCCACCTTGTTTCTGGATGTTTCAGACTGAAGCTGGCGTCACCATGAGAGCACCACCATCTCGTAGCTCCGTCGTGGCCATTCCGCAAGCAATCATGGCAGCCGCTCCCCACCGGAAGCCTGCGGGAGTCGAGGGCCCCCAAGACTTTTGTACAATCTTCAAGGCTGAGGGGACGCTTTCGAGAATGGAACCCAAGCCCTGGCAGACAAGCGTCCGAGTTCCAAGGTGTCCCAGGGCCATTTTACTGGACCAGGCCCAAATCCGAAGAGACGGCCGCCATTTTAAGAGTCCTGTGGCAGCCGCCTATCGCTGCACCGCAAGAGTGTGAGCAACTCAACTACATGGTGAGCGAGACGCTGTAGCCGTAAGAGCGGGCGGTAAACAGCTGAATGGCGGAAAAGGCACAGTGTAGCAAAAGCGGGCGGAATGGCGACTGAAACGATAAGGGGCGCCCCACTACAGCAGACGAGCCTCCACCATGTGCTTCAAAACTGCATACGTATCTCGTGATATCAAGGTTGGGCAACCAGTACACAACAAGCAGTTACGAGTCTCATTTACACCGGCGCCATTTTGGGCGTGGCCGGGCAGGTCCAGGATCTAGTCAAACATAACAAATGAGGCTGACGTCTCTGAAGCAGTTGACGAACAGCAGGACATAGCAAATAAACATGAAGTCTCTAAAGCTGTTAACTCACTGCAAGACAAAACAAGTGAACCTGAAACCTCTGGAATAATTGTCGCTCAAAAGAACAACACACAAAACTCTGTAAAGCCTGAAGAAAGAAAAACAGAAGGGCACTGTAGTTTCAGACACACTTAACACTAATGACTTAACAAAGATATCGTCTGTCTATGAAGCAGTTATCATGTTCACAGAATTGACAAAGAAGTGTGCAGACACCAATGCTATTAAGAAACACAAGGAAATCCCTTACGCATCAGCATTCTCGGAAGAGGTTGACACAGATAACATCTTAAGGAACAAAGAAAGACAAAGTAAGGATGAGGAAGTTATCACTTTAGTTTTTTCATCAGCTAGCGACAGCAAGAAACATATTGTAATGGAGATTAGAGAGGCTACGGATGGATAAATAAATATAGTGCTGCATCGGGAATACGGACAACCCTATTGATGTTGATTTTTCATTATTGATTATTGTAAAGAAATGGCGACTCCCCCCTTTAGCAGATTAGCTAAATGTTTGCGTAATTTAGGCATAAAAGTTATATTATTATTATTGTTGTTGTTATCGTTATAGTTCTGGTTAATTTCAAAAAATGTTTAAATATATTTACAGTTTTTGTTGCGTTCGTTATATTTAAAAGTTAATAAAGTTTTATAATCCTACTTTGTTTGAGTGCTATATATTTTTAAAAAATCGGGTGAAGGGGCCTTGAATCGGGTTATTGTCATGTGTGGGCTTTGCAAGTGTACTGCTACAGGATCGGACATTTCAAACTCAAATGCACGTTCTTTTTCTTACCTTTCCGAAGCATGGAGCGCAATAGCAGGCAGAGAAAGGGTGATGCACGTGTTGAACACTACCTGGCCTGGCAAGTTGCTGGCAGTGCCCCCCCGCCCGCTCCTGAAAGAGGGCACACACACACCGCCGCCCCGAGTACTTCACAAATCTTTAAAAGACCATGCGCTTGTTCATGAGGCTTAAATGGTTTATCACCCCTTCTAGAACCCCCTGCATCGACCCTCTGACGTTTCCTGGAAGAATTAGCACGTAACACAATACCAAGCCCTGTCAGCTGAAACCCCCAAGGAATCGTGGGGCATAATATCAAGGGGGTTTATTTCCGCTTTTTTGGCTTTAAAAGCCAAAAAAAAGGAGATAAAATTATCTCCCTATTACCAAGCTGTTGCTAACACCAGTTAGTGACAGCTAAAAGGAGATAGCGACCATCTTGGGCCCCGCTTTGCATGTCAGTGATATTTATCACTAATGACATGCAAAGTGGGCGTGCCAAGATGTTAGCGACTGGAAACAGTCCCTAACCATTGCTATCTCCTATTACCAACTTTTGGAGATATTCGCGCTAAGCGCGAATATCTCCAAAAGCTAACACCTGCCCTGAGCAGTTTTTAGCCATGTTATCCAATGGAAGGTGGATAACATGGCTAAGAGCATTTGCTGGATAATGCATGAATATCGCTGACTTTTCAGCGATATTCATGCATTGCGGCCATTTTTTATCGCATTTGCGATAAACCTTGCTAATAGCAAGGTTTATCTGCGATAAAATGCGCCGATGTGCGGCGATAATTTTTGTCTCTAAACAAGTTAGAGACAAAAAATATCGCTAGTTGTTGGTAATATGCCCCCGGATTTTTCCTTGCAGGAATCTGGAGGCGGAAGACTAGCACTGAAATCAGTAGTCTCACGCCTCAATCGGGAGGGTTGGCATGTCTGGATTCTCTACAGCTGGGGCCATAAACTACATCCGCAGGGCTAGGTGATAGCCTGGGTCCGGCCTGGACAATCGGACACAGAGGAAGAGGAGTGTCAGAGGGTGCGGTAGTGAATAGGGTGAAAGGGAGGTGTCGGGCGGGCACAGAGTGTGATTCTCAGGGAAGAGCAGCGCAGATGGGGGGAAGTATATGGCCGATGCATGAGAGAGAGAGAGCGGGGGTGACCAGTGCGTGGGGGAGATGCTTGCGAGGGTGGGGAGCCGTGCTGAGAATCGACGGCGTGCAGAGAGTGGGTCTGGTCAAGGCATCTAAAATGGCTGCCGTGCACGAGAAAATTGTGGCATTGGACAAAAAGGCAAGATGGCGCAGACAATGTTTATCAATAAGGATTCATTTATAACAAAATATTTACTCGCACTGACAAAATGGTGGTCAACACTTCCTGATTTCCATCGAATCGAACGTTAACAGACGTCACGCAGCAAAAAAAAAAAAAAGCTCACGCAAAGCCGCTCGAAGACATGTATCAACATATATGAGCCTCCTCAGCCACCCTCAGAAAACATAAGGGGTCAAGATACGTCTCCCGCACCCCCTTATACCTAGTAATTTAATTAAAACGAAACACAAAATGGCGAATTCCCGTTTCGCTACCAGTTTGCGGCCCAGTTCGCGGCTCGGGAAACGCTTCTACCGTGAAAAATATATTTTTTTTTATTTTCCCCACGAGACCCTTTAATAACCCCAACATCATTCCTAGGGGGTCAAGAGAGGTATACCTTGCCCCCTTTCATTAAATTCCCCCTTCGTTTTTCACATCTTCTTCTCTCTCGATCCTACCGAGAGATAAGATGGCGGCCGCTCCGGACTGTTTAGAATGTTGACAGACACCGGAGAGCCAATCAGCTTTCTGCGCGCAAAGTTCCGTTTCGCGAAAAGTAAGCGAACCGGAGCGCAGCCCGGAGCGCTGTTACAGATATATATCTTGTTTTGAACGTTAATTTCTCAAAAACTACTGGAGCACATATATTGAGACCTAGCAAAGGCACATCGGGCTAACAGTCCCTACAATTTTGCCAAGTTTCGTGCAAATCCATTCAGCCGTTCGAGCTAAAAGTGAGTCCAACCGCCCTATGGAAATTAACATGGGAAAAACGCGTTTTGGGACCCCCCTTTTTTCTCGGCCCCCCCTCGACAAAACCCCCCCAAATTTTCAAGGGCTGCTCAGAAACAAAATGTGCCATTTTCCTGAAAATTTCAGCCGATTCCGTCCACAAACGCCAAAGTTATTAGACATAGAATTTTCAAAAGTTCCATAGAGAATTAATCCTAACTATATATACCTACTGGCGATAGCCAGTAGGTAATATATATGGCGTTTATATTTGGTGTTTGTGGACGGAATTGGCTGAAATTTTCTGGAAAATGGCACATTTTGTTTCTGAGCAGCCCCTGTAAATTTGGGGGGGGTCGTCAAGGGGGGGCCGAGAAAAAAGGGGGGTCCTCATTTGAGATGTCATCAGTGATGTCATCAGTGATGTCATTTGAGATGTCATCAGTGATGTCATCAGTGATGTCACTGACCATGTCATGAATGATGTAATATGTGACATCATTAGCAGTGGATTGCGGGTCCGCGATATATAGTTAGTGCAACTAACTATATATGGAATTTCAATGGTTTTGTGCAAATAAAATAAGGTTTTTTAAATGCTAATCCCTAACTATATATGGTCTATAACCTATGTTTTTTTCATTGAATATATATATATATATATATATATATATATATAACATTTCTATGGCAAAATGAACCCCTCATTTTGTTCCTTTTCAAATTAAATGTACCACTTTATTCCAATCAAGATGACTTCAGGTGTGCCATACTTTTGTCATAAGTAAGACTGTTAGCGTTCTAGTTGTTCTTTAGAACACTCTGGGACATTCTGTCATTGGGCTATAGTTGGGCTACATCTGGCTGATATTTGGGCTACATTTGGGCTCTTTTGTCTCTGGTGGCCATCTTGGGAGACTGCATATCAGAATTTTTTTCATGAAATATAAGAGGATTTGAGAAGTCACTCAAAATGTGCCCTAATTTTTCTTTCTTCAGCACTAATCATAATTTCTATGGCAAAATGAACCCCCTCATCGTGTTCCTTTGCAAATAAAATGTTTTAAGTGTTAACACTTTATTCCAATCAAGATGACTTCAGGTGTGCCATACTTTTGTCATAAGTAAGACTGTTAGCACTCTAGTTGTTCTTTAGAACACTCTGGGACATTCTGTCATTGGGCTATAGTTGGGCTATATCTGGCTGATATTTGGGCTACATTTGTTTTTTTGTCTCTGGTGGCCATCTTTGGGCTACATTGGGCTACATTGGGCTACATTTGGGCTCTAACATATATATAGCCCAATGTAGCCCAATCTATATTTTTTCAAAGTTATTTTTCGTAAAAACCACTGGAGCATATATCTTGAGACATAGCAAAGGCACATCGGGGTACCAGTCCCAACAATTTTGCCAAGTTTGGTGGAAATCCATTCAGCCGTTCGGGCTAAAAGTGAGTTCGACCGCCCTATAGAAATTAACATGGAGAAAACACGTTTTGGAACCCACTTTTATCTCGGCCCCCGCTTGACGAATACCCCCCACATTTTCAGGGAAGGAGCGGAGCAGAGCGGGCCACGAACGTTGAGAAATTCACGAAGATTCGTTCACCGGCGCTAAAGTTATTGCCAAGAGAATGTTGCGGATTTCCTATAGAAAGTAGATCCTAACTATAACTACCAACTGGCGACCGCCAGTAGCTAATATATATATATGTATATGTGGTAAGTACATTTACTAAGTCTATAACTTCACCACACATGCGTTTGCTTTGTAAATGCATTTGTGGTAAAATTATATGCGGGGTAAAAGATTGAAGATTGAAAGTACTGCGGTGTAATGGCTCATGCGTTGTAATAAATGCGGAGTCCTGGTATGCAGGATTATTGTTTGCGGCATAACTTCACATATTCCCCCAGTAGGCCTAACAGTGGAAGCAGAAGGTGCAGGTTACTTTCAAGTGGCTCTGAGCATTCTGATTCCTCAGAAAGGTCCAGTGCCTCTGCTCAGAGGAGGATGACTTCCCCTCAGAGGAGAGAGCACAAAGCTAGGATGAAAGAAGTCAAGCTTAGGATCAAGAGGCAAGAAATTGCCCTTGCCAAAGAAACCCTGGCTCTTGAAATAGAGAAGAAATTGAGTTAGCTAGAGCCCACTGGTGGCAGCATAATTTGTAGAGATAGGGAAAGGTCTCATGACCCTAGAAACTTGAACAAGATTGTCCATCCCTATCAGATTGGGGATTGTGAGAAGGTGGCCCGATATGCAGCGTTCGTTATTCTAGCGACCACTATGTATTGTTCCAACGACCCTTATGGTGATTGGTTGTAAGTCAACCTTAGACCAGCTATCCTAGTAGCGTGGATACGAGCAGTCTTCGGGCTAAACTCTAGAGGGCGTGTTAAGCCAGCTGTAATACCATCACATACCCCTTGAACACCAAGTGAAAGGATACCACACAAGCGTTATGAAAATAAACAGTATATTTATTAAGAATCACAACAGCCCTGTACTCTTTATGAGGACAGGGTACTAAGCACAGAACAAAAGCTCCTAGAAAATACTTCAAGTGCACAATTTAAAACAAGTGCCCGAGGGCACAGAAAGTTTAGTGGTCTCGGGCGGACCCGATAAGGCAAGTCGGAAGCGAGGGACTCGGGACCCTAGAGTAAGGAGGCTATGCAGGCACCGAAATGCCGAAGTTACCTAGCCATGAGGGCTGCGGCTGCACAAGTCTTACAGGCGTCGGGGGTCTTCGCTGACGAGCCAGGAGCCGGAAGAAAAGGAGTTGCTGGCCGGCGACCAGTGATGAATAGTTCGTAGAGATCCAAGCCTGGATCAGTCGTTGATACCTGAAAGCAGAGGGGACCAAGTTCGTACTACTAGCCAGTAGTCAGAGGGTACCAGGAAGGCACCGGATGGCCGTCACCTCGACTAGGTGAGTGGGCGACGCTAGGCTCTGCAGTCTCACGGACCAGGAGGCGTTGTCGGCGACCAGGATGGAGGTGCGAGCTGTCCCACGAAAGTTGATGCTGTCGGCGTCGCTGGGCCCAGGATTGGGGCAACAAGCCTTGGCAGATCTCAGGGCCACGTGGTGGGCCTAAGATGGCGTCTTGAGTGGACCAGGAGGGTCCGGGGTGCTCCTCTCGAAAAAGGGAGCAAGGGCGGATCTGGAGCAACCAGACCAGCAGCGTTGGTTGTCGGATGTTATCAAAGAAGGGCACAAGCCAGCGGCTAGTGACCAGACAACGTGCTGAGCAGCGAGCAGAAGGGCCCCACGCAGATCGTGGAGAGGCTGGGAGACTGCACTTCGGTGCTGGAGCTACTCAGGGTCGGGGCTTCTCGGACCCCAGAGCACTCACCAGAGAATTGCTTCGAAGGTCGTGCTGATTAAGAAAGCGTGCAGGTTTTGATGATGGCCGGTCCCTCGAGGTCTCGTCGCACCCACAGATCTCAGCTGAGCTGACGACGTGGGTAGAGGTCAGAGGTGCCAGGGAAGCCGGTTCTGGTCGAGCTGGGCCGTCGGATCCTTGAGGAAGGACTTGCAGCAAACCGCAGAGTTCTTAGATGGTGCCCGCTGGTGCAGGGTGACTACTCCTTAGCCACAAGGGAGAAATCTTGAGAAGAGTATTGAAGTCCTTTCGTAGAAAGTATTCTTGATTCAAAGATGATCTAATTTGGAAGGGTCCCCGCTCCGGCCTTTATCCTAAAGAAAGGGGTGGGTACATGACTAAGTCCTGCCCTAAGGGTGGGACCAGGAAGGGGGGTAGTTACACCCCTCTCCCCCTGCTGGACTTTCCCCAGGTCAGGGGCTGCGTGCCCCTGGAACTGGTTCTAGCCGGCAGATGCGTAGTGAGCACAGGGGTGCCACTCCGCAGTCACCTTCTTGCAAAGCCCTACCTACCCAGAATACACAAACCCTGTCTGGGACGGTGCGAACACCGCCCTTGACAGGAAACCCTTTGTCCAAGCTCTCCTCGCTGGAAGGACTCCCAGCAGCAGGAGGTCAGACTCGTGTCTGTGGTGGCAGCGTCCATTTTGTGGAGCTGAGGCTTCAGTTAACTTTAACCGGGGTTCACAGTTACGTACATGTCGTGTCCCTCTAGAAGGGCGGAATGCTAACCTCGTCGCCAGAATTGGTGAGGGGGCAGCAGCCCGATTCATATGACACCTTACTCGACATGTCTTGATAACGCGATACCGAAGTTACCGATATGATACCTGTTATCATGGAACAGCCATTGGGTCTTGGTTCCGCAAGCTGCAACCGGGCTCGGCTCATGCCAGAGCCCAATTCACACGGTTCCATGCACTCTGCCTTCAGGATTGTCAAGGCCTGCCATAGGAGTGACTGAGAGGAACTCGGGTGTCCATTTTAAGGTTAGGTATAGGGATACTACACCTACAGCAACGGGCGAGTACGCCACGTGGCCCCAGCTGTCGTGCAGCCAGTTGTGTCAGATTTAGATGGCCATCCAGGGGTGGCATAATACATGCTTCAGCCCCTGGTAGGCCCTGGGTACACCGATGCCCTGAGTTACAGGGTCTGACAGGGTGGCCCAGTTCCAATTGGGTAATGCACCTAAGGTACACATGAATTTAGCGAGGGAACAGCTAGGCTGGGGGTCTGATTGGCAGGCCCACAGCCCGAGAAAGTCGTAAACCAGTGAAACAAAAGCAAAAAGTCCGGGTGATCATAGGATTGCAGACCCTACTCTCCTACATGACCCCCCCCCCAAACGTTGGGACAATAAGCTAACCTTGACCAGATGAGTCTTCTTGTTCTAAGTGGAAATACCTGGAGAGCCCATCTACATTGCCATGATCAGTGCCAGGTCTATGCTCCACTGTGAAGTCCATCCCCTGTAGGGAAATGGACCACCTAAGCAGTTTGGGGTTTTCACCCTTCATCTGATTTAGCCATAGGAGGGGCTTATGGTCGGTCTGAATCTTGAAATGAGTGCCAAACAAGTATGGCCTCAGTTTCTTCAGGGCCCACACCACAGCGAAGGCCTCCCTCTCTATAGCTGACCAATTTTTCTCTCTGGGGGTCAGCCGTCTGCTTATAAAAGCAATGGGCTGGTCATTACCATCAAAATTCAGTTGAGATAGAACATCTCCCACACCCAACTCAGAAGCATCTGTTTGGACAATGAATGGTTTGGAGTAGTCTGGACTCTTGAGGATAGGTGCCGTGCACATGGCCTGTTTTAGGTCATCGAATGCTTTTTGACAGCTCGCTGTCCACTGAACCTTTTTTGGCATTTTCTTACTCGTCAGTTCATTGAGCGGAGTCACAATCGATCCGTAATTCCTGACGAACTTCCGGTAGTAACCAGTCAGGCCCAAGAAAGCTCGAACCTGAGTCTGGGTGGTTGGAGGAGCCCAGTCCCTGATTGACTGTATCTTGCTCTCCAGTGGTTGAACTTGGCCTCCACCGACGAGGTGGCCCAAGTATACAACCTGTGTCTGCCCTATCTGGCACTTGGTAGCCTTGATAGTGAGACCTGCTGTTTGCAGAGCCTCTAACAGTTTCCGCAGGTGGACCAGGTGATCCTCCCAGGTGGAGCTAAAGACAGCAATATCGTCAAGATACGCCGCACAGAAGTCATCCAGCCCAGTGAGAACGTGATTCACCAACCGTTGGAAGGTGGCAGGTGCATTTTTCAAACCAAAGGGCATCACCACGAACTGATAATGCCCACCAGGGGTAGAAAATGCAGTCTTAGGCTTGGCGTCCTCAGCTAACCTGATTTGCCAATACCCAGCTGTCAGGTCAAACGTACTTAAGTAGTTGGCCGAAGCCAATCTATCGATAAGCTCGTCTGCCCTTGGTATTGGTTGGGCATCAGTCTTAGTGACTGCATTGAGACCCCTGTAGTCTACGCAAAACCTCATCTCTTTCTTACCGCCCGGGGTGTGAGGTTTCGGCACTAGAACTACGGGACTAGCCCAAGGGCTATCCGAGGGTTCAATGACTCCCAGCTCCAACATTTTCTGCACTTCACTCTTGATGCAGTCTTTAACGTGATCAGGCTGCCGGTAGATTTTACTCTTGACGGGCAAGCTTTCACCAGTGTCGACCTCATGGGTGCACCAATTGGTCTGACTGAGTGTTAGAGAGAACATATGCCGGAAGGATTGAAGAACCTGTTTACAATCCTCCTGTTTATGTTCGGAGAGGCTGCCACAAAAGACAACACCATCTACCGATCCATCGTCAGGATTCTGAGTGAGCAGGTCGGGGAGAGGGTCACTCTCCTCCTCCTGTCCCTCATCTATGGCCATGAGCAAACTCATGTCCTTCCTGTCGACATATGCCTTGAGCCTGTTGACATGGAGCACCCTGTGGGGGCTCCGGGGAGTTCCCAGGTCTACCAGGTAGGTGACCTCTCCCTTCTTCTCCAGGATGGTGTAGGGCCCGGACCATTTGTCCTTGAGTGCTGCTGGGGCCACTGGCTCCAACACCCACACCTTCTGTCCGGGCTGGTAAACAGTCAAGACAGCCTTTTGGTCATGCCAAGCTTTTTGGAGTTCTTGGCTGGCCTTAAGGTTTTCGGATGCCTTCTCCATGTATTCAGCCATCCGCGAGCAGAGGCCGAGCACATAGTCCACTATGTTGG
The DNA here is from genome assembly GCF_964263255.1 of Lissotriton vulgaris. Lineage (NCBI taxonomy): Eukaryota > Metazoa > Chordata > Amphibia > Caudata > Salamandridae > Lissotriton > Lissotriton vulgaris. The sequence goes on from NC_141694.1 coordinate 876,922,426, forward strand.
TTGCAGGCTTTTTGAGAGGTCTCTACCATCCTTCCTTCACCAAACACAGGGGTCCTCTTACAGGATGCCCGTACAAAAGTTCAAAAGGGCTGTAGCCAACCCCCTTCTGTGGGACTTCTCGGTAAGCGAATAAAAGGCAGGGGATCAGGACGTCCCATCTACGCCGAAGCTTTTCAGGTAGTCCATGAATCATCTCTTTTAGGGTCCTGTTGAACCTTTCAACAAGCCCATTGCATTGTGGATGATAGGGTGTAGTGAACTTGTAGTTGACACCACATTCCTTCCACATAGCAGTTAAGTAGCTCGACATAAAGTTTGCACCTCTGTCGGAGACGACCTCCTTAGGGAAGCCCACTCTGGAGAATACTCCAACTAGGGCTCTTGCCACAACAGGCGCTGTAGTGGTCCTAAGGGGAATAGCTTCAGGATACCTGGTGGCATGATCCACTACCACCAGTATAAACTTGTGCCCTGATGCTGTTGGTGGTTCCATGGGACCGACGATGTCAATCCCCACCCGTTCAAAGGGCACCCCCACCACAGGCATTGGTATAAGGGGGGCCTTTGTCGTGCCACCTGACTTACCACTGGCTTGGCAAGTGACACAGGAGCGGCAAAACTCCCTGGTATCTTCGTTCATGTGAGGCCAGTGAAAGTGCGAGACAAGCCTGTCCCACGTCTTCGTCTGGCCTAAGTGTCCTGCTAAGGGAATCTCGTGGGTCAAGGTAAGGAGCAAAACCACGCTGAGACAAGGGGACGACCAGCCTCCTGGTCATGCCAGGCTTGGGGTCTCTTGCCTCAGTGTACAGGAGTCCATCTTCCCAGTATACCTTGTGGGTGCCTGTGGCGTTCCCAGCAGCCTCAGCAGCAGCCTGCTGTCTGAGGGGTTCAAGAGAAGGGCAGTCTAACTGGTCCTTCCCCAGGTCCTCTTGTGTGGGTCCCCCTGAGCCCAGAAACTCAACTTGATCAAGTTCGAGTTCTTTAGGTTCAGTTTCCCGCAATTCCTGGAGGTCAGCCTCCTCTGAGACCTGATCCTCGACCTGGGGCAAGGGGGAAGGCGAAGCCTTAACCCGACTGCTCTTTTTCTTGGGTGGTGTCTGGTCCGTTGTTCCAGGATCCAGCACCTGTTCAGTGGGGCATCGTCTGACCTGTGACCTGGTCACAGCAAACACGTGTGCTGGCAAGCCTAACATCTCCATGTGAGTCCGTTGCTCGACTTCTGACCATTGTGATGACTCCAAATCATTGCCCAACAAACAATCACTGGGAAGTCTGAACTAACAACAACCTTTTTCTGGCCATTTATCCCTCCCCAGGAGAAAGCAACAATCACCATACTATGACTGGTAGTGACGTTGCTGGCATTGGTCACCAGGAAATCTGTCCCTGGCATGATCTGTCCAGGGTCCACAAAGTTAGGCGTCACCATGGTGACGCTGGCACAAGTGTCCCTATAGGCCTGAGCCATTCTTCCATTTATTAAAGGCGTCTGTCGGTATTTGCCCAAGGTATTGGGACTGACATCAGGGGATATATCCACATCCCCTGTACAGACAAGGACAGCCTGAGTGAGCGTACCAGCTAAGCCGTCACACCCCTCAGAACCCAAGGTTAACCCTGATGAACTTGCTTAAATCGAAACCGGCAGAAGGTCAGAGGCTGGTGAGGAAATGGAAAAACATCAATGGAGGAAAGATGGTGGCACATCTTTCAGCGAATTATCCTCAGACCCGTTCAGCTGACAATCCTGATGCCCTCTGTAGTAACCTAGAGGAGAGGCTTCGAAGTGCGGTCGACCATGTGGCGCCAGCACGTAGGGTCAATCTAGTGAATAGAGGCCGGAGGTCCCCTTGGTACAACGACTCCCTAAGGGAGAAAAAGAGGGTCGTGCGCAAGATGGAGAGAGCTTGGCGCAAAGCCTATGATACTAAGGCGAGAAGCGTCTATTTGCTTGAATTAGCGAATTATAAGCGGGCAATAACAGCTAGGAAGGCAGAATTCTATGAGGAAAGGATCACCACAGCTACAAATCCTCAAAAGGAAATCTTCCGAGTCTTAAATGAACTTAAGAAAGTGAAAGAACAAAGGCCGGAGTTCACTCTGGAGGACTGCCAGAGATTTCAGAATTTCTTCACCAGCAAAATTGAAGATCTTAATTCTGAAATTGCCTGTACTCCCATACATGCTTGCCCCCCACTGACCACGTCGGATAAAAAACTGGTGGTTAGACCTCTGGAGCTTCTTCCCCCCATTACGAAAGAGGACCTGCCCCGGCTCACTGGGAGAGTGAAGTCGGGTTCCCAGGCAGACCCTTGTCCCCCTGACGTTTTCAAACTGGCCATGCCAGGAATAGAAGAGGAGGTGTTGAATCTTTTGAATTCCTCTCTAGCATCAGGAAAGGTTCCCACTGCCTTTAGGGAAGCAAGGTTGATCCCTTTGCTGAAAAAGCCTGGGGCAGATGTGAAATGCCTAAAAAACTTTAGGCCTATTTCCCAGATCCCTTTCCTGGCCAAGGTGTTGGAACAGCATGTTTTGGCCGCCCTCTCTGACCATCTAGAAGGGAACGGCCTGCTGGAACCAAACCAATCAGGGTTCCGTGCAAATCACAGCACGGAACTGGTCATGCTGTCCATCATAGATGAGCTCCGAAATAGGGCAGACAAGAGGATACCCGGCACCCTGGTGCTGTTAGACCTCTCCGCGGCGTTTGACACCGTTAGTCACAAACAACTGCTGTCGCGGATGAGAGACTTCGGCATCCAGGGCACAGCCCACGCCTGGTTTGCTTCTTTTCTACAAGGGAGGACACAAAGAGTTCAGTTGGGAGAACTGCTCTCCACTGCATCACCAATCTCCTGTGGAGTGCCACAGGGGTCGGCTTTGTCGCCCCTGTTATTCAACATATACCTCCAACCATTGATTGCACTCCTGAATCAAATGGATTGTCAGGTATATAACTATGCTGATGACACCCAAATCATTATCCAAATGGATGATGCACCTGGGGCACCAGCAAATCTGCAAACCATCTTGAAGCAGACAGCTAATTGGATGTCGCTGAACTCCCTAAAAATTAATCCGGACAAGACGGAAGTTCTACCTGTTACCATCGCTGGCAATCCATGGCATGATGGATTCTGGCAGAGGGAACTTGGACCGCCCCCGGAGCCGGCAGTGGCTGTAAAAAGCCTTGGCATTTATGTGGATGACAAGCTTTCCATGCGGAAACAGGTTACCACGGTCGTAGGAACCTGTGTTGGCATGCTTCGTCAACTTAGGAAGATCGCGCCATTATTGTCCCATTCTACCCTGCGAAGGGCGGTTTCTGCTATGATCCTTGCAAGACTGGATTACGGCAACTCGCTCTATTTGGGCCTACCCCAAAAACTCCTAGACAAACTTCAGACGGTGATGAACGATGCCGCTAGGCTCATTCACAAGAATCCCAGGAGCACGCATGTGTCCCCACTTATGCGTGAGCTACATTGGCTCCCAATAAGGCAGAGGGTGCTCTTTAAAGGGTTATGCATTGCACATAAATCCCTTTACGGTAAGGCACCAAGTTACATCAAGACCCGCCTGACCCCATATACACCTGCTAGGGTGTTAAGATCTGCTGAGGCAACCCTGCTCATGCAACCTCGTTTTAGATTGGCGACAGTGGGCGGTCGTGCCATCTCTAACACCCTCCCAGAGGCCTGGAACAGTCTACCGGTGGACTTGCGCAAAGAACCCAATTTGCTGACCTTTCGGAAGAGGTTGAAGACTGTTCTTTTCCAGAAGGCCTGGGGAGGGATATACATTTCCGGTATTGTTTCTTTTGGTTCCTGTGGTGCTTACTGGACAAACGCTTAGAGACCCCTGGGTTATATAGCGCTATATAAATCGAAAGAAATAAATAAAAATAAATAAATAAATAACCCAACTAGTCCCTTGGGAGGCGCACTACTACTGCTGGCTCTACTAGGGGGCACAGGTGCCTTAGGGGCTGCAGTAGCAGGAGTCTGCCCTCCTTTCTTAGTTCACTCACTAAACCAGTGAGTTTTACTTTTACAGTATTGGCACCACCTTTTCGATTGGCCTTCTTGATTCTTCTTTTTCTGGAAAGCCTGACCCCCCCCCTCTTTGGGTTGTTGGGGACCTGTCGAAGACTTCTGGTCAGTTTGTTCCCCTTTCGAATCTTTACCCTTCTGGTCTGCTTTCTTCTGACCACCCTGGTTCTGGCTCTGGTTTTGCTTAACCCTTGTTCGGACCCATCTGTCTGCCTTCTTTCCCAATTCTTGGGGAGAGGTCAGATCCGAGTCGACAAGGTGCTGATGCAACAACTGGTTCTGACAATTGTTTAAAATCTGTTCTCGCATGATCAAATTATACAATCCTGTGTAATCAGTAACCTTACTGCCCAGCAACCAGCCCTCCAAAGCCTTAGTGGCACAATCAACGAAATCAGACCAGTCCTGAGACTGAGTTTTCTGGGTATCCCTGAACAGCAACCTGTACTGCTCAGTGGTTAGGCCGAACCCATCGATCAGTGTGTTCTTCAGGACCTGGTAATTGTTAGCGTCCTCGACTCTAGTAGTGAGGAGCTTATCTCTACCTTTACCGTCAAAGGAGAGCCACAAGATAGCTGCCCACTGACTCTGGGGGATGCACTGTACAGTGCAGGCCCGCTCCAAAGCAGTAATCCATTTGTGGATGTCGTCCCCTTGCTTAAAGGGGGGCACTATCTTATTCAGGTGCTTAGTGTCTAAACTCCTGGGTTCCCATGGGGGAATACTGCCACCAGTGGGAATTGTCCCACTCAACTCTTGCTCTCGAGCAAAGGCGAGTCTCTCTTTGGCTAGGGTAAGTTCTTCCCTCTCGATCCGCAGATTGACTTCCCTCTCCTTTGCTTCGTACATTCTCCTCTGAGGTGATGTCATCCCTCTTCGAGCAGAACCTCGAGAGCCATTGGTTCGAGCGGATCTGTTAGAGCCTCTCGACAGAGACCTAACTCTCCGTTCCCAATGTTAAGCTGGCCCGAGAGAGGGCCCAGGGGTCCCCTAGTACCAATCTCGTGCCGGCTTAAGTTGTCCTGAGTTAGCTGACTAACTATGACTGGACCTTCATCTGCCTCATCCCCAGGTGTCTCTGGTTCCTCGTCCTCCTCTTCGCCCTCGGCGTAGAGATGGATAAGGTCAGGGTCACCTCGGGTTCCCTCGAGGGGAGGCATCCCCATTTCTGGATGAGAAGGGTCGGTGTTACCCGCCCTCCTAGCATCATAAGTCTCCAAGAGACCAATCAGAAACGGAATGGTAGGGTTTGCACCCTGTTTTAACTTCCGAGATGTACAGATCTGTCGCATCTCGTGGAAGCTAAGTGCAGCATATCTGGAGGTGACCTGTGGAGGGTCGACTGACACAAGGGGAGACTCAGAGTTTCCTCCTTTGTCCGACATGCTGCTTCAAGTGTGGTGTAAGTGATGCACCTACCTACACTATGGGTTTACCTACTGATCCCTTGCTAAGAGTTGCAGCCAAGGTGTGCTAAGCCTTGAGGAGCTACAAAAGCTGGTTCAGTAGAACTCAGAGTATTCTAAGCTAAGTTATATGTACCTGGAGTACTTATGCGATCTTTCACAAGATATTCTTAGGATACACGTGGTAAAACAACAGCAAGCTCAAATCCCAACCGCTGCTCACCAATGTGAGAAGGTGGCCCGATATGCAGGGTTCGCTATTCTAGCGACCACTATGTATCGTTCCAACGACCCTTATGGTGATTGGTTGTAAGTCAACCTTAGACCAGCTATCCTAGTAGCGTGGATACGAGCAGTCTTCGGGCTAAACTCTAGAGGGCGTGTTAAGCCAGCTGTAATACCATCACATACCCCTTGAACACCAAGTGAAAGGACACCACACATGCGTTATGAAAATAAACAGTATATTTATTAAGAATCACAACAGCCCTGTACTCTTTATGAGGACAGGGTACTAAGCACAGAACAAAAGCTCTTAGAAAATACTTCAAGTGCACAATTCAAAACAAGTGCCCGAGGGCACGGAAAGTTTAGTGGTCTCGGGCGGACCCGATAAGGCAAGTCGGAAGCGAGGGACTCGGGACCCTAGAGTAAGGAGGCTATGCAGGCACCGAAATGCCGAAGTTACCTAGCCATGAGGGCTGCGGCTGCACAAGTCTTACAGGCGTCGGGGGTCTTCGCTGACGAGCCAGGAGCCGGAAGAAAAGGAGTTGCTGGCCGGCGACCAGTGATGAATAGTTCGTAGAGATCCAAGCCTGGATCAGTCGTTGATACCTGAAAGCAGAGGGGACCAAGTTCGTACTACTAGCCAGTAGTCAGAGGGTACCAGGAAGGCGCCGGATGGCCGTCACCTCGACTAGGTGAGTGGGCGACGCTAGGCTCTGCAGTCTCACGGACCAGGAGGCGTTGTCGGCGACCAGGATGGAGGTGCGAGCTGTCCCACGAAAGTTGATGCTGTTGGCGTCGCTGGGCCCAGGATTGGGGCAACAAGCCTTGGCAGATCTCAGGGCCACGTGGTGGGCCTAAGATGGCGTCTTGAGTGGACCAGGAGGGTCCGGGGTGCTCCTCTCGAAAAAGGGAGCGAGGGCCAATCTGGAGCAACCAGACCAGCAGCGTTGGTTGTCGGATGTCATCAAAGAAGGGCACAAGCCAGCGGCTAGTGACCAGACAACGTGCTGAGCAGCGAGCAGAAGGGCCCCACGCAGATCGTGGAGAGGCTGGGAGACTGCACTTCGGTGCTGGAGCTACTCAGGGTCGGGGCTTCTCGGACCCCAGAGCACTCACCAGAGAATTGCTTCGATGGTTGTGCTGATTAAGAAAGCGTGCAGGTTTTGATGATGGCCGGTCCCTCGAGGACTCGTCGCACCCACAGATCTCAGCTGAGCTGACGACGTCGGTAGAGGTCAGAGGTGCCAGGGAAGCCGGTTCTCGTCGAGCTGGGCCGTCGGATCCTTGAGGAAGGACTTGCAGCAAACCGCAGAGTTCTTAGATGGTGCCCGCTGGTGCAGGGTGACTACTCCTTAGCCACAAGGGAGAAATCTTGAGAAGAGTCTCGAAGTCCTTTCGTAGAAAGTATTCTTGATTCAAAGATGATCTAATTTGGAACGGTCCCCGCTCCGGCCTTTATCCTAAAGAAAGGGGTGGGTACATGACTAGGTCCTGCCCTAAGGGTGGGACTAGGAAGGTGGGTAGTTACACCCCTCTCCCCCTGCTGGACTTTCCCCAGGTCAGGGGCTGCGTGCCCCTGGAACTGGTTCTAGCCGGCAGATGCGTAGTGAGCACCGGGGTGTCACTCCGCAGTCACCTTCTTGCAAAGCCCTACCTACCCAGAATACACAAACCCTGTCTGGGACGGTGCGAATACGCCCTTGACAGGAAACCCTTTGTCCAAGCTCTCCTCGCTGGAAGGACTCCCAGCAGCAGGAGGTCAGACTCGTGTCTGTGGTGGCAGCGTCCATTTTGTGGAGCTGAGGCTTCAGTTAACTTTAACCGGGGTTCACAGTTACGTACATGTCGTGTCCCTCTAGAAGGGCGGAATGCTAACCTCGTCGCCAGAATTGGTGAGGGGGCAGCAGCCCGATTCGTATGACACCTTACTCGACATGTCTTGATGACGCGATACCGAAGTTACCGATATGATACGCGTTATCATGGAACAGCCATTGGGTCTTGGTTCCGCAAGCTGCAACCGGGCTCGGCTCATGCCAGAGCCCAATTCACATGGTTCCATGCACTCTGCCTTCAGGATTGTCAAGTATGGTGGTCCTAGACATAGAATTCCACACACAATTAATCCAAAATTACTCAACTCAATTATTTTTCCTATGAGAAATTAATTCCTAAAGTGAAAAAACACAAACACAATAGCCCAAAAATATACAGGTGTCCAATACAAACACACAAACAGGTTTGTTTTAACGTTTTAAAAGTAGAGGAGAGAACTCTACTATTTATTCATAATAAAAATCTCCTCATAAGGCAGTACAAAAATATACAATATCTACAATTCGGAACAGAAGGGGTTACCGAGAGAGAATAAAGTGCATAGAGTGAGAAATTCTTGTGCTCGTGCAAAGGAAAGAAAGGACCAAGCGGTCAGGGGATATTGAGTAGTATGGTCATTGAAGAATCTGTTGGCTTTGATTCTAGACAGAGCCTGCCCTCAAAAGTTAGTTTGTAAAGGAATTGTAATTGTCTTTACAGCGATCACTTCGCTCAGATGGTTTTCGGTCTTCAGAAAGGGTGAGTGGGCAGGGGCATAGGAGATGCAGGCTCACTGTATGGAAAGGATGTCGACGTTTCGACCCAAGGATAAAAAGGGCAATTTGTATCCTCATAGGCGGGTCTTCATCAGGACGGGACGGTGAAGGGAAGGAGCATAGTTACATTGCATTCATGTAACCCCAGAAGTGTAGGCGGACACCTGTAACACAAATGTAAGGGCTAAGTTTTTTGAAAAACCAACAGCATGAAGGTTTACGGTAAGTACTCCAAAAGCACTCCCCCTGTTAGTGGTGCGCCTATTTGCCAACTGGTCAATTCGTTAAAAGAGAGCCGATCAAACGTGCTCTCGAGTACTGGATGAAAACAAGAAACATATTGCCATTAGTGCTGTGTTTCTTCCAATGTGATTTACACATACAAGACATAGACTTAACAGGGACAAAACTGAACACTGTGACATTACACGGAAGCTAATCAGACTCACCCTCGCTCTTTCGGCGAAAGATGATAAGTTGGATATTCGGTGAAGCAATATACACGCTGTGTCTGTGGACAAGAATGTATAATTAGCTAAGTGGGTCAACAGTTGCAAAGTGGGAGAGGATATATGCAACCTCGGGATGTTTGTTGTCATAACATACCTCCTCCGTAGAACTGCGCGGCCTATCAATGGGACTCTGTCTGTCGGTGACTGCTGAGAGAAGCTCGATCAGCGCCAGGTTAAGTACTGGACGTGACGTCAACGTGCACACCACTGACATATCACGCTAAGGCCGGGGCTGTTGCCTAGCAACATGCGTGGTGTTGAAAAGAAGACAGACTCCAGGCGTCTTAGAAGTATGGAAAACATAGTAGACATGGAAACATTTATGTGCAATCGGAACATAATAAACATTATTTGCCTTGTACAGTACATAATTACAAGATACAAATGAAATGTGCATCCGGATCACAAAATCCCATATAGTTTCCTATGATCACCTGAGGTACGAACATAAACAGCAAGTAGACCGTTTAGCCATTGTACAAGGTAGACATTTGTCTTGTTGTTTCCTCATACTCATTCAGGCCCCGATTGACTGTATCAAATATGTGCATCCATTTGCATTCTCGGAGACTAAGGGTACTGGCAAAGTTCCCACCCCTGATGTTTACTTGTACTTTTTCCAAAATCCACCACCGAAGACTTTCAGGTGGGTGACCGAAGGTCAGAAAATGTTCCACCAAAGGAGCGCCCTGTACCTTGCAGCGTATTCTGCTTACATGCTGCAAAATGCGAGCTTTTATTTTTTGTATGGTCTGGCCCACATACAGGAAACCACACGGACATTTGATGGCATACACAACACCCGCCGAGTTGCAGTTGGTTTGATGGCGTAAGGTGTGGGTGTAGTTGTTGTGTGTGCACTGCTTGATTTCTAGAGTCAAAGGGCAAGCTTTGCACGCACCACATTTGTAATGGCCGACCACTGGTGGAGTATTCCAGAGAGTTGTTTGTGAGTTGCTGGGTTTGCTATGAAGCAGGGATTGGACAACATAATCCCTAACGCTTTTCCCTTTCCTGAATGCATGCATAGGGGGGTCTGGGATCTCTATTTCATCTGCCACAAGGTGCCAATGACTGTTTATGACTCTCTTGATATCATTGCTCCTGGTGTTAAAGGTAGTCACACAGGTCATTCTAGTGTTGGTGTCCTTTTCTTTCGTTTTAGGTTCAAGGAGAAATTCTCTGTGGCAGAACCATGCTTTCTTGCTAGACTTTTTTAGCAGTCTACGAGGGTAACCCCTGTCTGCCAATCTTTCAATGAGTAAGGATGATTCTGTAAAGTAATCGACCTTCCGACTACAGTTCCTACGTAACCTCAGAAATTGGCCGTAAGGTAGGTTGTCTCTGAGGTTACGTGGATGATGGCTTGAGTAGCGGAGTAGGGTGTTTCTCTCGCTGGGTTTTCTAAAGAGTGTGGTTCGCAAATGCCCCTCATCCTCAACTATGGTTATATCAAGGAAGTTGATTTGATTGTTGCTAAAGTCCAATGAGAATTGGATGTCGTTGGAGCAGTTATTGAGCCAGGTATGAAAATTTCTCAGCTGCTCCTCACTCCCCTGCCATATCATCAGCACATCGTCTATGTAACGACGCCATAGCACAATGTTGTCATAAAAGGGGTTGGTTTCATTAAGTACAAAGGTGTGTTCATATGCATTCATGAAAATAATGGCCAGGTCTGGGGCAAAGCTTGCCCCCATGGCTACACCCTTTGTTTGAAAATAATACTCTCCATCGAAGTAGAAGAAGTTCTTCTTCATGGCGATCTCAAGGAGATCCAGGATGAAGGTCGTTGGGACTTGGCAGGGTCTTGGCCTCTCGTCCAGGACACCTCTAATGACTTCAAGTGCTACCTCCTGTGGGATATTGGTGTAAAGTGAGGTTACATCCATAGTGACCAGTAGATTGTTGGTCCGGTCAAAAGGGTACTCATCCACCAGTTGTATTACCTGCATGGTGTCTCTTAGATAAGCTGTGGTTGCCTCAGCAATAGGTTTTAGGAATATGTCCACATACTTACACAGGGGTTCTAGTACTGAGCCGCAACCGGAGACGATTGGTCTTCCCGGGGGTTTCTCCAAACGTTTGTGGACCTTAGGGAGCGTGTAGATAGTAGGTAACCTAGGATGGCTATTATTAAGATAATCGTGTTCATGTTTAGTTAGGAAGCCATCTTCTAGGGCCTTACTGGTAATAAATTTGATGTCAGCACTTATTTCTTTAGTAGGATCAGCCTGCAGTTTTTTATAATTACCCTCCACCCCTAGCTGTGAGAGTATTTCAGACTTATAGTCATCCCTACTTTGAATGACGATCGCCCCACCCTTATCGGCTGGTTTGATCACGATGTCAGAGTTTTGTTTAAGTGCTTCCAATGCCAGTTTTTCTTGTTTGCTGGTGTTAAACTTAGTGTATTTCTTTTTGACTAACACTTGGTTGATATCTCTCATTACCACTTGCTCAAATGCCAGGATTTTGTTGGACATCATTTGTGCCGGTGGTGTGAAAGTGGAAGGGGGCCTTAAACCAGTATTGCTGAATACTGGTTTAAAAGGTATTTTGTTAAAATGGTGTTTTAGTCTAACCTTCCTGAAAAACTGGTGTAACTCCGTTTTCAGATTGAAGGTATTAGGGAGGCTGGTAGGGACAAAGGAAAGGCCTTTTTCCAGTATTCTGGATTCTTCTGTTTTCAGGGTATAAGTAGACAGGTTGATAATAGAACTAGTTTGCCCATTTTCTGTTCGGCAAGCTACCACCTGTAATGTTTCTGTCGGGTTCTGATTTCCCCATGCTGTTCTGGTCTGAAGTGGACCTGTTTCTTCACTGTTCCTCCCCTCCCTCGGTTCCAGTTGGATTGTCCGCGGCCCCTGGGTCTCCCCCAGGGACGGCCTCTGCCTTGGTAATCCCCCCATTGGTCCTCCTCTAAAAAAGTGTTAGAGTAGTCAGGGTATGAGTTGCCGCTTGTGCTTGGACTCTCCTGCTCGTTTTCAGAGTTGCTGGTTGCAGAGAAGTCCGAAAAAGTGGTATATCTTCTGTAACCACCTCTTCCCCTACTTAGGAACCTCCCTTGGGAATCTTTATTATAATAACCCTCTGCTAGATAGGGGTAAGCTGCTGCCTTATCATAGAATTTCAGATCCTTCGCTAATTTGTCTAATTTGGTTGACTGAGTAAAGGTATCGAAGTCTTTTAATGTTTTTTCTAGGCGTTCCAACGCTTCCTTGGCGTTGTTGAGGGCCTTGTCATCAGTTATCTCCTTTCTAAGGTCAGCAATCTCTTTTATCAGGCGTTCTACCTCTTCCAGGGCTGTCTCAACTCCAAGCACCATCCAGTGCCTGGAGCAGTTGTTGCTGATAAAGCTAAACTTGCCCTTGAATTTGGGGTTGTCAATAAATATGGCCGGTTCGTTTCTCACCTGAAGCCCTATAGGTATCACATTTGCCTGCAAGTATTGGGTTAGTACATGGCCATGTAGTCTAGTTCGAATTAGCTTTTTCTCTAGCCTTTCAACTTTATTGATCTTATCATTTAATGTTAGGTCAATTGGGGTTGTGGAGCGCCCCAGAAAGCTGCCACCTTTCTGGGCCTCAATAAGTTTGCTAATGTATTCCTCACTATAAGTAAGAGTGTCTTTCTCTGCCATATCCTGTCTTGATTTCTAGTGGATAAATGGTCATACAAAAATCACATATATCAAACACATTAAACATACAAAACACCCTCGCAGGAATCCCTGCTCAAGAGATCGTTATTATATATGGGGTAACCCGAGAAGAGTCCTAGGACCTGGGTATCAAGTGTTGCAGATATGGTGGTCCTAGACATAGAATTCCACACACAATTAATCCAAAATTACTCAACTCAATTATTTTTCCTATGAGAAATTAATTCTTAAAGTGAAAAAACAAAAACACAATAGCCCAAAAATATACAGGTGTCCAATACAAACACACAAACAGGTTTGTTTTAACGTTTTAAAAGTAGAGGAGAGAACTCTACTATTTATTCATAATAAAAATCTCCTCATAAGGCAGTACACAAATATACAATATCTACAATTCGGAACAGAAGGGGTTACCGAGAGAGAATAAAGTGCATAGAGTGAGAAATTCTTGTGCTCGTGCAAAGGAAAGAAAGGACCAAGCGGTCAGGGGATATTGAGTAGTATGGTCATTGAAGAATCTGTTGGCTTTGATTCTAGACAGAGCCTGCCCTCAAAAGTTAGTTTGTAAAGGAATTGTAATGGTCTTTACAGCGATCACTTCGCTCAGATGGTTTTCGGTCTTCAGAAAGGGTGAGTGGGCAGGGGCATAGGAGATGCAGGCTCACTGTATGGAAAGGATGTCGACGTTTCGACCTAAGGATAAAAAGGGCAATTTGTATCCTCATAGGCGGGTCTTCATCAGGACGGGACGGTGAAGGGAAGGAGCATAGTTACATTGCATTCATGTAACCCCAGAAGTGTAGGCGGACACCTGTAACACAAATGTAAGGGCTAAGTTTTTTGAAAAACCAACAGCATGAAGGTTTACGGTAAGTACTCCAAAAGCACTCACCCTGTTAGTGGTGCGCCTATTTGCCAACTGGTCAATCGTTAAAAGAGAGCCGATCAAACGTGCTCTCGAGTACTGGATGAAAACAAGAAACATATTGCCATTAGTGCTGTGTTTCTTCCAATGTGATTTACACATACAAGACATAGACTTAACAGGGACAAAACTGAACACTGTGACATTACACGGAAGCTAATCAGACTCACCCTCGCTCTTTCGGCGAAAGATGATAAGTTGGATATTCGGTGAAGCAATATACACGCTGTGTCTGTGGACAAGAATGTATAATTAGCTAAGTGGGTCAACAGTTGCAAAGTGGGAGAGGATATATGCAACCTCGGGGATGTTTGTTGTCATAACATACCTCCTCCGTAGAACTGCGCGGCCTATCAATGGGGCTCTGTCTGTCGGTGACTGCTGAGAGAAGCTCGATCAGCGCCAGGTTAAGTACTGGACGTGACGTCAACATGCACGCCACTGACATATCACGCTAAGGCCGGGGCTGTTGCCTAGCAACATGCGTGGTGTTGAAAAGAAGACAGACTCCAGGCGTCTTAGAAGTATGGAAAACATAGTAGACATGGAAACATTTATGTGCAATCGGAACATAATAAACATTATTTGCCTTGTACAGTACATAATTACAAGATACAAATGAAATGTGCATCCGGATCACAAAATCCCATATAGTTTCCTATGATCACCTGAGGTACGAACATAAACAGCAAGTAGACCGTTTAGCCATTGTACAAGGTAGACATTTGTCTTGTTGTTTCCTCATACTCATTCAGGCCCCGATTGACTGTATCAAATATGTGCATCCATTTGCATTCTCGGAGACTAAGGGTACTGGCAAAGTTCCCACCCCTGATGTTTACTTGTACTTTTTCCAAAATCCACCACCGAAGACTTTCAGGTGGGTGACCGAAGGTCAGAAAATGTTCCACCAAAGGAGCGCCCTGTACCTTGCAGCGTATTCTGCTTACATGCTGCAAAATGCGAGCTTTTATTTTTTGTATGGTCTGGCCCACATACAGGAAACCACACGGACATTTGATGGCATACACAACACCCGCCGAGTTGCAGTTGGATGCACATATTTGATACAGTCAATCGGGGCCTGAATGAGTATGAGGAAACAACAAGACAAATGTCTACCTTGTACAATGGCTAAACGGTCTACTTGCTGTTTATGTTCGTACCTCAGGTGATCATAGGAAACTATATGGGATTTTGTGATCCGGATGCACATTTCATTTGTATCTTGTAATTATGTACTGTACAAGGCAAATAATGTTTATTATGTTCCGATTGCACATAAATGTTTCCATGTCTACTATGTTTTCCATACTTCTAAGACGCCTGGAGTCTGTCTTCTTTTCAACACCACGCATGTTGCTAGGCAACAGCCCCGGCCTTAGCGTGATATGTCAGTGGCGTGCACGTTGACGTCACGTCCAGTACTTAACCTGGCGCTGATCGAGCTTCTCTCAGCAGTCACCGACAGACAGAGCCCCATTGATAGGCCGCGCAGTTCTACGGAGGAGGTATGTTATGACAACAAACATCCCGAGGTTGCATATATCCTCTTCCACTTTGCAACTGTTGACCCACTTAGCTAATTATACATTCTTGTCCACAGACACAGCGTGTATATTGCTTCATAGAATATCCAACTTATCATCTTTCGCCAAAAGAGCGAGGGTGAGTCTGATTAGCTTCCGTGTAATGTCACAGTGTTCAGTTTTGTCCCTGTTAAGTCTATGTCTTGTATGTGTAAATCACATTGGAAGAAACACAGCACTAATGGCAATATGTTTCTTGTTTTCATCCAGTACTCGAGAGCACGTTTGATCGGCTCTCTTTTAACAAATTGACCAGTTGGCAAATAGGCGCACCACTAACAGGGTGAGTGCTTTTGGAGTACTTACCGTAAACCTTCATGCTGTTGGTTTTTCAAAAAACTTAGCCCTTACATTTGTGTTACAGGTGTCCGCCTACATTTCTGGGGTTACATGAATGCAATGTAACTATGCTCCTTCCCTTCACCGTCCCGTCCTGATGAAGACCCGCCTATGAGGATACAAATTGCCCTTTTTATCCTTGGGTCGAAACGTCGACATCCTTTCCATACAGTGAGCCTGCATCTCCTATGCCCCTGCCCACTCACCCTTTCTGAAGACCGAAAACCATCTGAGCGAAGTGATCGCTGTAAAGACAATTACAATTCCTTTACAAACTAACTTTTGAGGGCAGGCTCTGTCTAGAATCAAAGCCAACAGATTCTTCAATGACCATACTACTCAATATCCCCTGACCGCTTGGTCCTTTCTTTCCTTTGCACGAGCACAAGAATTTCTCACTCTATGCACTTTATTCTCTCTCGGTAACCCCTTCTGTTCCGAATTGTAGATATTGTATATTTGTGTACTGCCTTATGAGGAGATTTTTATTATGAATAAATAGTAGAGTTCTCTCCTCTACTTTTAAAACGTTAAAACAAACCTGTTTGTGTGTTTGTATTGGACACCTGTATATTTTAGGGCTATTGTGTTTTTGTTTTTTCACTTTAGGAATTAATTTCTCATAGGAAAAATAATTGAGTTGAGTAATTTTGGATTAATTGTGTGTGGAATTCTATGTCTAGGACCACCATATCTGCAACACTTGATACCCAGGTCCTAGGACTCTTCTCGGGTTACCCCATATATAATAACGATCTCTTGAGCAGGGATTCCTGCGAGGGTGTTTTGTATGTTTAATGTGTTTGATATATGTGATTTTTGTATGACCATTTATCCAATAGAAATCAAGACAGGATATGGCAGAGAAAGACACTCTTACTTATAGTGAGGAATACATTAGCAAACTTATTGAGGCCCAGAAAGGTGGCAGCTTTCTGGGGCGCTCCACAACCCCAATTGACCTAACATTAAATGATAAGATCAATAAAGTTGAAAACTAGAGAAAAAGCTAATTCGAACTAGACTACATGGCCATGTACTAACCCAATACTTGCAGGCGAATGTGATACCTATAGGGCTTCAGGTGAGAAACGAACCGGCCATATTTATTGACAACCCCAAATTCAAGGGCAAGTTTAGCTTTATCAGCAACAACTGCTCCAGGCACTGGATGGTGCTCGGAGTTGAGACAGCCCTGGAAGAGGTAGAACGCCTGATAAAAGAGATTGCTGACCTTAGAAAGGAGATAACTGATGACAAGGCCCTCAACAACGCCAAGGAAGCGTTGGAACGCCTAGAAAAAACATTAAAAGACTTCGATACCTTTACTCAGTCAACCAAATTAGACAAATTAGCGAAGGATCTGAAATTCTATGATAAGGCAGCAGTTTACCCCTATCTAGCAGAGGGTTATTATAATAAAGATTCCCAAGGGAGGTTCCTAAGTAGGGGAAGAGGTGGTTACAGAAGATATACCACTTTTTCGGACTCCTCTGCAACCAGCAACTCTGAAAACTAGAAGGAGAGACCAAGCACAAGCGGCAACTCATACCCTGACTACTCTAACACTTTTTTAGAGGAGGACCAATGGGGGGATTACCAAGGCAGAGGCCGTCCCTGGGGGAGACCCAGGGGCCGCAGACAATCCAACTGGAACCGAGGGAGGGGAGGAACAGTGAAGAAACAGGTCCACTTCAGACCAGAACAGCATGGGGAAATCAGAACCCGACAGAAACATTACAGGTGGTAGCTTGCCGAACAGAAAATGGGCAAACTAGTTCTATTATCAACCTGTCTACTTATACCCTGAAACCAGAAGAATCCAGAATACTGGAAAAAGGCCTTTCCTTTGTCCCTACCAGCCTCCCTAATACCTTCAATCTGAAAACGGAGTTACACCAGTTTTTCAGGAAGGTTAGACTAAAACACCATTGTAACAAAATACCTTTTAAACCAGTATTCAGCAATACTGGTTTAAGGCCCCCTTCCACTTTCACACCACCGGCACAAATGATGTCCAACAAAATCCTGGCATTTGAGCAAGTGGTAATGAGAGATATCAACCAAGTGTTAGCCAAAAAGAAATACACTAAGTTTAACACCAGCAAACAAGAAAAACTGGCATTGGAAGCACTTAAACAAAACTCTGACATCGTGATCAAACCAGCCGACAAGGGTGGGGCGATCGTCATTCAAAGTAGGGATGACTATAAGTCTGAAATACTCTCACAGCTAGGGGTGGAGGGTAATTATAAAAAACTGCAGGCTGATCCTACTAAAGAAATAAGTGCTGACATCAAATCTATTACTAGTAAGGCCCTAGAAGATGGCTTCCTAACTAAACATGAACACGATTATCTTAATAATAGCCATCCTAGGTTACCTACTATCTACACGCTCCCTAGGGTCCACAAACGTTTGGAGAAACCCCCGGGAAGACCAATCGTCTCCGGTTGCGGCTCAGTACTAGAACCCCTGTGTAAGTATGTGGACATATTCCTAAAACCTATTGCTGAGGCAACCACAGCTTATCTAAGAGACACCATGCAGGTAATACAACTGGTGGATGAGTACCCTTTTGACCGGACCAACAATCTACTGGTCACTATGGATGTAACCTCACTTTACACCAATATCCCACAGGAGGTAGCACTTGAAGTCATTAGAGGTGTCCTGGACGAGAGGCCAAGACCCTGCCAAGTCCCAACAACCTTCATCCTGGATCTCCTTGAGATCGCCATGAAGAAGAACTTCTTCTACTTCGATGGAGAGTATTATTTTCAAACAAAGGGTGTAGCCATGGGGGCAAGCTTTGCCCCAGACCTGGCCATTATTTTCATGAATGCATATGAACACACCTTTGTACTTAATGAAACCAACCCCTTTTATGACAACATCGTGCTATGGCGTCGTTACATAGACGATGTGCTGATGATATGGCAGGGGAGTGAGGAGCAGCTGAGAAATTTTCATACCTGGCTCAATAACTGCTCCAACGACATCCAATTCTCATTGGACTTTAGCAACAATCAAATCAACTTCCTTGATATAACCATAGTTGAGGATGAGGGGCATTTGCGAACCACACTCTTTAGAAAACCCAGCGAGAGAAACACCCTACTCCGCTACTCAAGCCATCATCCACGTAACCTCAGAGACAACCTACCTTACGGCCAATTTCTGAGGTTACGTAGGAACTGTAGTCAGAAGGTCGATTACTTTACAGAATCATCCTTACTCATTGAAAGATTGGCAGACAGGGGTTACCCTCGTAGACTGCTAAAAAAGTCTTGCAAGAAAGCATGGTTCTGCCACAGAGAATTTCTCCTTGAACCTAAAACGAAAGAAAAGGACACCAACACTAGAATGACCTGTGTGACTACCTTTAACACCAGGAGAAATGATATCAAGAGAGTCATAAACAGTCATTGGCACCTTGTGGCAGATGAAATAGGGATCCCAGACCCCCCTATGCATGCATTCAGGAAAGGGAAAAGCGTTAGGGATTATGTTGTCCAATCCCTGCTTCATAGCAAACCCAGCAACTCACAAACAACTCTCTGGAATACTCCACCAGTGGTCGGCCATTACAAATGTGGTGCGTGCAAAGCTTGCCCTTTGACTCTAGAAATCAAGCAGTGCACACACAACAACTACACCCACACCTTACTCCATCAAACCAACTGCAACTCGGCGGGTGTTGTGTATGCCATCAAATGTCCGTGTGGTTTCCTGTATGTGGGCCAGACCATACAAAAAATAAAAGCTCGCATTTTGCAGCATGTAAGCAGAATACGCTGCAAGGTACAGGGCGCTCCTTTGGTGGAACATTTTCTGACCTTCGGTCACCCACCTGAAAGTCTTCGGTGGTGGATTTTGGAAAAAGTACAAGTAAACATCAGGGGTGGGAACTTTGCCAGTACCCTTAGTCTCCGAGAATGCAAATGGATGCACATATTTGATACAGTCAATCGGGGCCTGAATGAGTATGAGGAAACAACAAGACAAATGTCTACCTTGTACAATGGCTAAACGGTTTACTTGCTGTTTATGTTCGTACCTCAGGTGATCATAGGAAACTATATGGGATTTTGTGATCCGGATGCACATTTCATTTGTATCTTGTAATTATGTACTGTACAAGGCAAATAATGTTTATTATGTTCCGATTGCACATAAATGTTTCCATGTCTACTATGTTTTCCATACTTCTAAGACGCCTGGAGTCTGTCTTCTTTTCAACACCACGCATGTTGCTAGGCAACAACCCCGGCCTTAGCGTGATATGTCAGTGGCGTGCACGTTGACGTCACGTCCAGTACTTAACCTGGCGCTGATCGAGCTTCTCTCAGCAGTCACCGACAGACAGAGCCCCATTGATAGGCCGCGCAGTTCTACGGAGGAGGTATGTTATGACAACAAACATCCCCGAGGTTGCATATATCCTCTCCCACTTTGCAACTGTTGACCCACTTAGCTAATTATACATTCTTGTCCACAGACACAGCGTGTATATTGCTTCACCGAATATCCAACTTATTATCTTTCGCCGAAAGAGCGAGGGTGAGTCTGATTAGCTTCTGTGTAATGTCACAGTGTTCAGTTTTGTCCCTGTTAAGTCTATGTCTTGTATGTGTAAATCACATTGGAAGAAACACAGCACTAATGGCAATATGTTTCTTGTTTTCATCCAGTACTCGAGAGCACGTTTGATCGGCTCTCTTTTAACGAATTGACCAGTTGGCAAATAGGCGCACCACTAACAGGGTGAGTGCTTTTGGAGTACTTACCGTAAACCTTCATGCTGTTGGTTTTTCAAAAAACTTAGCCCTTACATTTGTGTTACAGGTGTCCGCCTACACTTCTGGGGTTACATGAATGCAATGTAACTATGCTCCTTCCCTTCACCGTCCCGTCCTGATGAAGACCCGCCTATGAGGATACAAATTGCCCTTTTTATCCTTGGGTCGAAACGTCGACATCCTTTCCATACAGTGAGCCTGCATCTCCTATGCCCCTGCCCACTCACCCTTTCTGAAGACCGAAAACCATCTGAGCGAAGTGATCGCTGTAAAGACAATTACAATTCCTTTACAAACTAACTTTTGAGGGCAGGCTCTGTCTAGAATCAAAGCCAACAGATTCTTCAATGACCATACTACTCAATATCCCCTGACCGCTTGGTCCTTTCTTTCCTTTGCACGGGCACAAGAATTTCTCACTCTATGCACTTTATTCTCTCTCGGTAACCCCTTCTGTTCCGAATTGTAGATATTGTATATTTGTGTACTGCCTTATGAGGAGATTTTTATTATGAATAAATAGTAGAGTTCTCTCCTCTACTTTTAAAACGTTAAAACAAACCTGTTTGTGTGTTTGTATTGGACACCTGTATATTTTTGGGCTATTGTGTTTTTGTTTTTTCACTTTAGGAATTAATTTCTCATAGGAAAAATAATTGAGTTGAGTAATTTTGGATTAATTGTGTGTGGAATTCTATGTCTAGGACCACCATATCTGCAACACTTGATACCCAGGTCCTAGGACTCTTCTCGGGTTACCCCATATATAATAACGTTCAGGATTGTCAAGGCCTGCCATAGGAGTGACTGAGAGGAACTCGGGTGTCCATTTTAAGGTTAGGTATAGGGTTACTACACCTACAGCAACGGGCGAGTATGCCACGTGGCCCCAGCTGTCGTGCAGCCAGTTGTGTCAGATTTAGATAGCCATCCAGGGGTGGCATAATACATGCTTCAGCCCCTGGTAGGCCCTGGGTACACCGATGCCCTGAGTTACAGGGTCTGACAGGGTGGCCCAGTTCCAATTGGGCACCTAAGGTACACATGAATTTAGCGAGAGAACAGCTAGGCTGGGGGTCTGATTGGCAGGCCCACAGCCCGAGAAAGTCGTAAACCAGTGAAACAAAAGCAAAAAGTCCGGGTGATCATAGGATTGCAGACCCTACTCTCCTACATGGATGACATCCACAAATGGATAACTGCTTTGGAGAGGGCTTGCAAAGTACAACAGGTACCCCAAAGTCAGTGGGCACCAATCTTGTGGCTCTCCTTTGCTGACAAAGGAAGTGACAAGCTCCTCAATATAAGAGAAGAGGATGCTGACAACTACTATGTCCTGAAGAGTGCTCTGATAGATGGGTTTGGCCTAACCACTGAGCAGTACAGGTTGCTGTTCAGGGATACCCAAAAGACACGGACTCAGGACTGGACTGATTTTGTAGATTGCCCAACTAAGGCTCTGGAAGGCTGGTTACTGGGCAGTAAAGTAAATGACTATACAGGATTGTATAATCTGATTATCAGAGAACAAATTCTTAACAACTGGCAAAAACAGTTATTGCATCAGCACTTGGATGACTCTGATCTGACCTCTCCTCGAGAATTGGGAAAGAAGGCAGACAAATGGGTCAGAACCAGGGTGAAGCAGAAGGTACAGAACCAAGGTGGTGATCAGAAGAAGCAAGACCAAAAGGGTGGGGAGGAAGCAAAAGATCACAAGTCTTCTCAAGGTCCCCAAAAAGCTTCTATTGGTGGGTGTTCCCAACAATCTAAAAAGAAAGAAGGCCCAAAGAAACCATGGTGCAAGTTTTGTAAGGTTAATACTCACTGGACCAGTGAGTGCACCAAGAAGGAGGCAGCTCCATTCACCATTGCCCCAAAGGCAACTGTTTCCCCTAGTTCAGCTCTAAGTGGTGGTTCTCAACAGAAGGGTGTAGTAGGGTTAACCCTGGGAACTGAGATGGATTCTGGCCTAGTCAGAATACCAACTCAATCTGTTTTTGATCTGTGATGGGGACATAATTCTGTCCTCTACTGTGAGTCTCAATAACTTGGGAAAGTACAGACAAACTCCTTTAATTAATGACAAAGTGGCTCTGGCCTACAGGGACACATGTGCTAGTGTCACAATGGTGATGCCTGGCTTTGTGGACCATAGACAGATCATACTATGTGAAAATTACCTAGTGACCAATGCTAGCAATGTCATTACCACTCACAGTATGGCAATTGTTAATTCCTCCTGGGGAGGAGTAACTGGCCTAAAAAAGGTTTTGGTTAGCTCAGACCTCCCTGTAGAATGCTTGCTTGGAAATGACCTTGGACAAGGTTTAAGACTCTTCGGGCACCGCATCGAGTCTGGGAACCAATCAGACGGGTATGTAAAATTCCTAAAGTGAATTTTTATACTCCGTTCAATGCTACAGGGATGCTCTCTTCAAACTTTAGAGATCCGGTTATTTTTAAATGGGAGAGAAAAGGTATCTCTTGCTTGGGTGAATGATGGATCATGGGGAATTGATGGCTTTTTCTGAGCTTAAAGAGAAGTATATATTGGATAGAGGGGATTTCTTCAAATATCTGCAGATTCGTAGCTTCTTCATCAAACCTGGCCTTGATAGAGGATTGCCGCTTGAAAAAATTCAGCTAATTGAGGAAATGAGAGAGAAGACCCGTATAGGGCAATACTATCAGCAGATGGTTGTCTTTCTTCCAGATGAACTGAATAGCTGCCAGCTTCAATGGGAGCAAAAATGAGCGGTGGCTGGCCTTAATATAAATCAATCTTTGGAACTTGCTAATAGTGTGCTGATCACAGGCAGACACCGCAGTCAGTACTTCATGGCCCTATGGGATTTATACTACTCACCCAAGAAGGTGTCTCGGTGGGGGAAAATAGGGGGTGACAAGTGTAACCGCTGCGGGTTGCTGGCGGCCAATTCTATTCATATGTTCTTTCTATGCCTAAAATTGACTAGGTTCTTTCAGGTTCTGGAAGGGTTTTTTAATATTTTGTTTCAAAAGCGGATAACTTTAACAGGTGAACAAGTAATTTTGGGGGTGGGTTTGGAGGATTGTCCTGGTACAATGTGGAATGCTCAAGCTGCACTTTTGTTCATAATGATGACAGTGGTCAGGGCATGTATTACTAGTGAGTGGATCAGCTCTGAACCCCCAACCTTTCTGAATTGGAGAGCGAGACTATTGGCTATGTTTAGCTTTGAGACAGCGATCTATAGAAGCAAAGGAAGGAGAAAGAGAACTTTTGGGGCGGAAATTTGGGACCCATATAAGAGAATGGATGCTGGGCGGGGTAGATGGGTCAATTAGTGGGTAGTGAGTTTGGGGAGTTAAATTTTGCTTATTTTTGTTCGTTAGATGTACCATGTTAGCCTATTACTTTTTTTTCTTCTTTTTCTTTTTCTGTTAGAATAACCAATTTGTATCTGTTTGTGCTGATTACCCTCTCTGGTCTTATTTAATCAATTATTTTTCTATGTTGTAAATAATGTATCATGGTCATTTTGATGTGATGGATATGTATATATATGATATATTCCACATTTGTAAAGCGCACAATCACCCGTAAGGGCCTCTAGGCGCTGGGGGCCGTCGGGAAGATTAAGCAAGCTATTGCCCAGAGTCACATGGTGCTGGGCTAACCTGCCGCCGGTGCCGGGGATCGAACCGTGCCAATAAATACATTTAAAAAAAAGGAAATTACCTTGGAGACTTTAGCCTGGACTGAAGTGGAGTATAGGACCCAAGCAGAAATGTTAGGGATATCAGCACATGTCCCTGCTGTGACTAGGTCACAGGTCAGAAATTGCAACACTGAACAGGCACGGGATTCTGGATCATTGGACCAGTTGCCTACCAGGAAGAGAAGCAGTAGGGTTAAGGCAGTGCCATCCCCCTTGCCTCAGGATGAAGATCAGCCTTCTCAGAAAGCTGATTGTGAGACCCGGGAGGAAACTGTTCCAGAAGAGCTTGGGCCTGATCGGGTTGAGTTTCATGGGACAGGGGGACCCTCCAGGGCAGATCTGAGGCAGGCGCAGTTGGACTGCCCTTCTCTTGAACCCCTCAGACAGCAAGCTGCTGCTGAGACTGCAGGGAATGCTAGTGGGACCCACAAAGTTTACTGGGATAATGGGCTCCTGTATTCAGAGGCTAGAAGCCCCAAGCCTGGAGTTTCCAGGAGGTTGGTCATACCTTTGGCATTCAGGGGAGTCTTTCTGACACTAGCCCATGATATTCCCCTTGCAGGACATCTTGGTCAGAACAAGACTTGGGACACACTTGTTCCTCACTTTCACTGGCCTCATATGTCAGAGGATACCAAGGAGTTTTGTCGCTCCTGTGTCACCTGCCAAGCCAGTGGCAAATCAGGTGGCATCACAAAGGCCCCCCTAATACCACTACCTGTGGTGGGGGTTCCCTTTGAACGTGTAGGGATTGACATTGTTGAACCAATGGATCACCAAACAGCCTCTGGGCACAGGTTTATTCTGGTGGTAGTGGATCATGCCACCTGATACCCAGAATCAATTCCCCTAAGGACCACAACAGCACCTGTTGTGGCAAGAGCCATCCTGGGAGCTTTCTCAATAGTGGTCTTTCCGGAAGAGGTTGTCTCAGACAGAGGTGCAAACTTTATGTCTGGATAGCTGACTGCTATGTGGAAAGAGTGTGGAGATGAGACATCCTGGTGCCCTGCCTTTTGTTTGCTTACAGAGAGGTCCCACAGAAGAGTGTTGGCTATAGCCCTTTTGAACTTCTGTTTAGGCATCCTGTAAGAGGACCCCTGTATCTGGTGAAGGAGGGATGGGAGTTATCTCTCAAACCTCCCAAACAAGACATTGTGGTTTATGTACATGAAAAAGGCATCCAAAAACCTTGAGGCTAGTCAGGAATTGCAAAAGGCCAGGCATGACCAAAAGGCTGCGCTGACGGTTTACCAGCCAGAGCAGAAAGTGTGGGTGTTGGAGCTTGTGGCCCCAGCAGCTCTCCAAGACAAGTGGAGTGGACCCCACACTATTGTTGAACTGAAGGGAGAAGTCACCTATTTGGTCGACCTTGGAACTCCCAGGAGCCCCCACAGGGTGCTTCATGTCAACAGATTGAAACCATATGTTGGCGGGTGTTGGACTTTGCCCTTCTGACAGGTTCACCCCTAAACTTTTTGCTTTGGTATGTGACTTGGTGTTAGTTATTTTTGGCTTCTACGCACTTTAACACTGTGTCCCAGTGTAAAGTGCGTGTGCACTCTGAGTGCATGGTGTAAGATTGGCCTGCCCTCCCATAGGAATGCATGGGGAATGTATGTGTCCATGGTAGTTCCTGAAGTGTGGGGAGTGCAGGGTCGAGTTTGGTATGTGTGGACTTGTGTGATTAATTGCTGCACGATGATGCGTGCGACGTTAATGTGTCTAGTGTGGAAGTGACACTTCTAGAAGCTGGCATGTCTGTGTGATAAATGTGAAGTGACTATCTGGCTTGTGATTGGCTGGAGCTGGCTGGTGTGCCTGGCTCCAGGAGTCAGGAGGGGTCTGCCCTGGTGGTGAATGAAGAGATCTGCATGTTGATGTGAGGGAGGAGTGCACCTGGGACCTGAATAGGGCTGGGCCTTCCCTACACAATGCTGGCTCCGCCCCCTGTGGTGCGTCTGATGACCCTAGCCTGTCTTGTGAATAGGGAGTGGGGCCGAGCACAACAAAGTGCTCCAGAACCAGCTGTGACTGGTTCTCTCCCTGTCCTGCTGCCCAAAGACAAAGGAATTATGTGTATAAAAGAGGGGCTGTGACCCCATGAAAATGTTCTCTCTTCCTGATCCTAACTTGGTGGGAGCCTGCTGCTGCTGCTGGGTGCCAGGAAAACCGCCGCTGGGGACTGCCTCCCTGCCTGGAGGGCCCTGTCAGCTGTCCCCTGGGCCCAACCTTTGCCCCCCCCTGCCTCCATTCATTTTTAGACTTTGTCCCTGGACTTTTGGGACTTCTGTGGCCTGCCAGCGCCTGGGGCGGCGATCCCGATCTCGAGGGATTCCCCGGTGTGGGGATCCCCCCTCGTTAATGTATTTCAGAGCAGGTGCCCACCCTGCAGGATTGCCACTGTTTTGATATCTGGGAGTACAGGTAACCACCCTGCGTTTGCATTGTCTTACATTCACGGGAGCCCACCCTGTTTTAATATTTATTTCGCAGGTGCCAACCCGCTTGTTCTGTACAATTGAGGGTGCCTACCCCTTGTTTGCATCATTAACAACGACAAAGGCTGTCCAAAACCCCTGAACCAGGGACAGATAATAGTAACACCCAACAAAAGGTTCAGGTACACAGTTTCAATAACAAACTACAAATTAATACTAGAAATTTCGTTCAAGTGAAAAGAAAAGAAAGAAAGAAGCCTATATTTCAAAACCAATTACAAAAAATACTCATAATTTATTAGACATATAATTTCGAATAAAACACATTACAAATCAGATGAACGCTCATAAAAAAGTGTTGGCAAAACTAAAACAACCTTTTCACAGTTTGTGGCCACAGAATGCGTCAACGGCGTTTCAACCGCTGGGTGACTGTGCGGTCATCATCAGGACAAACAGTGGTTTGAGCGTTTTCAGTAACAATATTAAAAGCAGACCATTCAAGAGTTGAACGGCAGGTGCAGTACGTTAAAATTTTTTGAACAAGTCACAAGTCCACATGACACAATTCGGGGACTGATAAATAAGCTTGCATGCGAGTATATCTTCAGTACGACAAGAAGTCCATGGGGAGCATTTAATTATGGCCCAGCGTTTGCCCAATCAATCAGCATAAGTCAGCGGGTTTGCTGTGTGTAACAGTGCTGTGAATTACCCTGTCTGACCCGCAGACTTATGCTGATTGATTGGGCGGTTGAAACGCCGTCGACGCATTCTGTGGCCACAAACTGTGAAAGACACATTATATTTGTTTTTGTTGTCCTTTCCATATATGTAATGTCTGTATGTTAGCCACGTGTTTGGTAATATGAATTAGGTTGTTTTAGTTTTGCCAACACTTTTTTATGAGAGTTCATCTGATTTGTAATGATTTGTAATGTGACCAAGAGTAAGTAAGTAAGTAAGTAAAATATTTATTTGTATATGATTAATTAAAATCTTTACAAAATTGAAAAATGTCCATAGTAATTTTTGCTTTAACGTAACAAACAAACAAAAAACAAAGAATAAGGTGCATAAAATTACAATGATGTTAACAGTTATATGGTTAGCATCATAGGATTAAAAGTTCATATGGCATGGTTAAGTCTCTTTCTTATTTGGTCAAAGAACTTCACAACTTGACAGTTCAGTTTAGTGTCGCTAGTAGAAAAGCACAATATGGCTGCCTGTCTGCAGGTCCGGACGGCATAAAGGTTAAAAAAAGGACGTAAGAGATTGAACCTCAAGTCCTTTACGCTAGGGCAGATGCAAATCACATGAATTATGTCTTCCTTGCCGGTTTTGCACATGCAACACTGTTGTGAAGGGTTATTTCTCTCCCAAGGTGGAAGATGTGGAAGTATTGGAATTACACAAAGTCGTAATTTTAGGAATTTTTCTTTAACATTTATTTTCATGCCGATACTGAAGTACGCTTGTGGCCGCAATTTTTCATAGGCTCCCACAGTTAGCCATCTATGTGCTCGGTTTGCTAGGTCTTTCTTGTCTTCTATCGCTGAGATTATGCTAGCTGATTTTTTAGCTACTTTTTTAAAGGACAAGAGATCCATTGATGTTTCCCAGGTTTCAGTCAGGCCTAGAACTTTGAGCGATTCATATAAGTAGGCTCTCGGCGCGAGGTTGCGGTGCCGAAGTAGTTCTTCCCATAGGTTTGCACATAGAGATCCAGCATCTGCATTGCGAATTTTATGCCAGTTTGTTGCATACACGCTCCGCCTCTCTAGAGTTTGTTTCAGGATACCGAATTCTAGTCTAATCTGAGCCGGGGAAACGTACTTCGGAAGATTGAAAATAGCCCTGTATGAATTGGCAATGAGAGTGTCCAGTAACACCGCGTCCTTACCATGGTGTGATTCACTCCCATATGTGAGAGTCGGTTTTAATTTGGCACTCAATAGATCGAGAAGAGGTTTCAGTGTCAGATCGGGTAATTTACCCTTCAATGCTTTTAAAGCCATGTAAGTCATTGTAGCCTTCCCTCGCAAAGAATTAAACTGCGCCCTCGAAGTGTTATTTGAGTCCAGGATTACTCCCAGGTACTTATATGTGGTGACCTGGTCAAGCTTTTCGCCATTCAAGTACCAGCAAGGGTTCTTTTTTTTCTTATAGTTCACAGTCATCACCTTTGATTCATTGAAGTTTATTTGTAGGGCATTTTTTTCTGAAAAGGCATTGGTTATGTTCAAAAGATGTTGAAGGCCCATTGGAGTCCGACTTATCAGCAACAGGTCATCCGCATATAACAGGTTTGAGAGGATGATTTTCCCTAGTTTTGGTGCGTGATTGGAGCATTTGTCTAGTTGCCCAGGTAAGTCGGCTAAAAAAAGATTGAATAGGATCGGTGCAAGTAGACATCCCTGTTTCAGTCCTTTTGTTGTCGTTATGGGTTTTGAAAGATGTGTTCCAGCCCCAAGTTTAATTTTAATCCAGGTGTTTGTGTGGAGCAGTATTAGGACGTCTAATAGATGTTTAGGTATTCCCAGTTTGTCCAATTTCATCCAAAGTTTGTTTCGGTCCACGTGGTCAAATGCAGCTGTATAATCAATAAATGAAAAGAATAGAGATGACTTAGTTTCTTTTGCTGCTTCCATCAGCAGTGATAGTGCCATTAGATTAGTTGTGGTCCCTTGGCCTTTACAGAAACCCGTTTGGTTAATTGGCATGATGGAATTCTCAGTTGCCCATGATGTTAACTCCTCCAGGATAAGGCCAGCAAAGTATTTTGCCTCCACATCTATGAGAGCAATGAGGCGGTGGTTGTTTGGAAGCCTCTTGCTACCTTGTTTGTGTATCGGGCTAATGATTGAACCGTGCCAGGACTCAGGAAGGGTCTGTGTGAGTCTGATACTGTTAAACACTGGTGCTAAGGCTGCGCTCCAAAATTCGGCATCTGATTTGTAGAGCATAGGTGGTAGGCCTTTCGGCCCAGGAGCTCCGGTTGGTCGCCCCCTGGATGTTTGTCGTTGGATGTCTGATTGGCGAATTGGCTTGGGCCCTGACTCAGATGCTTTTGTTAAGTTTTTATCCAATTTAGCTTTATTAGTTTTTAGTGTATTCATGGCAATGTGTTCCCCCATTTCACGGGGGTTTGTGGGGGTGTAGTGGTTGAGGTTTACTTTTTTGTTATGTTTTGTAGATGTTAAAGAAGGTTTATTTGTAGTAACTTTGTCTATGGCCCCATCGTTGTTGAAGTGCTCCTGTAGGTATTTCGACCATACTTCTTCCGTTATGTGCGAGTTCTGACCTGGAAGGTCGGGATTCTGTATTCTTTTAACCATTTGCCAGAATCTGGAGCTGTTCTTCTTCTTCCCCTCGTGCACTAGTTTCGCCCATAGATCTTCGTTCTTTCGCTGCTGATTGCCCCATTTTGTCCGTTTCAATTTTGTTTTAGCTTCCCGTGGGGCAGTTTGCAAGCTATGATTTGTGGGGTCCTTTCGCAACTGTCTCAGTAGTTGATTTACTAGTCTTTTTTGTAGTTTCATTTCTGGACATGAGTGAGTCCCACCAAGGGGGAACTGTTGGTGATGTAGCTTTGTGGGAACCTTTTTTACCATTTGCTCCCTGATGGTTTTGATGAAAGTGTCCCAGACGTCCGATCCCTTGGATGCATAGCTGGTGGCTTGGGAGAAGAGATTTTTCGCCATGGAGCTAATTGAATCGATGTTCTCGGCGGTACAGCGAAGCCGCCTTAAATTTGGGGCAATGTCTGTGTCGAGGCCTGTGAATGTTTCAAGTCCCAGATGGGAAGTGGCATTTATTGTGGCCTCTTGTGGCAGGTGATCACTGAGGTCGGTCGTGCCTATTCGAAAGGACTTTACCCGACAAAGCATGTTTAGCGATGTGAACATGTAGTCGAGATGGGAAGATTGATTATTCGCATGAAAGGTGGCAACTGGTGGATCGTCACCAGGGTAGCGGCCATTCAGGGCCCTTAAGTTGAGTTGTTCCAAGTGATGAAGTAGAAGTTTTGAGTGCTTCGTTAAGTTCTTGTTTTTTGTGTGGCCTTGTGTCGGCACGGCCCATGCAACGTTCAGGTCCCGAGTAAGGTCGCTAGGTTGCTCTTTATTAATTAGGAGCATGTTGAAGTCCCCTGTCAGGATGAATGAGTCAGACTCGCTTTCCTCCGTTATTTTTTTCATCAGTTTGGCTAGGTCTTTCGCACCTTTTTGTTTGTCTTTGGGATGGAGGTATGTATTAATTATGGTTACAGCTTGGGGCTGCTTCTTTAACCAAAGTGGGACCTTTACCGCCTGAATGACACTTGGGGGAGGGATAAAAAGATCCATTGCCTAAATTTCACCTATTGACGATATAGATGCAAAAAGCATCAGACCGCCTGATCTTCGGCCAAAGGTTGAGTTTTTATTTGCTGGAATACAGCAGGACGTGAACCCTTGGAGCTCGAATGCTTTTTCTTCCCAAGTCTCTTGGAGCAAGATAAGGTCAAATGTAGTTAGATATTCTAGGAACTCGGGGTCATTTCTTTTGGACGCCAAACCATTGATGTTCCAAGAGCAAATTCTAATGTCCATATTTCCCTCTTTCTGTCAGTTATTAATAGTGGAATTTGTGAATGTGCGTTGAATTAAGTTCCAATTATGACCAGTTTTACGTGGTGAACAGCTGCTAAACTTTTGGTTTAGTTCAGAGTTGGGATTTTCTAGGTATCTGGAGCACGGCCTAGGCGAGCTGCTTCTGGCTCCTTTTAATATTGAAGTAGTGCTTTTTTGTGCTGGGGATCTGCCTAAAGGAAGAAAAGGAGTAGGATAGCGAGGTCTTTCTTCAAGTCTCAGCTCTATTCCCCATAGCTGAAACGTCGCTATTTCTTCCATAATTTTAAGTGCTGTCTCAAGTGAGAGCCAAGTTGCTTTTGTGATTTCAGGGCGAAGAGGTTCGGTGTTTGGCTGGAATTCTATTGCCAGAAGATCAGATGAACTGATGTTTGATAAATTTGGTATTGAATGCATTAGCCTTATTATGTTTCCCCTATTCAGTATGTCACTCCTGCCACGAGATGTATATTCCGGGATGAAAAGAATTGGTGTTGGATTGTTCGCAACCTGTAGTTTGGTTGGGTCCGACAGTGATCTCTTGACACCCTGTTGGAATAGATGAGAAAGGTTGCTTGAGTCTGGTATGACTGTAACGTTTGATTGCTCGCGTTGAGTATTGGCTATGTGTATTGTTGGACTGTTCACAAGCAGTGGTTTGGTTGAGTCCGACAGTGGTCTCTTGACACCCTGTTGAGTTGGTTGAAAAAGGCTGCTAGGGTCTGGTATGACTCGAGCGTTTGATTGCTCACGTTGTTTAATAGCTATGAGCGGTTTACCGTTGGTACTAACCGATGCAGGTGTCGAGTGTAGGGAGGACTCAGTGTTGTTAGCCACGGCGGTATCCACTCTTCCTCGTGTTGGGACGGGATCATGTGATGTTGGTTCCGGATTAATAGAGTTTTCTGCCACTTTAGTTTTTGTGAATTGTAAGGTTTTCTGCTTGAGTTTTTTTTGTGCAGGTCTCGAAGAAGCCATTCTTGTTGCTTTTGAGGGTGCCAATGGGGATACTGGGGATGCAGTTCCGGATGCCTTATACTGAGGGGGTTGTGCTACGTTGGCTGTTGGAGACTCTGTAACAGACTCTGTAGCAATCGCTACTAGAGGGGAGGAATTAGAATATATTACCGTCATCTTATTTGAGCTTTTTTGCGCCCGATTCCTTCCTTTCCTTTTGTTCTTTCTACGGGCCTTAGAAGATTCCTGGGCGAGTGTTGAAAAAGGTGTGACTGTAATGGCAGTCGTGATGGTTTGCTCAGATTCCAGCGATCTGGTTGGTAATATTTCGGTTGAAGATGTAATGATGTTTGACCTCCGCTCGATGGGATGCTCAAATAGGTCAGTTTGTGTTGTTGGGACATCTAAGGGTGAGTCGGAGGTTTGTGATGTATGGGTTGGTAAGACTGCTGATTTTATGTCACTTATTAGTGCCCCCAACATTGATGGTAAAGATGATAGTTTATCTAAAATTGGATCACAAGATAGTGGTTGTGATAGTGTTGGTTGGGCCGCAACGACGGCATCTTGACCCCTCCTTATGAGGCCATTTAGGTCAGAGATTTTGCAGTCAATTCCTGAAATTGAGTCAGCCATTGTCTGTAAAACACAAAGCTGTATGTCCATTTTTTGAGATTGGAATTCCAGGGCTGTAGCCGAGAGTTGCAATGTGTTTAAGATTGTCGCCCAAATTGATTCAGAAGCTGTTTTTCCTGGACTGTGACTTCTCTCGGATCTTGGCAAAGCGTCAGCAGTGGGCTTCCATTCAGATGGATGACGGTTATAGGTCGCCACTAGTTCTTCCCACTCCTGTGCGGCTATAGAAGACATGTCATTATCATTGTCATTGTCAGGGAGGTTTTTTGTGGGCGAGAAGTCATTATTCCATAATAAGGTACCGCCCATGGTGGCCCCTTGCACTGTATGCTTATTGATCGCCATAGTTTGTTCGGTGGTGCTACTTAAGATTAGCTGGAGTGACTTAGATGCAGCCGGGCAGGTGAATAGCGTTGGCGGCAATTTGGTACCGCGTTGTTGCTCTTCAATTTCTAGTGGTGATTTTACTTGAATCGCTCTGATGTCTTTTGTTGGGTTTGGAGAACTGCTAACTGGGTGAGGCAATAGTTGAATTGCCCTTTCGTCCTCTTTATGTATTAAAACCTTGATTTCCATTGTAGCGTCTTGTTTACCGAGGTGATGGGGGCTGGCCTTGCTAGAGTGGGTCTCACACTGCTGAACTGGATGTGAGTCGGCCGCTGTGTTTGGAGACCTTGCCTCAGATGGTATACTCAAGTCTTTTTCGGTGGTTTGACTAGCGGACGTCAATCCCCACGTTTTGGAGGGGGTTGATTTGAGAACTTCCTGAGGAATGAATGCTACTGCTCTTCTTATTTTCGGCAAAGTTGATATGGGAATGACAGTCGCTATCTCATGAGTGGGTTGACACTGGATTTCCACTGGGGTGGATAAGCCTATTTGGCTGCTGATCATATGGCTGGAGTCGAGCTCGTCTTTTAAAAGTGGAGATTGAAGACCTCTGATGTTCCCAGTCATTGAGAATATAGCTGTTCCCGGGTCTTTAAGAAAGGCGAACTTTGTGTAAATCTTAGGTTGGTGTGAACATATCCTTTTCTTCGCCGGTGTGCCGTCGATCATTACAAGATTAGCTGGGTCCGTTGATAAGGATTTTTCCATGTGAGGTGCTTGAGAAAATCTGAACTGTCCCTTTTTTTGTGGTTGTTGTTGTTGTGGTAGCCGGAGGGCAGTAGTTAGGGAAGGTGAGGCAGCGGGGACCTTGACTTGACCGTTGATGTTTGGCGGTTGAGTTGGGGTCAACTTAGTTGTTTCCATTGCTGTAAGAGATGAGACCTCTATGTTATTTGGATTTGTTTTTTCTTGGTCACTTGAACCGGGTTCCTTGGGATTAATCGGGTTTGTTGGAATTGTTGACTCAGGTTTCCCCAGTTTTCTTTTCCGCGATCTCAGAGTGGAGTTAGGTTTAGGGTGTTGCCTGATCAATCCAGATCTCATCGCGCTCCCTTTTGGTTTGGTCTTAATACAATTTTTTTTTTTTCTGTTGCGGAGTGGACTCGTGAGGGCCTCTCCCCCGTGCCCAAGCTCTACCTCTGATCTCGGTATGATAAATGAGAAAGAGTTGTTGTGAGCCTTTGGTTCTGCAGCTTCAAACTGCTCTTGATTCTCACAGACACAAACGCCCTCTTTGGCCCACTCTGAGCTTGAAGGCATGCCGCTCCGCACAGGCTGCTTAAGGCTGCTTAAGGCTTAAGGCAGCTTCAGGTGAGTCTTGAAACCGGCGTGGCACGCTGATGAGTACAGCCTCAGAGCGCGGCAGGGCTGTGTTCCTTTATCCCACCCGACGATGGCTTTCTCCACAGCCCGACTCTCAAGATAAAAACATGCTGCTCCAAGCAGGCTGCCTCATGGTGGGGTTAAAGGGACCAAAAACGTTCAGCTGCGTCTTTTTTTCCCTCGGCGCTGAGCAACGCCTATGCACTGCTTGCACTGCTTGGCTGACTGCAGCTTGGTGCCTCAGCTGCGGGATGCGGGCAGGACGGACTTCGTGGGGCCGCTAACTCACAGCCTCTCTCCCGGCCACTCCTGCAGCTGCCGTCTGCCTCCGCAGTTGAGTCCGTTCCAGGCACCTAGCTCAGCCCCTCCGGCCCCTCCGGCTCCGTCCGTCCTTCTCCGTCCCCAGACTCCGTCCATTGGGCCAAGACGGGACACAAGACGGGACACAGGACACGGGCGAGAAACGAAGAAGAGAGCCACTGGGCGATCCCCGCAGCGAGAACGCCACAAACTCTGCGTGCACCGCTGTGGCTCTGACACCAGCTCCGCCTCCGGAAATGAAAAGTGACCAAGAGGCTCGCCAGACGGAAGTGTGTGAGAGCAGGGAATGTGCTGGGCGTCTAGGCCTCAGCACTCTTCCCGGATACCGCATAACCTGCCCCGGAAGTCCTAGCAGCGAGGAGAAGGAGCTGCTGGACCCAGCGGATGGAGGAGAGAGGATCGGAGACCCCCGAGAACCACCCGGTAAGTGAAGCAAGGCTGGGAGAGAGTGAGAGTGAAGCCGGTCCCAACCCAGCTCAGGTCCTAAGCGGGCTGTCGTTGCGGGCCGCTCCCTCACATCGGGGCATAGTTGTTTCAGAAGCCCCGAGGCCCCCACGTTGTCTCGGGGGCATTTCGGGAGGTAGGGCGGCCCCGGCTGGTAGCGGGCCGCTCCCCCAGTTGCCACATTGTTGTTTAGAGCCCACGAGGCTCCAACGGAATCGGGCACATTGTTGGTTATGGCCCACAAGGCTCCACGCGCATTGGGGGAATTTTCTTGGTAATCCTGAGTTGCCCTGCAAGTGCACAGGCAACTGCATGTGGGGGCACAATCACTTTAGAGCACACAAGGCTCCCGGGCACATTTTGTTGGCTCCCCCAAGTGGCGCATTCCTTAATGATTTAGGGCCCACAAGGCTCCCACATGAATTTGGGGCACTGTTGTTTCATTGAGCCCCACAGGAGAGCCCAGAGGCACGCTGGTGCCAGGCTCAGTTCCCCAGCTGCCCAGCCCTTAGTGGGCAGCTGCTTCGTTTAGGCTCTTGCGCATTCTTCTTTGGCTGCCTGGTTACTGGTTGTGTTCTACATTTGCTATTTGGTTCTACAATTATTCTATATTCTAAGTGCGATTTCTACAAAGTACTAGGTCTATCAAGTGCTTATTTCTGACAGTGGTCCATTTGGCCCTGTCCAGTGTATATAATCTCCTGTATATGCTGCCATGCCAGGTGGCACAGTATAAATTGTGTGTTTATTATCTAATGTGTTTGGTATAATACAAAGGCTATTCTTATATATAACCTTGTGTGGAGTTTCCTTTGTGGTGGGCCTTGGGTGTTGTTGCTGGGTGCGCGCTCAAACGCTTTACACATCGCCTCCGGGATAAGACTGACTGCTCATGCCAAGCTTCCAAGGGGGTGAGCAGGGGTTATCTTGGCGGGTTATTTCCTTGCCATGACTAGAGTGGTGGTTTCTGCCTGGCATTGGCGCAAGCCTTAGCCAACCAGAAAACCCCATTTCTAACAACAGGGCAGACATGGACTTGCTCATGGCTACAGATGAGGGCCAGGAGGAAGAAAGTGACCCTCTCCCAGACCTGCTTTCTCAGAACCCTGTTGATGGTTCAGTTGATGGTGTAGCCTTGGCAGGCAGCCTCACTGACCAACAGCATCAGGACTGCAGACAAGTTCTACAGTCCTACATACATATGTTTTCACTGAGTCCAAGTCATACTACCTGGTGCACTCATGAAGTGGACACTGGGAACATTCTGCCTGTTAAAAGTAAGATTTACAGGCAACCTGATCATGTCAGGGACTGTATCAGGACAGAGGTCCGAAAGATGTTGGATTTGGGAGTCATTGAGCCCTCAGAGACCCCTTGGGCCAGTCCAGTAGTCCTGGTGCCTAAACCTCACACCCAAGATGGTAAGAGAAAGATGAGGTTTTGCGTGGAATACAGAGGCCTCAATGCTGTCACTAGGACAGATGCCCATCCAATACCCAGGGCAGATGAACTCATTGACAGATTGGCATCTGCTAAGTTTTTGAGTACATTTGACCTGACAGCTGGCTACTGGCAGATAAGACTAGCTGATGATGCAAAGCCAAAAACAGCATTTTCAACCCCTGGTGGGCATTATCACTTTGTGGTGATGCCCTTTGGTCTGAAAAATGCACCTGCCACATGCCAAAGGTTGGTGAACCAAGTCCTCTCAGGTCTGGATGACTACTGTGCAGCTTATCTAGATGATATTGCTGTCTTTAGCTCCACTTGGGAAGATCACCTGATCCACTTAAAGAGTGTTTTGGAGGCCCTGCAAAAGGCAGGCCTAACTATCAAGGCTACTAAGTGCCAGATAGGGCAGAGTCAGGTTGTATACCAGGGCCACCTTGTAGGTCGAGGTCAGGTTCAACCATTACAAAGCAAGAACCAGACCATAATGGACTGGACTGCTCCAACCACCCAGACTCAGGTCAGAGCTTTCTTGGGCCTGACTGGGTACTACAGGAAATTTGTCAAGAGGTATGGATCCATAGTGACACCCCTGAATGACTTAACTTCCAAGAAAATGCCAAAGAAAGTTCAGTGGACAGTCAGCTGTCAAAAGGCATTTGATGACCTGAAGTAGGCCATGTGCACTGCTCCTATTCTGCAAAGTCCAGACTACTCCAAAGAATTTATTGTCCAAACAGATGCTTTTGAGTTGGGGGTAGGTGCTGTGCTGTCACAACTAAATAAAGATGGTTAAGAGTAGCCATTAGCTTTTATTAGCAGAAGGCTGGCCCCTAGAGAGAAACATTGGTCAGCTATTGAGAGGGAGGCCTTTGTTGTGGTTTGGGCCCTGAAGAAGCTGAGGCCATTCTTGTTTAGTGCTCAGTTCAAGATTCAGACAGACCATGAGCCCCTCTTGTGGCTAAAACAGATGAAGGGTGAAAATCCCAAACTGCTCAGATGGTCCATTTCCCTACAAGGGATGGACTTTACAGTGGAACATAGACGTGGGACAGACCATGCCAATGCAGATAGACTCTCCAGATATTTCCACTTAGAACATGAAGACTGAACTGGTCAAGGTTAGTTTAATGTCCCTGCTTTGGGGGGGGGGTGAGTAGGAGAGTAGGGTCTGCTTCCTATGGTCACCCCCACTTTTTGCTGTGATTCTCTGTTTTTTTTACTTTAGTGTCAGCACAGAAACTGCTCTCCTTGTGATGTCATGGCTCCTTCTTAGCATGGGCGATAATGTGGAAAATGCAATTCTTGCATTCGTAGAACAGGCTTACAAAAATAAGTGGCTGGGTGAACACTGACCTCCACTGTGTTCCAGGGTGACCACAGAGAACATGGCCCAATAAATGTAGGAGAGTAGGGTCTGCTTCCTATGGTCACTCCCACTTTTTGCTGTGATTCTCTGAAGTTTCGACGTTAGTGTGGCTGTGGGCCTGCCAATCAGACCCACAGCCCAGCTGGACTCTCTATATATTGATACTATGTACTTCAGGTGCATACCAGATTGGTACTGGGTCACCCTTGTGAGCCCCTGTATAGTGTACCATAGGTACCCAGGGCATAGGTGCACCCTAGGCCTACAAGGGGCTGCAGCATATATTGTACCACCCCTGGTTTGCCTTCCAAACTGAAACCACAGGTCTGTTCACACAGCCTGGGTAAGGTGGTGTAATCACCCCTTACTCAGATATAGTATACCTATATCTACCTTTACATATAGACACATATACACTTATAAGCCACTTCTATGGTAGGCCTCGACAAGCTAAGCATGGGCTGAAAATTCGTTCCGCTCGGGGAATTTGCGGATTTTCCGCAATTTTGCGATCCGCGAATCTCGCAAAATCGC
Organism: Lissotriton vulgaris; assembly: GCF_964263255.1. Lineage (NCBI taxonomy): Eukaryota > Metazoa > Chordata > Amphibia > Caudata > Salamandridae > Lissotriton > Lissotriton vulgaris. The sequence continues at coordinate 876,960,715 of NC_141694.1, forward strand.
AGTAAAATCCACGAATCAGCGGGACGAATTTTCAGCCAAGCACTTACAGGGTTACAGCAGCAGGTGCAAAAGTTAAAGCTAATTTTTTTAACCTTTTACAAAAGGGTTACATAGAAATTAACTTCAACTTTGGCACCTGCTGCTGTAAGCCTGTAAGTGCTTCCTGGCGCCTCGTTGCCTACTTGCAACTATTCTCTGACCCTGCTCTGACCCTTGAAGCAGGGTCAGAGAATAGTTACAAGTAGGCATTAGGCACCTGTCATGAAAATTAAACCTCAACAGGAAGCACTGACAGATATAAAAACAAGCATTTGCAATGCAATAGGTCTCGCATTAGGAAAGTTTGAGCTATTGGTCTTGTAAATGACAATTTTTTGTAATTTATGTGTTGGTTTTGAAAATAGCTAAATTAATAGCTTTGGCATTTACAATGCCAATAGTTATAATTTTCACAAATGTGACACCTATAGCATTTGTAATGCAACATGTTTTGTATTTATGTGACTTAGATGTATTGATATTACAAATTACAATGGCTTTTAATTTTTTTAAATAAATAATACTTAAATAAAAGTGATTTTGATTTATAATGGCAATAGCTTAAACTTTTGTAAATAACTTTTGTGAAGATTATGTTCAGTGTATTTTATTGTGACGAAAATCCAAGGACAGAAGTGAAATATTACCATCTTTTTGTGACATTTTTAATAAAGCTTGAAACATTGAGAGAACATATTTGAACCAGTTGTTGTTGAATGGTGGTGCTGAGTGATACTGGGATGGTGCTGAATGATGCTGGGGTGGTGCTGAGTGGTGCTGTGGTGGTGCTGAGTGAAGCTGTGGTGGTGCTGAGTGATGCTGTGGTGGTACTGAGTAGTACTGTGGTGGCGCTGAGTGGTGCTGTGGTGGTGCTGAGTGATAATGTGGTGGTGCAGAGTGATGCTATGGTGGTGCTGAGTGGTGCTGAGTGATAATGTGGTGGCGCTGAGTGTTGCTGTGGTGGTGCTGAGTGGTTCTGTGGTGGTGCGGTGCTGAGTGATAATGTGGTGGTGCAGAGTGATGCTGTGGTGGTGCTGTGGTGGTGCTGAGTGATAATGTGGTGGCGCTGAGTGTTGCTGTGGTGGTGCTGAGTGGTGCTGTGGTGGTGCTGAGTGATGCTGTGCTGGTGCTGAGTGGTGCTGTGGTGGTGCTGAGTGGTGTTGTGGTGGTGCTGAGTGATAATGTGGTGGTGCAGAGTGATGCTATGGTGGTGCTGAGTGGTGCTGTGGTGGTGCTGAGTGATATTATGGTTGTGCTGAGTGATAATGTGGTGGTGCTGAGTTATGCTGGGGTAGCGCTGAGTGATCATGTAGTGATGCAGAAAACAAGGGGAAAACGAGTATAACAGAGGGCAGAAGGGCACTAAAAACCAGTCTAACAGAGGACAGAAGGGCAGAAAAACAAGGGAAAAACGAGTCTAACTGATGGCAGAAGGGCACAAAAAAACGAGTCTAACAGGGGGCAGAAAGGCACAAAAACGAGTCTAACAGAGGGCAGAAGGGCACAAAAAACGAGTCTAACAGAGGGCAGAAGGGCGGAAAAACAAGGGAATAACAAAGGGCAGAAGGGCACAAAAAATGAGTTCAACAGAGGGCAGAAAAACAAGGGAAAAATGAGTCTAACAGAGGGCAGAAGGGCACAAAAAACGAGTCTAACAGGGGGCAGAAGGGCAGAAAAACAAGGGAAAAACGAGTATGACAGAGGGCAGAAGGGCAAAGAAGCAAGCAAAAAACGAGTCTAACAGAGGGCAGAAGGGCACAAAAAACGAGTCTAACAGGGGGCAGAATGAATCCCTCCCTGTGTGTTTGTCCACGAAGATGCCACTGTTTTGTGCAACACCTCTACTCAACTGGAGTGCTTTCTACTGTCTAATCAGTAAGTGCTCCCTTGTTGGCTAAATGTATAGGGGCAGATGTACAATAACTGGAGCATCCCCAGGGATGCTGCAGTTATTGTGCGCTGCAGCTCCGCCACCCATGGTCCGCCGCATTTACAATGCGGCGCACCATGTGGCAAAAACGGCACAGATGCGTCACGCATCTGTGCCGTAAAAGCAGCGCATTGCTGGAGCTGGGTCGCAAGCGCGACGCAGCTCCAGCAATGCTCTGGGGGGCCGTATCTCCCCAATGCTGCATCAAGCCTTGCGCCGGCACCAAACAGGCGCAGGGTTTTGATGCAGCATTGGCCGAAAAGTGACTGAGTGAAATCTTGTAGATTTCACTCAGTCACTTTTAGGAGGCGTTCCTGCGCAGGAACGCCCTCCCCTGCGCCGGAACGCCTACTGATGGCGCAGGGCTTTACAACGTGATGCATCTCTCAGATGCGTCACGTTGTGAATACCCAGCAGCATGGCGCATCTTTTGTGCTGCCGCTGCGTCACAAATGTGACGCAACAGGGGCGCAAAAGAGGCCCAAGCGGCTTGTAAATCTGCCCCATAGTGCTTTTACTACACTGTAACTGCGTAAAGGGCCAGAAGATGTGTCTCCCATGACCATGTGTGCCTGTGCCTGTGTTACAGGCACACATGGTCACTGGAGACACATCGTCTGGCCCTTTACGCAGCTGCAGTGCAGAAAAAGCACTATACATTTACCCAATGAGGGAGCACTTACTGGATTAGCCAGTAGAAAGTACTCCAGGGCAAATTGCAAAAAAATCCCCGATTTCGCAGGAAAATTCACAAATTTGCGGATTTTTTTTGCGATTTTGTGGGGAAAGCCGCGAATTCGCGGAATGCGAATTCGCAAATTTTGCCCATGCTTACGACAATCATGGAGGCAGAGGGCTTGGTTTTATGTGAGAGGGAGTCCAAGCAGGAGCTGGACCCCTCAGCAGCTTTCGGAACCATCTCCTTATAGCTGTTCTATGATATAGACATACCATATACTCCCAAGTGCATTATAATCCTTGCGGTTAATGCTAACTTTGGTTTGGCTTTATCAAAACATGTCGCGTAAGGTGTCAAACACTTTGGAATACTACCCCCCCACCACCAATTCTGGCGGAGGGGGTAGCATTCCACCCTTCTAGAGGGAAAAGACATGTAGTTACTGGTTTACCCGGTTAAAGTTACACAGAGCCTCAGCATCACAAAATGGATGCTGCTGCCACAGACACGAGTCTGACCTCCTGTTGCTGGGGAAAACTCCGGCAGGGGAGGCCTGGACAGTAGGTTTCCTGTCCAGGGAGGTGCTGGCACCTCCTCAGACAGGGGTTTTGTGTATTGGGGCAGGAAGGGCTGCATTCAGTGAATGCATCTAGACACTGACCAGGGCACACAAATTGATCCATGCATAGCCCGGTTTAAACTAGTTGCTGGGGCACTCCAGCCCCAGCTCTGGCATGAAACTGGACAAAGGGAAAGGGGTGTAACCACCCTCTTCTCAGGTCCACCCATAGGAGGGACCTAGGCAGGTAATCCAGCTCCCTTTCTTAGTATAAGTATAGGAGCTGTGTCCCCAGGACTTTACATTATCCTTAATGAATCTTTGAAAGACATATCTTGGACCTTCGACATTTAAATCTGACTGGAAGATGGAAGACATCTCCCTTGTGGTCAAGGAGTGACCACCCTGTGCAAACAGGCACCAACAGCAACTTCGCTGCTCTGCAGTTTCAAGGCTCCTGGTGGAACCCAAAGACTCTGCGACTAAAGAACTGGACTTCCAGACTTCGCTGACCCCGACCCACATCCACAGCAAAGTTGAGACACATGGCAGACACGAGAGACATGGGACTGGACATCTTGGACATCCTGCATTTTGCTACCTGCACTCCTTTCCTGAAGCCTCAGTATGTTTTGCATTTGGAGTTCAAGAAGCCCCAGCCCCAATCACCATTTGCAATAAAGCTCAGGCCCCCACACTCCACGTGTGTCCCATGGGCCCTGCCTTTGCGTTTGAGCTTGACGCATCTTCCTGATTCCTTGCCCGTTGGCTTGTGATCCCCCTGAAGACCTTCAATTGAACTTAACTTGCTTTCCTGGTTTCTCCAGGCTTGTTCCAGCTTCCCTAAAAAGGTGAAGTTCCACAGACCTTGCTGGTTTGTAACAGAGCCAATCTTGACATCCTGCATTGGTTGCAGTTGCCAAGGCTTGTTGGTTTCCCATACGGATACCGACACCGCAGTCATCTAGATATATCATGGGACAGCTCGAATCCAGCACCTGGCCTTCATTGATGCCTCCTGCACCTCGTGGTTGAAGAGACAAACTCACCTTCTTCACCTTAAAGCACCCGACATAGCCTGGTTCCTTCCTGGTCACTGGCTTGTGACCCAGACTCTGTCCCCTCTGCTTTCAGGTTCTTCAAATCTCTGATACACCCTTGGATCCACCCAGACACTTTTCCTCTGGTCGCCTGCAGCAATTCTTTGCAGCTCTCCTTTTGAAAACGACAACGAAACCCGACACGAGAAGACACCTATGCACCCGGCTTCCCTGGGTGAGGTAACACGAGTTCTCTGGTGCTCCCGTGGGTCTTGACTCTCGATGTGTCCTAGTTTAAAAGGGTTCCATCGTAGTCCATCCGGAAGTGTCCTTAAATTGTAACTTTGTAACTTTTACAATCTCCATGGAAAGTCAATGGGAACCCGTGCCTGTGTTTAGACACTGCACACGTCTTCCGTGGGCCTCCTACTTCCTAACCTTTGGGTCTTTAGTGTAGCCCCAGCGATCCCACAGGCCCTAGGCCTGCTTTTTAACTCTCTCGTGGTACTTATACCACTTTCTTAGTATATGGTTTATGAGGCCCCTAGGGCATGACGTATACTGTGCAACTTATCGTATATTACTGTGTGACTTGTATTGTATTTTTACCTCTGACCTCATAAAGAGTGCAGAGGGGTTGTGTTTAGATTAAATACATATATATTTGATATATACCTTGTGTGGTGTCCTTTCATTTGGTATTGAAGGGATTACATATGGTAAAACAACTTGCTTAACTCGCCTACTGAAGTCTTAGCCTGAAGACTGCTGGTTCATGCTACCACTAGGATAGCTTTCTTCCTTGGTGCAACATAGGTTGAATTTGACAGGTGAAGGTAGTGAACACACTACAGGCTTACTCATCGTTGGCTCCCCTTCTGCAGGAACGGTTTCACAATTGCTTTATTCACCTTCATTGTTTCTAAAATGTGATTGACAATGCACTGTTTGGCCATTCATTTTAAAAAATATTGCAGGGGAAGTACCCCCCTAACTGCCTTATGGCAGCCAGTGTCGCACACTACTCATGCCCACCACAGGGCACTCATACCAAACTTTTTCTACCCACCCCCTTTAAACGTCACCAGCTGCCACTGGTCATGGGGTGAGAGCCTGTGCTCTCAGAGGCCCGAAACAAAGCCTTATTCGGGTGGAAGTGCTAAACACCTTCTCCAGGTCAAAATGG